>NW_025316783.1:1742009-2055770 GCF_910594005.1 Cervus elaphus | reverse complement strand
AGGTTAGTCCCTGGCTTCGACTCCAGAGGAATACCACCTTACCACAAGCACCTCAAGAGGAGGCTTCTCTCAGCTCTAGGTATGTGAGAGGGACCCTGAGTTTGCGGCTCAAGTGGAATGGACACCGCGAGGCCCTGAATCGAAATAAGGCCGGATATCCCTGCAGTGACTTGAATGCAGGCTCGTCTTGCATCTCCCAAGACGAAAGGATGCTTGGATCCCCTGTGGAGACCTCAGAGAAAGACCTAGTTCCCCACCTCATCGCGACCGGAGGCCTCACATCCTTAGAAAACTCCAGAGGTACGCGGAGATCAGTGCCTCCAAAGGAGACGATGCCTGACTCCTCGTGAAACTTGATAGGAGTCCCAGGATTCCTGTGGCACGTGGAAAGGGACCCTTGGTCTCCCGCCTCAGCTGGAGAGGCGTCCCAATTGCCCTGCCAAGCCTCGAGGAGAATCCCGAGTTGTCCCTCGCAACTAGGCAGGAGTCCTTACGTGGCTGAAAAAACACGTGTGTGGAAGGGCCATCCCCGTCGTAACTCGAGAATATACCCCAGGTTCCCGCCGCAACTCGAGAAAAACCATGAGACTTCCCCCTCGCCGCGAGATGAGGCCCGATTCCCCTGCTCTGCGTGCAGAGCAATTCGTGTTGCACATCACACATGAAAGGAGCCTTGATTTCCTTGATGTCACTCCAGAGAAACCCCAAGAACACTGTTTCAAGGCTAGAGGCATCCTGAGGTCACTGTAGCAACACGAAAGAGCTCCGTCGACCACAAATCAACTGGAGATGAGAGGTTAGTCCCTGGCTTCGATTCCAGAGGAATACCACCTTACCACAAGCACCTCAAGAGGATGCTTCTCTCAGCTCTAGGTATGTGAGAGGGACCCTGAGTTTGCGGCCTCAAGTGGAATGGACACCGCGATGCCCTGACTCGAAATAATGCCCGATATCCCTGCAGTGACTTGAATGCAGGCTCCTCGTGCATCTCCGAAGATGAAAGGTTGTCTGAATCCCCTGTGGAGACCACAGAGAAAGACCTAGTTCCCCACTTCATGGCGACCAGAGGCCTCACATCCTTTGAAAACTCCAGAGGTACGCGGAGATCAGTGCCTCCAAAGGAGACGATGCCTGACTCCTCGTGAAACTTGATAGGAGTCCCAGGATTCCTGTGGCACGTGGAAAGGGACCCTTGGTCTCCCGCCTCAGCTGGAGAGGCGTCCCAATTGCCCTGCCAAGCCTCGAGGAGAATCCCGAGTTGTCCCTCCCAACTAGGCAGGAGTCCTGCCGTCACTGAACAAACACGTGGGTGGAAGGGCCATCCCCGTCGTAACTCGAGAATATACCCCAGGTTCCCGCCGCAACTTGATAAAAACCATGAGACTTCCTCCTTGCCGCGAGATGAGGCCCGATTCCCCTGCTCTGCGTGCAGAGCAATTCCGTGTTGCACATCACACATGAAAGGAGCCTTGATTTCCTTGATGGCCCTCCAGAGAAACCCCAAGAACACTGTTTCAAGGCTAGAGGGATCCTGAGGTCACTGTTGCAACACGAAAGAGCTCCGTGGACCACAAATCAACTGGAGATGAGAGGTTAGTCCCTGGCTTCGACTCCAGAGAAATACCACCTTACCACAAGCACCTCAAGAGGAGGCTTCTCTCAGCTCTAGGTATGTGAGAGGGACCCTGAGTTTGCGGCCTCAAGTGGAATGGACACTGCGATGACCTGACGGGAAATAACGCCGGATATCCCTGCAGTGACTTGAATGCAGCCTCGTCTTGCATCTCCCAAGATGAAAGTATGTCTGAATCCCCTGTGGAGACCACAGAGAAAGACCTAGTTCCCCACCTCATGGCGACCGGAAGCCTCACATCCTTTGAAAACTCCAGAGGTATGCGGAGATCAGTGCCTCCAAAGGAGACGATGCCTGACTCCTCGTGAAACTTGATAGGAGTCCCAGGATTCCTGTGGCACGTGGAAAGGGACCCTTGGTCTCCCGCCTCAGCTGGAGAGGCGTCCCAATTGCCCTGCCAAGCCTCGAGGAGAATCACGAGTTGTCCCTCGCAACTAGGCAGGAGTCCTTCCGTCGCTGAACAAACACTTGTGTGGAAGGGCCATCCCCGTCGTAACTCGAGAATATACCCCAGGTTCCCGCCGCAACTCGAGAAAAAACATGAGACTTCCCCATCGCCGCGAGATGAGGCCTGATTCCCCTGCACTGCCTGCAGAGCAATTCCGTGTTGCACATCACACATGAAAGGAGCCTTGATTTCCTTGATGGCACTCCAGAGAATCACCAAGAACACTGTTTCAAGGCTAGAGGCATCCTGAGGTCACTGTAGCAACACGAAAGAGCTCCGTGGACCAAAAATCAACTCGAGATGAGAGGTTAGTTCCTGGCTTCGACTCCAGAGGAATACCACCTTACCACAAGCACCTCAAGAGGAGGCTTCTCTCAGCTCTAGCTATGTGAGCGGGACCCTGAGTTTGCGGCCTCAAGTGGAATGGACACCGCGATGCCCTGACTCGAAATAAGGCCGGATATCCCTGCAGTGACTTGAATGCAGGCTCGTCTTGCATCTCCCAAGACGAAAGGATGTCTGAATCCCCGGTGGAGACCGCAGAGAAAGGCCTAGTTCCCCACCTTATCGCGACCGGAGGCCTCACATCCTTTGAAAACTCCAGAGGTACGCGGAGATCAGTGCCTCCAAAGGAGACGATGCCTGACTCCTCGTGAAACTTGATAGGAGTCCCAGGATTCCTGTGGCACGTGGAAAGGGACACTTGGTCTGCAGCCTCAGCTGGAGAGGCGTCCCAATTGCCCTGCCTAGCCTCGAGGAGAATCCCGAGTTGTCCCTCGCAACTAGGCAGGAGTCCTGAGGTCGCTGAACAAACACGTTGGTGGAAGGGCCATCCCCATCGTAACTCGAGAGTATACCCCAGGTTCCGGCCGCAACTCGAGAAAAACCATGAGACTTCCCCCTCGCCGCGATATGAGGCCCGATTCCCCTGCACTGCGTGCAGAGCAATTCCGTGTTGGACATCACACATGAAAGGAGCCTTGATTTCCTTGATGACACTCCAGAGAAACCCCAAGAACTCTGTTTCAGGCTAGAGGGATCCTGAGGTCACTGTAGCAACATGAAAGAGCTTCATGGACAAAAAATGAAATCAAGAGGAGAGGGTATTCCCTGGCTTCGATTCCAGAGGAATACCACCTTACCACAAGCACCTGAAGAGGAGGCTTCTCTCAGCTCTAGGTATGTGAGAGGGACCTTGAGATTGCGGCCTCAAGTGGAATGGACACCGCGATGCCCTGACTCGAAATAAGGCCGGATATCCCTGCAGTGACTTGAATGCAGGCTCGTCTTGCATCTCCCAAGACGAAAGGATGCCTGGATCCCCTGTGGAGACCACAGAGAAAGACGTAGTTCCCCACCTCATCGCGACCGGAGGCCTCACATCCTTTGAAAACTCCAGAGGTACGCGGAGATCAGTGCCTCCAAAGGAGACTATGCCTGACTCCTCGTGAAACTTGATAGGAGTCCCAGGATTCCTGTGGCACGTGGAAAGGGCCCCTTGGTCTCCCGCCTCAGCTGGAGAGGAGTCCCAATTGCCCTGCCAAGCCTCGAGGAGAATCCCGAGTTGTCCCTCGCAACTAGGCAGGAGTCCTTACGTGGCTGAAAAAACACGTGGGTGGAAGGGCCATCCCCGTCGTAACTCGAGAATATACCCCAGGTTCCCGCCGCAACTCGAGAAAAACCATGAGACTTCCCCCTCGCCGCGAGATGAGGCCCGATTCCCCTGCTCTGCGTGCAGAGCAATTCCGTGTTGCACATCACACATGAAAGGAGCCTTGATTTCCTTGATGGCCCTCCAGAGAAACCCCAAGAACACTGTTTCAAGGCTAGAGGGATCCTGAGGTCACTGTTGCAACACGAAAGAGCTCCGTGGACCACAAATCAACTGGAGATGAGAGGTTAGTCCCTGGCTTCGACTCCAGAGAAATACCACCTTACCACAAGCACCTCAAGAGGAGGCTTCTCTCAGCTCTAGGTATGTGAGAGGGACCCTGAGTTTGCGGCCTCAAGTGGAATGGACACTGCGATGACCTGACGGGAAATAACGCCGGATATCCCTGCAGTGACTTGAATGCAGCCTCGTCTTGCATCTCCCAAGATGAAAGTATGTCTGAATCCCCTGTGGAGACCACAGAGAAAGACCTAGTTCCCCACCTCATGGCGACCGGAAGCCTCACATCCTTTGAAAACTCCAGAGGTACGCGGAGATCAGTGCCTCCAAAGGAGACGATGCCTGACTCCTCGTGAAACTTGATAGGAGTCCCAGGATTCCTGTGGCACGTGGAAAGGGACCCTTGGTCTCCCGCCTCAGCTGGAGAGGCGTCCCAATTGCCCTGCCAAGCCTCGAGGAGAATCACGAGTTGTCCCTCGCAACTAGGCAGGAGTCCTTCCGTCGCTGAACAAACACTTGTGTGGAAGGGCCATCCCCGTCGTAACTCGAGAATATACCCCAGGTTCCCGCCGCAACTCGAGAAAAAACATGAGACTTCCCCATCGCCGCGAGATGAGGCCTGATTCCCCTGCACTGCCTGCAGAGCAATTCCGTGTTGCACATCACACATGAAAGGAGCCTTGATTTCCTTGATGGCACTCCAGAGAATCACCAAGAACACTGTTTCAAGGCTAGAGGCATCCTGAGGTCACTGTAGCAACACGAAAGAGCTCCGTGGACCAAAAATCAACTCGAGATGAGAGGTTAGTTCCTGGCTTCGACTCCAGAGGAATACCACCTTACCACAAGCACCTCAAGAGGAGGCTTCTCTCAGCTCTAGCTATGTGAGAGGGACACTGAGTTTGCGGCCTCAAGTGGAATGGACACCGCGATGCCCTGACTCGAAATAAGGCCGGATATCCCTGCAGTGACTTGAATGCAGGCTCGTCTTGCATCTCCCAAGACGAAAGGATGTCTGAATCCCCGGTGGAGACCGCAGAGAAAGGCCTAGTTCCCCACCTTATCGCGACCGGAGGCCTCACATCCTTTGAAAACTCCAGAGGTACGCGGAGATCAGTGCCTCCAAAGGAGACGATGCCTGACTCCTCGTGAAACTTGATAGGAGTCCCAGGATTCCTGTGGCACGTGGAAAGGGACACTTGGTCTGCAGCCTCAGCTGGAGAGGCGTCCCAATTGCCCTGCCTAGCCTCGAGGAGAATCCCGAGTTGTCCCTCGCAACTAGGCAGGAGTCCTGAGGTCGCTGAACAAACACGTTGGTGGAAGGGCCATCCCCATCGTAACTCGAGAGTATACCCCAGGTTCCGGCCGCAACTCGAGAAAAACCATGAGACTTCCCCCTCGCCGCGATATGAGGCCCGATTCCCCTGCACTGCGTGCAGAGCAATTCCGTGTTGGACATCACACATGAAAGGAGCCTTGATTTCCTTGATGACACTCCAGAGAAACCCCAAGAACTCTGTTTCAGGCTAGAGGGATCCTGAGGTCACTGTAGCAACATGAAAGAGCTCCATGGACAAAAAATGAAATCAAGAGGAGAGGGTATTCCCTGGCTTCGATTCCAGAGGAATACCACCTTACCACAAGCACCTGAAGAGGAGGCTTCTCTCAGCTCTAGGTATGTGAGAGGGACCTTGAGATTGCGGCCTCAAGTGGAATGGACACCGCGATGCCCTGACTCGAAATAAGGCCGGATATCCCTGCAGTGACTTGAATGCAGGCTCGTCTTGCATCTCCCAAGACGAAAGGATGCCTGGATCCCCTGTGGAGACCACAGAGAAAGACGTAGTTCCCCACCTCATCGCGACCGGAGGCCTCACATCCTTTGAAAACTCCAGAGGTACGCGGAGATCAGTGCCTCCAAAGGAGACTATGCCTGACTCCTCGTGAAACTTGATAGGAGTCCCAGGATTCCTGTGGCACGTGGAAAGGGCCCCTTGGTCTCCCGCCTCAGCTGGAGAGGAGTCCCAATTGCCCTGCCAAGCCTCGAGGAGAATCCCGAGTTGTCCCTCGCAACTAGGCAGGAGTCCTTACGTGGCTGAAAAAACACGTGGGTGGAAGGGCCATCCCCGTCGTAACTCGAGAATATACCCCAGGTTCCCGCCGCAACTCGAGAAAAACCATGAGACTTCCCCCTCGCCGCGAGATGAGGCCCGATTCCCCTGCACTGCGTGCAGAGCAATTCCGTGTTGCATATCACACGTGAAAGGAGCCTTGATTTCCTTGATGGCACTCCGGAGAAACACCAAGAACACTCTTTCAAGGCTAGAGGGATCCTGAGGTCACTGTAGCAACAGGAAAGAGCTCCGTGGACCAAAAATCAACTCGAGATGAGAGGTTAGTCCCTGGCTTCGACTCCAGAGGAAACCACCTTACCACAAGCACATCAAGAAGAGGCTTCTCTCAGCTCTAGGTATGTGAGAGGGACCCTGAATTTGCGGCCACAAGTGGAATGGACACCGCGATGCCCTGACTCGAAATAATGCCGGATATCCCTGCAGTGACTTGAATGCAGGCTCGTCTTGCATCTCCGAAGACGAAAGGATGTCTGAATCCCCTGTGGAGACCACAGAGAAAGACCTAGTTCCCCACCTCATCGTGACCGGAGGCCTCACATCCTTTGAAAACTCCAGAGGTACGCGGAGATCAGTGCCTCCAAAGGAGACGATGCCTGACTCCTCGTGAAACTTGATAGGAGTCCCAGGAATCCTGTGGCACGTGGAAAGGGACCCTTGGTCTCCCGCCTCAGCTGGAGAGGCGTCCCAACTGCCCTGCGAAGCCTCGATGAGAATCCCGAGTTGTCCCTCGCAACTAGGCAGGAGTCCTGACGTCGCTGAACAAACACGTGGGTGGAAGGGCCATCCCCGTCGTCACTCGAGAATATAGCCCAAGTTCCCGCCGCAACTCAAGAAGAACCATGAGACTTAACCCTCGCCGCAATATGAGGCCCGATTTCCCTGCACTGCATTCAAAGCAATTCCGTGTTGCACATCAAACATGAAAGGAGCCTTGATTTCCTTGATGGCACTCGAGAGAAACCCCAAGAACACTGTTTCAAGGCCAGAGGGATCCTGAGGTCACTGTAGCAACACGAAAGAGCTCTGTGGACCAAAAATCAACTCGAGATGAGAGGTTAGTCCCTGGCTTCGACTCCAGAGGAATACCACCTTACCACAAGCACCTCAAGAGGAGGCTTCTCTCAGCTCTAGGTATGTGAGAGGGACCCTGATTTTGCGGCCTCAAGTGGAATGGACACTGCGATGCCCTGACGCGAAATAAGGCCGGATATCCCTGCAGTGACTTGAATGCAGGCTCGTCTTGCATCTCCCAAGATGAAAGAATGTCTCAATCCCCTGTGGAGACCACAGAGAAAGACCTAGTTCCCCACCTCATCGCGACCGGAGGCCTCACATTCTTTGAAAACTCCAGAGGTACGCGCAGATCAGTGCCTCCAAAGGAGACGATGCCTGACTCCTCGTGAAACTTGATAGGAGTCCCAGGATTCCTGTGGCACGTGGAAAGGGACCCTTGGTCTCCCGCCTCAGCTGGAGAGGCGTCCCAATTGCCCTGCCAAGCCTCGAGGAGAATCCCGAGTTGTCCCTCGCAACTAGGCAGGAGTCCTGCCGTTGCTGAACAAACACGTGTGTGGAAGGGGCATCCCCGTCGTAACTCGAGAATATACCCCAGGTTCCCGCCGCAACTCGAGAAAAACCATGAGACTTCCCCCTCGCCGCTAGATGAGGCCCGATTCCCCTGCTCTGCGTGCAGAGCAATTCCCTGTTGCACATCACACATGAAAGGAGCCTTGATTTCCTTGATGGCACTCCAGAGAAACCCCAAGAACACTGTTTCAAGGCTAGAGGGATCCTGAGGTCACTGTAGCAACACGAAAGAGCTCCGTGGACCAAAAATCAACTCGAGATGAGAGGTTAGTCCCTGGCTTCGACTCCAGAGGAAACCTCCTTACCACAAGCACCTCAAGAGGAGGCTGCTCTCAGCTCTAGGTATGTTAGAGGTACCCTGAGTTTACGGCCTCAAGTGGAATGGACACCGCGATGCCCTGACTCGAAATATGGCCTGATATCCCTGCAGTGACTTGAATGCAGGCTCGTCTTGCATCTCCCAAGACGAAAGGATGTCTGAATACCCTGTGGAGACCACAGAGGAAGACCTAGTTCACCACCTCATCGCGACCGGAGGCCTCACATACTTTGAAAACTCCAGAAGTACACTGAGATCAGTGTCTCCAAAAGAGACGATGCCTGACTCCTCGTGAAACTTGATAGGAGTCCCAGGATTCCTGTGGCACGTGGAAAGGGACACTTGGTCTCCCGCGTCAGCTCGAGAGGCGTCCCAAATGCCCTGCCAAGCCTCGAGGAGAATCCCGAGTTTTCCCTCGCAACTAGGCAGGAGTCCTGCCGTCGCTGAACTAACACTTGTGTGGAAGGGCCATCCCCGTCGTAACTCGAGAATATACCCCAGGTTCCCGCCGCAACTCGAGAAAAACCATGAGACTTCCCCCTCGCCGCGAAATGAGGCCCGATTCCCCTGCACTGCGTGCAGAGCAATTCCGTGTTGCACATCAAACATGAAAGGAGCCTTGATTTCCTTGATGGCACTTTAGAGAACCCCAAGAACACTGTTTCAAGGCTAGAGGGATCCTGAGGTCACTGTAGCAACACGAAAGAGCTCTGTGGACCAAAAATCAAATGGAGATGAGAGGTTAGTCCCTGGCTTCGACTCCAGAGGAATACCACCTTACCACAAGCACCTCAAGAGGAGGCTTCTCGCAGCTCTAGGTATGTGAGAGGGACCCTGATTTTGCCGCCTCAAGTGGAATGGACACTGCGATGCCCTGACTCGAAATAAGGCCGGATATCCCTGCAGTGACTTGAATGCAGGCTCGTCTTGTATCTCCCAAGATGAAAGAATGTCTGAATCCCCTGTGGAGACCACAGAGAAAGACCTAGTTCCCCACCTCATCGCGACCGGAGGCCTCACATCCTTTGAAAACTCCAGAGGTACGCGGAGATCAGTGCCTCCAAAGGAGACGATGCCTGACTCCTCGTGAAACTTGATAGGAGTCCCAGGATTCCTGTGGCACGTGGAAAGGGACCCTTGGTCTCCCGCCTTAGCTGGAGAGGCGTCCCAATTGCCCTGCCAAGCCTCGAGGAGAATCCCGAGTTGTCCCTCGCAACTAGGCAGGAGTCCTGACGTCGCTGAAGAAACACGTGGGTGGAAGGGCAGTCCCCGTCTTAACTCGAGAATGTACCCCAGGTTCTCGCCGCAACTCGAGAAAAACCAAGAGACTTCCCCCTCGCCGCGAGATGAGGCCCGATTCTCCTGCACTGCGTGCAGAGCAATTCCGTGCTGCACATCACACATGAAAGGAGCCTTGATTTCCTTGATGGCACTCCAAAGAAACCCCAAAACACTGTTTCAAGGCTAGAGGGATCCTGAGGTCACTGTAGCCACACGAAAGACCTCCGTGGACCAAAAATCAACTCGAGATGAGAGGTTAGTCCCTGGCTTCGACTCCAGAGGAAACCACCTTACCACAATCACCTCAAGAGGAGGCTTCTCTCAGCTCTAGGTATGTGAGAGGGACCCTTAGTTTGCGGCCTCAAGTTGAATGGACACCGCGATGCCCTGGCTCGAAATAAGGCCGGATATCCCTGCAGTGACTTGAATGCAGGCTCGTCTTGCATCTCCCAAGACGAAAGGATGTCTGAATCCCCTGTGCAGACCACAGAGAAAGACCTAGTTCCCCACCTCATCGTGACCGGAGGCCTCACATCCTTTGAAAACTCCAGAGGTACGCGGAGATCAGTGCCTCCAAAGGAGACGATGCCTGACTCCTCGTGAAACTTGATAGGAGTTCCAGGAATCCTGTGGCACGTGGAAAGGGACCCTTAGTCTCCCGCCTCAGCTGGAGAGGCGTCCCAACTGCCCTGCGAAGCCTCGAGGAGAATCCCGAGTTGTCCCTCGCAACTAGGCAGGAGTCCTGACGTCGCTGAACAAACACGTGGGTGGAAGGGCCATCCCCGTCATCACTCGAGAATATAGCCCAGGTTCCCGCCGCAACTCAAGAAGAACCATGAGACTTCCCCCTCGCCGCAAGATGAGGCCCGATTTCCCTGCACTGCATTCAAAGCAATTCCGTGTTGCACATCAAACATGAAAGGAGCCTTGATTTCCTTGATTGCACTCGAGAGAAACCCCAAGAACACTGTTTCAAGGCCAGAGGGATCCTGAGGTCACTGTAGCAACACGAAAGAGCTCCGTGGACCAAAAATCAACTCGAGATGAGAGGTTAGTCCCTGGCTTCGACTCCAGAGGAATACCACCTTACCACAAGCACCTCAAGAGGAGGCTTCTCTCTGCTCTAGCTATGTGAGAGGGACCCTGAGTTTGCAGCCTCAAGTGGAATGGACACCGCGATGCCCTGACTCGAAATAAGGCCGGATATCCCTGCAGTGACTTGAATGCAGGCTCGTATTGCATCTCCGAAGACGAAAGGGTGTCTGATTCCCCTCTGGAGACCACAGAGAAAGACCTAGTTCCCCACTTCATGGCGACCAGAGGCCTCACATCCTTTTAAAACTCCAGAGGTACGCGGACATCAGTGCCTCCAAAGGAGACGATGCCTGACTCCTCGTGAAACTTGATAGGAGTCCCAGGATTCCTGTGGCACTTGGAAAGGGACCCTTGGTCTCCCGCCTCAGCTGGAGAGGCGTCCCAATTGCCCTGACAAGCCTTGAGGAGAATCCCGAGTTGTCCCTAGCAACTAGGCAGGAGTCCTGACGTCGCTGAACAAACACGTGTGTGGAAGGGCCATCCCCGTCGTAACTCGAGAATATACCCCAGGTTCCCGCCGCAACTCGAGAAAAACTTGAGACTTCCCCTCGCTGCGAGATGAGGCCCGATTCCCCTGCACTGTGTGCAGAGCAATTCCGTGTTCCACATCACACATGAAAGGAGAATTGATTTCCTTGATGGCACTCCAGAGAAACCCCAAGAGCATTGTTTCAAGGCTAGAGGGATCCTGAGGTCACTGTAGCAACACGAAAGAGCTCCGTGGACCAAGAATCAACTCGAAATGAGAAGTTAGTCCCTGGCTTCGACTCCAGAGGAATACCACCTTACCACAAGCACCTCAAGAGGAGGCTTCTCTCAGCTCTAGGTATGTGAGGGGGACCCTGAGTTTGCAGCCTCAAGTGGAATGGACACCGCGATGCCCTGACTCGAAATAAGGCCGGATATCCCTGCAGTGACTTGAATGCAGGCTCGTCTTGCATCTCCCAAGACGAAAGGATGTCTGAATCCCCTGTGGAGACCACAGAGAAAGACCTAGTTCCCCACCTCATCCCGCCCGGAGGCCTCACATCCTTTGAAAACTCCAGAGGTACGCGGAGATCAGTGCCTCCAAAGGAGACGATGCCTGACTCCTCGTGAAACTTGATAGGAGTCCCAGGATTCCTGTGGCACGTGGAAAGGGACTCTTGGTCTCCCGCCTCAGCTCGAGAGACGTCCCAATTGCCCTGCCAAGCCTCGAGGAGAATCCCGAGTTGTCTCTCGCAACTAGGCAGGAGTCCTGACGTGGCTGAACAAACACGTGGGTGGAAGGGCCATCCCCGTCGTAACTCGAGAATATACCCCAGGTTCCCGCCGCAACTAGAGAAAAACCATGAGACTTCCCGTTCGCCGCGAGATGAGGTCCGATTCCCCTGCACTGCATTCAGAGCAATTCCCTGTTGCACATCACACATGAAAGGAGCCTTGATTTCCTTCATGGCACTCCAGAGAAATCCCAAGAACACTGTTTGAAGGCTAGAGGGATCCTGAGGTCACGGTAGCAACACGAAAGAGCTCCGTGGACCAGGAATCAACTCAAGATGAGAGGTTATTCCCTGGCTTTGATTCCAGAGGAATACCACCTTACCACAAGCACCTCAAGAGGCGGCTTCTCTCAGCTCTAGGTTTGTGAGAGGGACAATGAGTTTACGGCCTCAAGTGGAATGGACACCGCGATGCCCTGACTCGAAATAAGGCCGGATATTCCTGCAGTGACTTGAATGCAGGCTCGTCTTGCTTCTCCCTTTACGAAAGTATAACTGATTCCCCTAAGGAGACCACAGAGAAAGACCTAGTTCCCCACCTCATCGCGACCGGAGGCCTCACTTCCTTTGAAAACTCCAGAGGTACGCGGAGATCAGTGCCTCCAAAGGAGACGATGCCTGACTCCTCGTGAAACTTGATAGGAGTCTCAGGATTCTTGTGGCATGTGGAAAGGGACCCTTGGTCTCCCGCCTCAGCTGGAGAGGCGTCCCAAATGCCCTGCCAAGCCTCGAGGAGAATCCGAGTTTTCCCTCGCAACTAGGCAGGAGTCCTGACGTCGCTGAACAAACACGTGTGTGGAAGGCCCATCCCTGTCGTAACTCGAGAATATACCCCAGGTTACCGCCGCAACTCCAGAAAAACCATGAGATTTCCACCTCGCCGTGAAATGAGGCCCGATTCCCCTGCACTGCGTGCAGAGCAATTCCGTGTTGCACATCACACATGAAAGGAGCCTTGATTTCCTTGATGGCACTCCAGAGAAACCCCAAGAACACTGCTTCAAGGCTAGAGGGATCCTGAGGTCACTGTAGCAACACGAAAGAGCTCCGTGGACCAAGAATCAACTCAAGATGAGAGGTTAGTCCCTGGCTTCGACTCCAGAGGAAACCTCCTTACCACAAGCACCTCAAGAGGAGAATTCTCTCAGCTCTAGGTATGTGAGGGGGACCCTGAGTTTGCAGCCTCAAGTGGAATGGACACCGCGATGCCCTGACTCGAAATAAGGCCGGATATCCCTGCAGTGACTTGAATGCAGGCTCGTCTTGCATCTCCCAAGACGAAAGGATGTCTCAATCCCCTGTGGAGACCACAGAGAAAGACCTAGTTCCCCACCTCATCCCGACCGGAGGCCTCACATCCTTTGAAAACTCCAGAGGTACGCGGAGATCAGTGCCTCCAAAGGGGACGGTGCCTGACTACTCGTGAAACTTGATAGGAGTCCCAGGATTCCTGTGGCACGTGGAAAGGGACCTTTGGTCTCCCGCCTCAGCTGGAGAAGTGTCCCAATTGCTCTGCCAAGCCTCGAGGAGAATCCCGAGTTGTCCCTCGCAACTAGGCAGGAGTCCTGACGTCGCTGAACAAACACATGGGTGGAAGGGCCATCCCCGTCATAACTCGAGAATATACCCCAGGTTCCCGCCGCAACTCGAGAAAAACCATGAGACTTCCCCCTCGCCGTGAGATGAGGCCCGATTCCCCTGCACTGCGTGCAGAGCAATTCCCTGTTGCACATCACACATGAAAGGAGCCTTGATTTCCTTGATGGCACTCCAGAGAAACCCCAAGAACACTGTTTCAAGGCTAGAGGGATCCTGAGGTCACTGTAGCTACACGAAATAGCTCCGTGGACCACAAATCAACTAGAGATGAGAGCTTAGTCCCTGGCTTCGACTCCAGAGGAATACCACCTTACCACAAGCACCTCAAGAGGAGGCTTCTCTCAGCTCTAGGTATGTGAGAGGGACCCTGAGTTTGCGGCCTCAAGTCGAATGGACACCGCGATGCCCTGACTCGAAATAAGGCCGGATATAACTGCAGTGACTTGAATGCAGGCTCGTCTTGCATCTCCCAAGACAAAATGATCTCTGAATCCCCTGTGGAGACCACAGAGAAAGACCTAGTTCCCCACCTCATCGCGACCGGAGGCCTCACATCCTTTGAAAACGCCAGAGGTACGTGGAGATCAGCGCCTCCAAAGGAGACGATTCCTGACTCCTCGTGAAACTTCATAGGAGTCCCAGGATTCCTGTGGCACGTGGACAGGGACCCTTGGTCTCCCGCCTCAGCTGGAGAGGCGTTCCAATTGCCCTGCCAAGCCTCGAGGAGAATCCCGAGTTGTCCCTCGCAACTAGGAAGGAGTCCTGACGTCGCTGAACAAACACGTGGGTGGAAGGGCCATCCCCGTCGTAACTCGAGAATATACCCCAGGTTCTCGCCGCAACTCGAGAAAAACCATGAGACTTCCCCCTCGCCGCGAGATGAGGCCCGATTCCCCTGCACTGCATGCAGAGCAATTTCGTGTTGCACATCAAACATGAAAGAAGCCTTGATTTCCTTGATGGCACTCCAGAGAAACCCCAAGAACACTGTTTCAAGGCTAGAGGGATCCTGAGGTCACTGTAGCAACACGAAAGAGTTCCGTGGACCAAAAATCAACTCGAGATGAGAGGTTAGTCCCTGGCTTCGACTCCAGAGGAATACCACCTTACCACAAGCACCTCAAGAGGAGGCTTCTCTCTGCTCTAGCTATGTGAGAGGGACCCTGAGTTTGCAGCCTCAAGTGGAATGGACACCGCGATGCCCTGACTCGAAATAAGGCCGGATATCCCTGCAGTGACTTGAATGCAGGCTCGTATTGCATCTCTGAAGAAGAAAGGGTGTCTGATTCCCCTGTGGAGACCACAGAGAAAGACCTAGTTCCCCACTTCATGGCGACCAGAGGCCTCACATCCTTTGAAAACTCCAGAGGTACGCGGACATCAGTGCCTCCAAAGGAGACGATGCCTGACTCCTCGTGAAACTTGATAGGAGTCCCAGGATTCCTGTGGCACGTGGAAAGGGACTCTTGGTCTCCCGCCTCAGCTGGAGAGGCGTCCCAATTGCCCTGCCAAGCCTCGAGGAGAATCCCGAGTTGTCCCTCGCAACTAGGCAGGAGTCCTGACGTGGCTGAACAAACACGTGGGTGGAAGGGCCATCCCCGTCGTAACTCGAGAATATACCCCAGATTCCCGCCGCATCTCGAGAAAAACCATGAGACTTCCCGTTTGCCACGAGATGAGGCCCGATTCCCCTGCACTGCGTGCAGAGCAATTCCCTGTTGCACATCACACATGAAAGGAGCCTTGATTTCCTTCATGGCACTCCAGAGAAATCCCAAGAACACTGTTTCAAGGCTAGAGGGATCCTGAGGTCACGGTAGCAACACGAAAGAGCTCCGTGGACCAGGAATCAACTCAAGATGAGAGGTTATTCCCTGGCTTTGATTCCAGAGGAATACCACCTTACCACAAGCACCTCAAGAGGCGGCTTCTCTCAGCTCTAGGTTTGTGAGAGGGACCCTGAGTTTACGGCCTCAAGTGGAATGGACACCGCGATGCTCTGACTCGAAATAAGGCCGGATATTCCTGCAGTGACTTGAATGCAGGCTCGTCTTGCTTCTCCCTTGACGAAAGTATAACTGAATCCCCTAAGGAGACCACAGAGAAAGACCTAGTTCCCACCTCATCGCGACCGGAGGCCTCACTTCCTTTGAAAACTCCAGAGGTACGCGGAGATCAGTGCCTCCAAAGGAGACGATGCCTGACTCCTCGTGAAACTTGATAGGAGTCTCAGGATTCTTGTGGCATGTGGAAAGGGACCCTTGGTCTCCCGCCTCAGCTGGAGAGGCGACCCAAATGCCCTGCCAAGCCTCGAGGAGAATCCGAGTTGTCCCTCGCAACTAGGCAGGAGTCCTGACTTCGCTGAACAAACACGTGTGTGGAAGGCCCATCCCCGTCGTAACTCGAGAATATACCCCAGGTTACCGCCGCAACTCCAGAAAAACCATGAGATTTCCACCTCGCCGTGAAATGAGGCCCGATTCCCCTGCACTGCGTGCAGAGCAATTCCGTGTTGCACATCACACATGAAAGGAGCCTTGATTTCCTTGATGGCACTCCAGAGAAACCCCAAGAACACTGCTTCAAGGCTAGAGGGATCCTGAGGTCACTGTAGCAACACGAAAGAGCTCCGTGGACCAAGAATCAACTCAAGATGAGAGGTTAGTCCCTGGCTTCGACTCCAGAGGAATACCACCTTACCACAAGCACCTCAAGAGGAGGCTTCTCTCAGCTCTAGGTATGTGAGGGGGACCCTGAGTTTGCAGCCTCAAGTGGAATGGACACCGCGATGCCCTGACTCGAAATAAGGCCGGATATCCCAGCAGTGACTTGAATGCAGGCTCGTCTTGCATCTCCCAAGACGAAAGGATGTCTCAATCCCCTGTGGAGACCACAGAGAAAGACCTAGTTCCCCACCTCATCCCGACCGGAGGCCTCACATCCTTTGAAAACTCCAGAGGTACGCGGAGATCAGTGCCTCCAAAGGGGACGGTGCCTGACTACTCGTGAAACTTGATAGGAGTCCCAGGATTCCTGTGGCACGTGGAAAGGGACCTTTGGTCTCCCGCCTCAGCTGGAGAAGTGTCCCAATTGCTCTGCCAAGCCTCGAGGAGAATCCCGAGTTGTCCCTCGCAACTAGGCAGGAGTCCTGACGTCGCTGAACAAACACATGGGTGGAAGGGCCATCCCCGTCATAACTCGAGAATATACCCCAGGTTCCCGCCGCAACTCGAGAAAAACCATGAGACTTCCCCCTCGCCGAGAGATGAGGCCCGATTCCCCTGCACTGCGTGCAGAGCAATTCCGTGTTGCACATCACACATGAAAGGAGCCTTGATTTCCTTGATGGCACTCCAGAGAAACCCCAAGAACACTGTTTCAAGGCTAGAGGGATCCTGAGGTCACTGTAGCAACACGAAAGAGTTCCGTGGGCCAAAAATCATCTCGAGATGAGAGGTTAGTCCCTGGATTCCACTCCGGAGGAATACCATCTTACCACAAGCACCTCAAGAGGAGGCTTCTCTCAGCACAAGCTATGTGAGAGGGACCCTGAGTTTGTGGCCTCAAGTGAAATGGACACCGCGACGCCCTGACTCGAAATAAGGCCGGATATCCCTGCAGTGACTTGAATGCAGGCTCGTCTTGCATCTCCCAAGACGAAAGGATGTCTGAATCCCCTGTGGAGACCACAGAGAAACACCTAGTTCCCCACCTCATCACGACCGGAGGCCTCACATCCTTTGAAAACTCCAAACGTACGTGGAGATCAGTGCCTCCAAAGGAGACGATGCCTGACTCTTCGTGAAACTTGATAGGAGGCCCAGGATTCCTGTGGCACGTGGAAAGGGACCCTTGGTCTCCCGCATCAGCTGGAGAGGCGTCCCAATTGCTCTGCCAAGCCACGAGGAGAATCCCGAGTTGTCCTTCGCAACTAGGCAGGAGTCCTGACGTCAGTGAACAAACACGTGTGTGGAAGGGCCATTCCCGTCGTAACTCGAGAATATACCCCAGGTTCCCGCCGCAACTCGAGAAAAACCATGAGACTTCCCCCTCACCGCGAGATGAGGCCCGATTCCCCTGCACTGCGTGCAAAGCAATTCCGTGTTGCACATCACACATGAAAGGAGCCTTGATATCCTTGATGGCACTCCAGAGAAACCCCAAGAACACTGTTTCAAGGCTAGAGGGATCCTGAGGTCACTGTAGCTACATGAAATAGCTCCGTGGACCACAAATCAACTGGAGATGAGAGCTTAGTCCCTGGCTTCGACTCCAGAGGAATACCACCTTACCACAAGCACCTCAAGAGGAGGCTTCTCTCAGCTCTAGGTATGTGAGAGGGACCCTGAGTTTGCGGCCTCAAGTCGAATGGACACCGCGATGCCCTGACTCGAAATAAGGCCGGATATAACTGCAGTGACTTGAATGCAGGCTCGTCTTGCATCTCCCAAGACGAAAGGATCTCTGAATCCCCTGTGGAGACCACAGAGAAAGACCTAGTTCCCCACCTCATCGCGACCGGAGGCCTCACATCCTTTGAAAACGCCAGAGGTACGTGGAGATCAGCGCCTCCAAAGGAGACGATTCCTGACTCCTCGTGAAACTTGATAGGAGTCCCAGGATTCCTGTGGCACGTGGACAGGGACCCTTGGTCTCCCGCCTCAGCTGGAGAGGCGTTCCAATTGCCCTGCCAAGCCTCGAGGAGAATCCCGAGTTGTCCCTCGCAACTAGGAAGGATTCCTGACGTCGCTGAACAAACACGTGGGTGGAATGGCCATCCCCGTCGTAACTCGAGAATATACCCCAGGTTCTCGCCGCAACTCGAGAAAAACCATGAGACTTCCCCCTCGCCGCGAGATGAGGCCCGATTCCCCTGCACTGCATGCAGAGCAATTTCGTGTTGCACATCAAACATGAAAGAAGCCTTGATTTCCTTGATGGCACTCCAGAGAAACCCCAAGAACACTGTTTCAAGGCTAGAGGGATCCTGAGGTCACTGTAGCAACACGAAAGAGTTCCGTGGACCAAAAATCAACTCGAGATGAGAGGTTAGTCCCTGGCTTCGACTCCAGAGGAATACCACCTTACCACAAGCACCTCAAGAGGAGGCTTCTCTCAGCTCTAGGTATGTGAAAGGGACCCTGAGTTTGCGGCCTCAAGTGGAAGGGACACCGCAATGTCCTGGCTCGAAATAAGGCCAGATATCCCTGCAGTGACTTGAATGCAGGCTCGTCTTGCATCTCCCAAGATGAAAGGATGTCTGAATCCCCTGTGGAGACCACAGAGAAAGACCTAGTTCCCCACCTCATCGCGACCGGAGGCCTCACATCGTTTGAAAACTCCAGAGGTACGCGGAGATCAGTGCCTCCAAAGGAGACGATGCCTGACTCCTCGTGAAACTTGATAGGAGTCCCAGGATTCCTGTGGCACATGGAAAGGGACCCTTGGTCTCCCGCCTCAGCTGGAGAGGCGTCCCAATTGCCCTGCCAAGCCTCGAGGAGAATTCTGAGTTGTCCCTCGCAACTAGGCAGGAGTCCTGACGTGGCTGAAGAAACACGTGTGTGGAAGGGCCATCCCCGTCGTAACTCGAGAATATACCCCAGGTTCCCGCCGCAACTTGAGAAAAACCATGAGACTTCCCCCTCGCCGCGAGATGAGGCCTGATTCCCCTGCACTGCGTGCAGAGCAATTCCGTGTTGCACATCACACATGAAAGGAGCCTTGATTTCCTTGGTGGCACTCCAGAGAAACACCAAGAACACTCTTTCAAGGCTAGAGGGATCCTGAGGTCACTGTAGCAACACGAAAGAGCTCCGTGGACCAAAAATCAACTCGAGATGAGAGGTTAGTCCCTGGCTTCGACTCCAGAGGACTAACCCTTACCACAAGCACCTCAAGAGGAGGCTTCTCTCAGCTCTAGGTATGTGAGAGGGGCCCTGAGTTTGCGGCCTCAATTGGAATGGACACCGCGATGCCCTGACTCAAAATAAGGCCGGATATCCCTGCAGTGACTTGAATGCAGGCTCGTCTTGCATCTCCCAAGATGAAAGGATGTCTGAATCTCCTGTGGAGACCACAGAGAAAGACCTAGTTCCCCACCTCATCGCGACCGGATTCCTTATAGCCTTTGAAAACTCCAGAGGTACGCGAAGATCAGTGCCTCCAAAGGAGACGATTCCTGACTCCTTGTGAAACTTGATAGGAGTCCCGGGATTACTGTGGCACGTGGAAAGGGACACTTGGTCTCCTGCCTCAGCTGGAGAGGCGTCCCAATTGCCCTGCCAAGCCTCGAGGAGAATTCCGAGTTGTCCCTCGCAACTAGGCAGGAGTCGTGACGTCGCTGAAGAAATACGTGTGTGGAAGGGCCATCCCCGTCGTAACTCGAGAATATACCCCAGGTTCCCGCCGCAACTCGAGAAAAACCATGAGACTTCCCCCTCGCCGCGAGATGAGGCCTGATTCCCCTGCACTGCGTGCCGAGCAATTCCGTGTTGCACATAACACATGAAAGGAGCCTTGATTTCCTTGATGGTACTCCGGAGAAACACCAAGAACACTCTTTCAAGGCTAGAGGGATCCTGAGGTCACTGTAGCAACACGAAAGAGCTCCGTGGACCAAAAATCAACTCGAGATGAGAGGTTAGTCCCTGGCTTCGACTCCAGAGGAATACCACCTTACCACAAGCACCTCAAGAGGAGGCTTCTCTCAGCTCTAGGTATGTGAGAGGGGCCCTGCGTTTGCGGCCTCAAGTGGAATGGACACTGCGATGCCCTGACTCAAATTAAGGTCGGATATCCCTGCAGTGACTTGAATGCAGGCTCGTTTTGCATCTCCCAAGATGAAAGGATGTCTGAATCTCCTGTGGAGACCACAGAGAAAGACCTAGTTCCCCACCTCATCGCGACCGGATTCCTTATATCCTTTGAAAACTCCAGAGGTACGCGGAGATCAGTGCCTCCAAAGGAGACGATGCCTGACTCCTCATGAAACTTGATAGGAGTCCCAGGATTCCTGTGGCACGTGGAACGGGACACTTGGTCTCCTGTCTCAGCTGGAGAGGCGTCCCAATTGCCCTGCCAAGCCTCGAGGAGAATCCCGAGTTGTCCCTCGCAACTAGGCAGGAGTCCTGACGTCGCTGAACAAAGACGTGGGTGGAAGGGCCATCCCCTTCGTAACTCGAGAATATACCCCAGGTTCCCGCCGCAACTCGAGAAAAATCATGAGACTTCCCCCTCGCCGCGAGATGAGGCCAGACTCCCCTGCACTGCGTGCAGAGCAATTACGTGTTGCACATCACACATGAAAGGAGCCTTGATTTCCTTGATGGCACTCCAGAGAAACCCCAAGAACACTGTTTCAAGGCTAGAGGGATCCTGAGGTCACTGTAGCAACACGAAAGAGCTCCGTGGACCAAAAATCAACTCGAGATGAGAGGTTATTCCCTGGCTTCGACTTCAGAGGAATACCACCTTACCACAAGCACCTCAAGAGGAGGCTTCTCTCAGCTCTAGGTATGTGAGAGGGACCCTGAGTTTGCGGCCTCAAGTGGAATGGACACCGCGATGCCCTGACTCGAAATAAGGCCGGATAACCCTGCATTGACATAAATGTAGGCTCGTCTTGCATCTCCCAAGACGAAAGGATGTCTGAATCCTCTATGGAGACCACAGAGAAAGACCTAGTTCCCCACCTCATCGCGACCAGAGGCCTCACATCCTTTGAAAACTCCAGAGGTACGCGGAGATCAGTGCCTCCAAAGGACACGATGCCTGACTCCTCAAGAAACTTGATAGGAGGCCCAGGATTCCTGTGGCACGTGGAAAGGGACCCTTGTTCTCCCACCTCAGCTGGAGAGGCGTCCCAATTGCCCTGCCAAGCCTCGAGGAGAATCCCGAGTTGTCCCTCGCAACTAGGCAGGAGTCCTGACGTCGCTGAACAAACACTTGTGTGGAAGGGCCATCCCCGTCGTAACTCGAGAATATACCCCAGGTTCCCGCCGCAACTCGAGAAAAACCATGAGACTTCCCCCTCGCCCCGAGATGAGGCCCGATTCCCCTGCACTGCGTGCAGAGCAATTCCGTGTTGCACATCACACGTGAAAGGAGCCTTGATTTCCTTGATGGCACTCCAGAGAAACCCCAAGAACACTGTTTCAAGGCTAGAGGGATCCTGAGGTCACTGTAGCAACACGAAAGAGCTCCATGGACCAAAAATCAACTCGAGATGAGAGGTTAGTCCCTGGCTTCGACTCCAGAGGAATACCACCTTACCACAAGCACCTCAAGAGGAGGCTTCTCTCAGCTCTAGGTATGTGAAAGGGACCCTGAGTTTGCGGCCTCAAGTGGAAGGGACACCGCAATGCCCTGGCTCGAAATAAGGCCGGATATCCCTGCAGTGACTTGAATGCAGGCTCGTCTTGCATCTCCCAAGATGAAAGGATGTCTGAATCCCCTGTGGAGACCACAGAGAAAGACCTAGTTCCCCACCTCATCGCGACCGGAGGCCTCACATCGTTTGAAAACTCCAGAGGTACGCGGAGATCAGTGCCTCCAAAGGAGACGATGCCTGACTCCTCGTGAAACTTGATAGGAGTCCCAGGATTCCTGTGGCACATGGAAAGGGACCCTTGGTCTCCCGCCTCAGCTGGAGAGGCGTCCCAATTGCCCTGCCAAGCCTCGAGGAGAATTCTGAGTTGTCCCTCGCAACTAGGCAGGAGTCCTGACGTGGCTGAAGAAACACGTGTGTGGAAGGGCCATCCCCGTCGTAACTCGAGAATATACCCCAGGTTCCCGCCGCAACTTGAGAAAAACCATGAGACTTCCCCCTCGCCGCGAGATGAGGACTGATTCCCCTGCACTGCGTGCAGAGCAATTACGTGTTGCACATCACACATGAAAGGAGCCTTGATTTCCTTGGTTGCACTCCAGAGAAACACCAAGAACACTCTTTCAAGGCTAGAGGGATCCTGAGGTCACTGTAGCAACACGAAAGAGCTCCGTGGACCAAAAATCAACTCGAGATGAGAGGTTAGTCCCTGGCTTCGACTCCAGAGGACTAACCCTTACCACAAACACCTCAAGAGGAGGCTTCTCTCAGCTCTAGGTATGTGTGCGGGGCCCTGAGTTTGCGGCCTCAAGTGGAATGGACACCGCGATGCCCTGACTCAAAATAAGGCCGGATATCCCTGCAGTGACTTGAATGCAGGCTCGTCTTGCATCTCCCAAGATGAAAGGATGTCTGAATCTCCTGTGGAGACCACAGAGAAAGACCTAGTTCCCCACCTCATCGCGACCGGATTCCTTATAGCCTTTGAAAACTCCAGAGGTACGCGGAGATCAGTGCCTCCAAAGGAGACGATGCCTGACTCCTTGTGAAACTTGATAGGAGTCCCGGGATTCCTGTGGCACGTGGAAAGGGACACTTGGTCTCCTGCCTCAGCTGGAGAGGCGTCCCAATTGACCTGCCAAGCCTCGAGGAGAATTCCGAGTTTTCCCTCGCAACTAGGCAGGAGTCCTGACGTCGCTGAAGAAATAAGTGTGTGGAAGGGCCATCCCCGTCGTAACTCTAGAATATACCCCAGGTTCCCGCCGCAACTCGAGAAAAACCATGAGACTTCCCCCTCGCCGCGAGATGAGGCCTGATTCCCCTGCACTGCGTGCAGAGCAATTCCGTGTTGCACATAACACATGAAAGGAGCCTTGATTTCCTTGATGGCACTCCGGAGAAACACCAAGAACACTCTTTCAAGGCTAGAGGGATCCTGAGGTCACTGTAGCAACACGAAAGAGCTCCGTGGACCAAAAATCAACTCGAGATGAGAGGTTAGTCCCTGGCTTCGACTCCAGAGGAATACCACCTTACCACAAGCACCTCAAGAGGAGGCTTCTCTCAGCTCTAGGTATGTGAGAGGGGCCCTGCGTTTGCGGCCTCAAGTGGAATGGACACCGCGATGCCCTGACTCGAAATAAGGCCGGATATCCCTGCAGTGACTTGAATGCAGGCTCGTTTTGCATCTCCCAAGATGAAAGGATGTCTGAATCTCCTGTGGAGACCACAGAGAAAGACCTAGTTCCCCACCTCATCGCGACCGGTTTCCTTATATCCTTTGAAAACTCCAGAGGTACGCGGAGATCAGTGCCTCCAAAGGAGACGATGCCTGACTCCTCGTGAAACTTGATAGGAGTCCCAGGATTCCTGTGGCACGTGGAACGGGACACTTGGTCTCCTGTCTCAGCTGGAGAGGCGTCCCAATTGCCCTGCCAAGCCTCGAGGAGAATCCCGAGTTGTCCCTCGCAACTAGGCAGGAGTCCTGACGTCGCTGAACAAACACGTGGGTGGAAGGGCCATACCCTTCGTAACTCGAAAATATACCCCAGGTTCCCGCCGCAACTCGAGAAAAATCATGAGACTTCCCCCTCGCCGCGAGATGAGGCCAGACTCCCCTGCACTGCGTGCAGAGCAATTCCGTGTTGCACATCACACATGAAAGGAGCCTTGATTTCCTTGATGGCACTCCAGAGAAACCGCAAGAACACTGTTTCAAGGCTAGAGGGATCCTGAGGTCACTGTAGCAACACGAAAGAGCTCCGTGGACCAAAAATCAACTCGAGATGAGAGGTTATTCCCTGGCTTCGACTCCAGAGGAATACCACCTTACCACAAGCACCTCAAGAGGAGGCTTCTCTCAGCTCTATGTATGTGAGAGGGACCCTGAGTTTGCGGCCTCAAGTGGAATGGACACCGCGATGCCCTGACTCGAAATAAGGCTGGATATCTCTGCAGTGACTTGAATGCAGGCTCGTCTTGCATCTCCCAAGACGAAAGGATGTCTGAATCCCCTGTGGAGACCACAGAGAAAGACATAGTTCCCCACCTCATCGCGACTGGAGGCCTCACATTCTTTGAAAACTCCAGAGGTACGCGGAGATCAGTGCCTCCAAAGGAGACGATGCCTGACTCCTCGTGAAAATTGATAGGAGTCCCAGGATTCCTGTGGCACGTGGAAAGGGACCCTTGGTCTCCCGCCTCAGCTGGAGAGGCGTCCCAATTGCCCTGCCAAGCCTCGAGGAGAATCCCGAGTTGTCCCTCACAACTAGGCAGGAGTCCTGCCGTCGCTGAACAAACACGTGGGTGGAAGGGCCATCCCCGTCGTAACTCGAGAATATACCCCAGGTTCCCGCCGCAACTCGAGAAAAACCATGAGACTTCCCCCTCCCCGCGAGATGAGGCCCGATTCACCTGCACTGCGTGCAGAGCAATTCCGTGTTGCACATCACACATGAAAGGAGCCTTGATTTCCTTGATGGCACTCCAGAGAAACCCCAAGAACACTGTTTCAAGGCTAGAGGGATCCTGAGGTCACTGTAGCAACACGAAAGAGCTCCGTGGACCAAAAATCAACTCGAGATGAGAGGTTAGTCCCTGGCTTCGACTCCAGAGGAATACCACCTTACCACAAGCACCTCAAGAGGAGACTTCTCTCAGCTCTAGGTATGTGAGAGGGACCCTGAGTTTGCGGCCTCAAGTGGAATGGACACCGCGATGCCCTGACTCGAAATAAGGCCGGATATCCCTGCAGTGACTTGAATGCAGGCTCGTCTTGCATCTCCCAAGACGAAAGGATGTCTGCATCCCCTGTGGAGACCACAGAGAAAGACATAGTTCCCCACCTCATCGCGACCGGAGGCCTCACATCCTTTGAAAACTCCAGAGGTACGCGGAGATCAGTGCCTCCAAAGGAGAGGATGCCTGACTCCTCGTGAAACTTGATAGGAGTCCCAGGATTCCTGTGCACGTGGAAAGGGACACTTGGTCTCCCGCCTCAGCTGGAGAGACGTCCCAATTGCCCTGCCAAGCCTCGAGGAGAATCCTGAGTTGTCCCTCGAAACTAGGCAGGAGTCCTGACGTCGCTGAACAAACACGTGGGTGGAAGGGCCATCCCCGTCGTAACTCGAGAATATACCCCAGGTTCCCGCCGCAACTCGAGAAAAACCATGAGACTTCCCCCTCGCCGCGATATGAGGCCCGATTCCCCTGCACTGCCTGCAGAGCAATTCCGTGTTGCACATCACACATGAAAGGAGCCTTGATTTCCTTGATGGCACTCCAGAGAAACCCCAAGAACACTGTTTCAAGGCTAGCGGGATCCTAGGCCACTGTAGCAACACGAAAGAGCTCCGTGGACCAAAAATGAACTCGAGATGAGAGGTTAGTCCCTGGCTTCGACTCCAGAGGAATACCACCTTACCACAAGCACCTTAAGAGGATGTTTTTCTCAGCTCTAGGTATGTGAGAGGGACCCTGAGTTTGCGGCCTCAAGTGGAATGGACACCGCGATGCCCTGACTCGAAATAAGGCCGGATATCCCTGCAGTGACTTGAATGCAGGCTCGTCTTGCATCTCCCAAGACGAAAGGATGTCTGAATCCCCTGTGGAGACCACAGAGAAAGACCTAGTTCCCCACCTCATCGCGACCGGAGGCCTGACATCCTTTGAAAACTCCAGAGGTACGCGGAGATCAGTGCCTCCAAAGGAGACGATGCCTGACTCCTCGTGAAACTTGATAGGAGTCCCAGGATTCCTGTGGCATGTGGAAAGGGACCCTTGGTCTCCTTCCTAAGCTGGAGAGACGTCCCAATTGCCCTGCCAAGCCTCGAGGAGAATCCCGAGTTGTCCCTCGCAACTAGGCAGGAGTCCTGACGTCGCTGAACAAACACGTGGGTGGAAGGGCCATCCCCGTCGTAACTCGAGAATATACCCCAGGTTCCCGCCGCAACTCGAGAAAAACCATGAGACTTCCCCCTCGCCGCGAGATGAGGCCCGATTCCCCTGGACTGCGTGCAGAACTATTCCGTGTTGCACATCACACATGAAAGGAGCCTTGATTTCCTTGATGGCATTCCAGAGAAACCGCAAGAACACTGTTTCAAGGCTAGAGGGATCTTGAGGTCACTGTAGCAATTAGAAAGAGCTCCGTGGACCAAAAATCAACTCGAGATGAGAGGTTAGTCCCTGGCTTCGACTCCAGAGGAATACTACCTTAACACAAGCAGCTCAAGAGGAGGCTTATCTCAGCTCTAGGTATGTGAGAGGGACCCTGAGTTTGCAGCCTCAAGTGGAATGGACACCACGATGCCCTGACTCGAAATAAGGCCGGATATCCCTGCAGTGACTTGAATGCAGGCTCGTCTTGCATTTCCATGACGAAAGTATATCTGAATCCCCTGTGGAGACCACAGAGAAAGACCTAGTTCCCCACCTCATCGCGACCGGAGACCTCATATCCTTTGAAAACTCCAGAGGTACGTGGAGATCAGTGCCTCCAAAGGAGACGATGCCTGACTCCTCGTGAAACTTGATAGGAGTCCCAGGATTCCTGTGGCACGTGGAAAGGGACCCTTGGTCTCCCGCCTCAGCTGGAGAGGCGTTCCAATTGCCCTGCCAAGCCTCGAGGAGAATCCCGAGTTGACCCTCGCAACTAGGCAGGAGTCCTGACGTCGCTGAACAAACAAGCGGGTGGAAGGGCCATCCCCGTCGTAACTCGAGAATATACCCCAGGTTCCCGCCGCAACTCGAGAAAAACCATGAGACTTCCCCCTCGCCGCGAGATGAGGCCCGATTCCCTTGCACTGCATGCAGAACAATTCCGTGTTCCACATCACACATGAAAGGAGTCTTGATTTCCTTGATGGCACTCCAGAGAATCCCCAAGAACACTGTTTCAAGTTTAAAGGGATGCTGAGGTCACTGTAGCAACATGAAAGAGCTCGGTGAACGAAAAATCAACTCGAGATGAGAGGTTAGTCCCTGGCTTCGACTCCAGAGGTATACCGCCGTACCACAAGCACCTCAAGAGGAGGCTTCTCTCAGCTCTAGTTAGGTGAGAGGGACCCTGAATTTGCGGCCTCAAGTGGAATGGACACCGCGATGCCCTGACTCGAAATAAGGCCGGATATCCCTGCAGTGACTTGAATGCAGGCTTGTCTTGCATCTCCCAAGACGAAAGGATGTCTGAATCCCCTGTGGAGACCACAGAGAAAGACCTAGTTCCCGACCTCATCGCGACCGGAGGACTCACATCCTTTGAAAACTCCAGAGGTACGCGGAGATCAGTGCCTCCAAAGGAGACGATGCCTGACTCCTCGTGAAACTTGATAGCAATACCAGGATTCCTGTGGCACATGGAAAGAAACCCTTGGCGTCCCTCCTCAGCTGGAGAGGCATCCCAATTGCCCTGCCAAGCCTCGAGGAGAATCCCGAGTTGTCCTTCGCAACTAGGCAGGAGTCCTGACGTCGCTGAAGAAACACGTGGGTGGAAGGGCCTTCCCCGTCGTAACTCGAGAATGTACCCCAGGTTCACGCCGCAACTCGAGAAAAGCCATGAGACTTCCCCCTCGCCGCGATATGAGGCCCGATTCCCCTGCACTGCGTGCAGAGCAATTCCTTGTTGCACATCACACATGAAAGGAGCCTTGATTTCCTTGATGGCACTCCAGAGAAACCCCAAGAACACTGTTTCAAGGCTAGAGGGATCCTGAGGTCCCTGTAGCACCACGAAAGAGCTCGTGGACCAAGAATCAACTCGAGATGAGAGGTTAGTCCCTGGCTTCGACTCCAGAGGAAACCACCTTACCACAAGCACCTCAAGAGGAGGCTTCTCTCAGCTCTAGGTATGTGAGAGGAACCCTGAGTTTGCGGCCTCAAGTGGAATGGACACCGTGATGCCCTGACTCGAAATAAGGCCGGATATCCCTGCAGTGACTTGAATGCAGGCTCGTCTTGCATTTCCCAAGACGAAAGGATGTCTGAATCCTCTATGGAGACCACAGAGAAAGACCTAGTTCCCCACCTCATCACGACCAGAGGCATCACATCCTTTGAAAACTCCAGAGGTACGCGGAGATCAGTGCCTCCAAAGGACACGATGCCTGACTCCTCAAGAAACTTGATAGGAGGCCCAAGA
The DNA here is from genome assembly GCF_910594005.1 of Cervus elaphus. Lineage (NCBI taxonomy): Eukaryota > Metazoa > Chordata > Mammalia > Artiodactyla > Cervidae > Cervus > Cervus elaphus. The sequence continues at coordinate 2,027,560 of NW_025316783.1, read as the reverse complement.
TTCCTGTGGCACGTGGAAAGGGACCCTTGGTCTCCCACCTCAGCTGGAGAGGCGTCCCAATTGCCCTGCCAAGCCTCGAGGAGAATCCCGAGTTGTCCCTCGCAACTAGGCAGGAGTCCTGACGTCGCTGAACAAACACTTGTGTGGAAGGGCCATCCCCGTCGTAACTCGAGAATATACCCCAGGTTCCCGCCGCAACTCGAGAAAAACCATGAGACTTCCCCCTCGCCGCGAGATGAGGCCCGATTCCCCTGCACTGCGTGCAGAGCAATTCCGTGTTGCACATCACACGTGAAAGGAGCCTTGATTTCCTTGATGGCACTCCAGAGAAACCCCAAGAACACTGTTTCAAGGCTAGAGGGATCCTGAGGTCACTGTAGCAACACGAAAGAGCTCCATGGACCAAAAATCAACTCGAGATGAGAGGTTAGTCCCTGGCTTCGACTCCAGAGGAATACCACCTTACCACAAGCACCTCAAGAGGAGGCTTCTCTCAGCTCTAGGTATGTGAAAGGGACCCTGAGTTTGCGGCCTCAAGTGGAAGGGACACCGCAATGCCCTGGCTCGAAATAAGGCCGGATATCCCTGCAGTGACTTGAATGCAGGCTCGTCTTGCATCTCCCAAGATGAAAGGATGTCTGAATCCCCTGTGGAGACCACAGAGAAAGACCTAGTTCCCCACCTCATCGCGACCGGAGGCCTCACATCGTTTGAAAACTCCAGAGGTACGCGGAGATCAGTGCCTCCAAAGGAGACGATGCCTGACTCCTCGTGAAACTTGATAGGAGTCCCAGGATTCCTGTGGCACATGGAAAGGGACCCTTGGTCTCCCGCCTCAGCTGGAGAGGCGTCCCAATTGCCCTGCCAAGCCTCGAGGAGAATTCTGAGTTGTCCCTCGCAACTAGGCAGGAGTCCTGACGTGGCTGAAGAAACACGTGTGTGGAAGGGCCATCCCCGTCGTAACTCGAGAATATACCCCAGGTTCCCGCCGCAACTTGAGAAAAACCATGAGACTTCCCCCTCGCCGCGAGATGAGGACTGATTCCCCTGCACTGCGTGCAGAGCAATTACGTGTTGCACATCACACATGAAAGGAGCCTTGATTTCCTTGGTGGCACTCCAGAGAAACACCAAGAACACTCTTTCAAGGCTAGAGGGATCCTGAGGTCACTGTAGCAACACGAAAGAGCTCCGTGGACCAAAAATCAACTCGAGATGAGAGGTTAGTCCCTGGCTTCGACTCCAGAGGACTAACCCTTACCACAAGCACCTCAAGAGGAGGCTTCTCTCAGCTCTAGGTATGTGAGAGGGGCCCTGAGTTTGCGGCCTCAAGTGGAATGGACACCGCGATGCCCTGACTCAAAATAAGGCCGGATATCCCTGCAGTGACTTGAATGCAGGCTCGTCTTGCATCTCCCAAGATGAAAGGATGTCTGAATCTCCTGTGGAGACCACAGAGAAAGACCTAGTTCCCCACCTCATCGCGACCGGATTCCTTATAGCCTTTGAAAACTCCAGAGGTACGCGAAGATCAGTGCCTCCAAAGGAGACGATGCCTGACTCCTTGTGAAACTTGATAGGAGTCCCGGGATTCCTGTGGCACGTGGTAAGGGACACTTGGTCTCCTGCCTCAGCTGGAGAGGCGTCCCAATTGACCTGCCAAGCCTCGAGGAGAATTCCGAGTTGTCCTCGCAACTAGGCAGGAGTCCTGACGTCGCTGAAGAAATACGTGTGTGGAAGGGCCATCCCCGTCGTAACTCTAGAATATACCCCAGGTTCCCGCCGCAACTCGAGAAAAACCATGAGACTTCCCCCTCGCCGCGAGATGAGGCCTGATTCCCCTGCACTGCGTGCAGAGCAATTCCGTGTTGCACATAACACATGAAAGGAGCCTTGATTTCCTTGATGGCACTCCGGAGAAACACCAAGAACACTCTTTCAAGGCTAGAGGGATCCTGAGGTCACTGTAGCAACACGAAAGAGCTCCGTGGACCAAAAATCAACTCGAGATGAGAGGTTAGTCCCTGGCTTCGACTCCAGAGGAATACCACCTTACCACAAGCACCTCAAGAGGAGGCTTCTCTCAGCTCTAGGTATGTGAGAGGGGCCCTGCGTTTGCGGCCTCAAGTGGAATGGACACCGCGATGCCCTGACTCGAAATAAGGCCGGATATCCCTGCAGTGACTTGAATGCAGGATCGTTTTGCATCTCCCAAGATGAAAGGATGTCTGAATCTCCTGTGGAGACCACAGAGAAAGACCTAGTTCCCCACCTCATCGCGACCGGTTTCCTTATATCCTTTGAAAACTCCAGAGGTACGCGGAGATCAGTGCCTCCAAAGGAGACGATGCCTGACTCCTCGTGAAACTTGATAGGAGTCCCAGGATTCCTGTGGCACGTGGAACGGGACACTTGGTCTCCTGTCTCAGCTGGAGAGGCGTCCCAATTGCCCTGCCAAGCCTCGAGGAGAATCCCGAGTTGTCCCTCGCAACTAGGCAGGAGTCCTGACGTCGCTGAACAAACACGTGGGTGGAAGGGCCATCCCCTTCGTAACTCGAGAATATACCCCAGGTTCCCGCCGCAACTCGAGAAAAATCATGAGACTTCCCCCTCGCCGCGAGATGAGGCCAGACTACCCTGCACTGCGTGCAGAGCAATTCCGTGTTGCACATCACACATGAAAGGAGCCTTGATTTCCTTGATGGCACTCCAGAGAAACCCCAAGAACACTGTTTCAAGGCTAGAGGGATCCTGAGGTCACTGTAGCAACACGAAAGAGCTCCGTGGACCAAAAATCAACTCGAGATGAGAGGTTATTCCCTGGCTTCGACTCCAGAGGAATACCACCTTACCACAAGCACCTCAAGAGGAGGCTTCTCTCAGCTCTAGGTATGTGAGAGGGACCCTGAGTTTGCGGCCTCAAGTGGAATGGACACCGCGATGCCCTGACTCGAAATAAGGCTGGATATCTCTGCAGTGACTTGAATGCAGGCTCGTCTTGCATCTCCCAAGACGAAAGGATGTCTGAATCCCCTGTGGAGACCACAGAGAAAGACCTAGTTCCCCACCTCATCGCGACTGGAGGCCTCACATTCTTTGAAAACTCCAGAGGTATGCGGAGATCAGTGCCTCCAAAGGAGACGATGCCTGACTCCTCGTGAAAATTGATAGGAGTCCCAGGATTCCTGTGGCACGTGGAAAGGGACCCTTGGTCTCCCGCCTCAGCTGGAGAGGCGTCCCAATTGCCCTGCCAAGCCTCGAGGAGAATCCCGAGTTGTCCCTCACAACTAGGCAGGAGTCCTGCCGTCGCTGAACAAACACGTGGGTGGAAGGGCCATCCCCGTCGTAACTCGAGAATATACCCCAGGTTCCCGCCGCAACTCGAGAAAAACCATGAGACTTCCCCCTCGCCGCGAGATGAGGCCCGATTCACCTGCACTGCGTGCAGAGCAATTCCGTGTTGCACATCACACATGAAAGGAGCCTTGATTTCCTTGATGGCACTCCAGAGAAACCCCAAGAACACTGTTTCAAGGCTAGAGGGATCCTGAGGTCACTGTAGCAACACGAAAGAGCTCCGTGGACCAAAAATCAACTCGAGATGAGAGGTTAGTCCCTGGCTTCGACTCCAGAGGAATACCACCTTACCACAAGCACCTCAAGAGGAGACTTCTCTCAGCTCTAGGTATGTGAGAGGGACCCTGAGTTTGCGGCCTCAAGTGGAATGGACACCGCGATGCCCTGACTCGAAATAAGGCCGGATATCCCTGCAGTGACTTGAATGCAGGCTCGTCTTGCATCTCCCAAGACGAAAGGATGTCTGAATCCCCTGTGGAGACCACAGAGAAAGACCTAGTTCCCCACCTCATCGCGACCGGAGGCCTCACATCCTTTGAAAACTCCAGAGGTACGCGGAGATCAGTGCCTCCAAAGGAGAGGATGCCTGACTCCTCGTGAAACTTGATAGGAGTCCCAGGATTCCTGTGCACGTGGAAAGGGACTCTTGGTCTCCCGCCTCAGCTGGAGAGGCGTCCCAATTGCCCTGCCAAGCCTCGAGGAGAATCCCGAGTTGTCCCTCGCAACTAGGCAGGAGTCCTGACGTCGCTGAACAAACACGTGGGTGGAAGGGCCATCCCCGTCGTAACTCGAGAATATACCCCAGGTTCCCGCCGCAACTCGAGAAAAACCATGAGACTTCCCCCTCGCCGCGATATGAGGCCCGATTCCCCTGCACTGCCTGCAGAGCAATTCCGTGTTGCACATCACACATGAAAGGAGCCTTGATTTCCTTGATGGCACTCCAGAGAAACCCCAAGAACACTGTTTCAAGGCTAGCGGGATCCTAGGCCACTGTAGCAACACGAAAGAGCTCCATGGACCAAAAATGAACTCGAGATGAGAGGTTAGTCCCTGGCTTCGACTCCAGAGGAATACCACCTTACGACAAGCACCTTAAGAGGATGTTTTTCTCAGCTCTAGGTATGTGAGAGGGACCCTGAGTTTGCGGCCTCAAGTGGAATGGACACCGCGATGCCCTGACTCGAAATAAGGCCGGATATCCCTGCAGTGACTTGAATGCAGGCTCGTCTTGCATCTCCCAAGACGAAAGGATGTCTGAATCCCCTGTGGAGACCACAGAGAAAGACCTAGTTCCCCACCTCATCGCGACCGGAGGCCTGACATCCTTTGAAAACTCCAGAGGTACGCGGAGATCAGTGCCTCCAAAGGAGACGATGCCTGACTCCTCGTGAAACTTGATAGGAGTCCCAGGATTCCTGTGGCATGTGGAAAGGGACCCTTGGTCTCCCGCCTCAGATGGAGAGGCGTCCCAATTGCCCTGCCAAGCCTTGAGGCGAATCCCGAGTTGTCCCTCGCAACTAGGCAGGAGTCCTGACGTCGCTGAACAAACACGTGATTGGAAGGGCCATCCCCGTCGTAACTCGAGAATACACCCCAGGTTCCCGCCGCAACTCGAGAAAAACCTTGAGACTTCCCCCTCGCTGCGAGATGAGGCCCGATTCCCCTGCACTGCGTGCAGAGCAATTGTGTGTTGCACATCACACATGAAAGGAGCCTTGATTTCCTTGATGGCACTCCAGAGAAACCCCAAGAACACTGTTTCAAGGATAGAGGGATCCTGAGGTAAATGTAGCAACAAGAAAGAGCTCCGTGGACCAAAAATCAACTCGAGAAGAGAAGTTAGTCCCTGGCTTCGACTCCAGAGGAATACCACCATAACACAAGCACCTCAAGAGGAGGCTTCTCTCAGCTCTAGGTATGTGAGAGGGACCCTGATTTTGCGGCCTCAAGTGGAATGGACACCGCGATGCCCTGACTCTAAATAAGGCCGGATATCCCTGCAGTGACTTGAATGCAGGCTGGTCTTGCATCTCCCAAGACGAAAGGATGTCTGAATCCCCTGTGGAGACCACAGAGAAAGACCTAGTTCCCCACCTCATCACGACCGGAGGCCTCACATCCTTTGAAAACTCCAGAGGTACGCGGAGATCAGTGCCTCCAAAGGAGACGATGCCTGACTCCTCGTGAAGCTTGATAGGAGTCCCAGGATTCCTGTGGCACTTGGAAAGGGACCCTTGGTCTCCTTCCTCAGCTGGAGAGACGTCCCAATTGCCCTGCCAAGCCTCGAGGAGAATCCCGAGTTGTCCCTCGCAACTAGGCAGGAGTCCTGACGTCGCTGAACAAACACGTGGGTGGAAGGGCCATCCCCGTCGTAACTGGAGAATATACCCCAGGTTCCCGCCGCAGCTCGAGAAAAACCATGAGACTTCCCCCTCGCCGCGAGATGAGGCCCGATTCCCCTGGACTGCGTGCAGAACTATTCCGTGTTGCACATCACACATGAAAGGAGCCTTGATTTCCTTGATGGCATTCCAGAGAAACCGCAAGAACACTGTTTCAAGGCTAGAGGGATCTTGAGGTCACTGTAGCAATTAGAAAGAGCTCCGTGGACCAAGAATTAACTCGAGATGAGAGGTTAGTCCCTGGCTTCGACTCCAGAGGAATACTACCTTAACACAAGCAGCTCAAGAGGAGGCTTATCTCAGCTCTAGGTATGTGAGAGGGACCCTGAGTTTGCAGCCTCAAGTGGAATGGACACCACGATGCCCTGACTCGAAATAAGGCCGGATATCCCTGCAGTGACTTGAATGCAGGCTCGTCTTGCATTTCCATGACGAAAGTATATCTGAATCCCCTGTGGAGACCACAGAGAAAGACCTAGTTCCCCACCTCATCGCGACCGGAGACCTCATATCCTTTGAAAACTCCAGAGGTACGTGGAGATCAGTGCCTCCAAAGGAGACGATGCCTGACTCCTCGTGAAACTTGATAGGAGTCCCAGGATTCCTGTGGCACGTGGAAACGGACCCTTGGTCTCCCGCCTCAGCTGGAGAGGCGTTCCAATTGCCCTGCCAAGCCTCGAGGAGAATCCCGAGTTGACCCTCGCAACTAGGCAGGAGTCCTGACGTCGCTGAACAAACAAGCGGGTTTAAGGGCCATCCCCGTCGTAACTCGAGAATATACCCCAGGTTCCCGCCGCAACTCGAGAAAAACCATGAGACTTCCCCCTCGCCGCGAGATGAGGCCCGATTCCCTTGTACTGCATGCAGAACAATTCCGTGTTGCACATCACACATGAAAGGAGTCTTGATTTCCTTGATGGCACTCCAGAGAAACCCCAAGAACACTGTTTCAAGTTTAAAGGGATGCTGAGGTCACTGTAGCAACATGAAAGAGCTCGGTGAACGAAAAATCAACTCGAGATGAGAGGTTAGTCCCTGGCTTCGACTCCAGAGGTATACCGCCGTACCACAAGCACCTCAAGAGGAGGCTTCTCTCAGCTCTAGTTAGGTGAGAGGGACCCTGAATTTGCGGCCTCAAGTGGAATGGACACCGCGATGCCCTGACTCGAAATAAGGCCGGATATCCCTGCAGTGACTTGAATGCAGGCTTGTCTTGCATCTCCCAAGACGAAAGGATGTCTGAATCCCCTGTGGAGACCACAGAGAAAGACCTAGTTCCCCACCTCATCGCGACCGGAGGCCTCAAATCCTTTGAAAACTCCAGAGGTACGCGGAGATCAGTGCCTCCAAAGGAGACGATGCCTGACTCCTCGTGAAACTTGATAGCAATACCAGGATTCCTGTGGCACATGGAAAGAAACCCTTGGCCTCCCTCCTCAGCTGGAGAGGCATCCCAATTGCCCTGCCAAGCCTCGAGGAGAATCCCGAGTTGTCCTTCGCAACTAGGCAGGAGTCCTGACGTCGCTGAAGAAACACGTGGGTGGAAGGGCCATCCCCGTCGTAACTCGAGAATGTACCCCAGGTTCACGACGCAACTCGAGAAAAGCCATGAGACTTCCCCCTCGCCGCGATATGAGGCCCGATTCCCCTGCACTGCGTGCAGAGCAATTCCTTGTTGCACATCACACATGAAAGGAGCCTTGATTTCCTTGATGGCACTCCAGAGAAACCCCAAGAACACTGTTTCAAGGCTAGAGGGATCCTGAGGTCCCTGTAGCACCACGAAAAAGCTCGTGGACCAAGAATCAACTCGAGATGAGAGGTTAGTCCCTGGCTTCGACTCCAGAGGAAACCACCTTACCACAAGCACCTCAAGAGGAGGCTTCTCTCAGCTCTAGGTATGTGAGAGGAACCCTGAGTTTGCGGCCTCAAGTGGAATGGACACCGCGATGCCCTGACTCGAAATAAGGCCGGATATCCCTGCAGTGACTTGAATGCAGGCTCGTCTTGCATTTCCCAAGACGAAAGGATGTCTGAATCCCCTGTGGAGACCACAGAGAAAGACCTAGTTCCCCACGTCATAGCGACCGGAGGCTTCACATACTTTGAAAATTCCAGAGGTATACTGAGATCAGTGCCTCCAAAGGAGACGATGCCTGACTCCTCGTGAAACTTGATAGGAGTCCCAGGATTCCTGTGGCACGTGGAAAGGGACCTTTGGTCTCCCGCCTCACCTGGAGAGGGGTCCCAATTGCCCTGCCAAGCCTCGAGGAGAATCCCGAGTTGTCCCTCGTAACTAGGCAGGAGTCCTGCCGTCGCTGAACAAACACGTGGGTGGAAGGGCCATCCCCGTAGTAACTCGAGAATATACCCCAGGTTCCCGCCGCATCTCGAGAAAAACCATGAGACTTCCCCCTCGCCGCAAGATGAGGCCCGATTCCCCTGCACTGCATTCAAAGCAATTCTGTATTGCACATCAAACTTGAAAGGAGCCTTGATTTCCTTGATGGCACTCCAGAGAAAGCCCAAGAACAGTGTTTCAAGGCTAGAGGGATCCTGAGGTCACTGTAGCCACACGAAAGAACTCCGTGGACCAAAAATCAACTCGAGATGAGAGGTTAGTCCCTGGCTTCGACACCGGAGGAATACCACCTTACCACAAGCACCTCAAGAGGAGGCTTCTCTCAGCTCTAGGTTTGTGAGAGGGACCCTGATTTTGGGGCCTCAAGTGGAATGGACACTGCGATGCCCTGATGCGCAATAATGCCGGATATCCCTGCAGTGCCTTGAATGCAGGCTCGTCTTGCATCTCCCAAGACGAAAGGATGTCTGAATCCCCTGTGGAGACCACAGAGAAAGACCTAATTAACCACCTCATCGCGACCGGAGGCCTCACATCCTTTGAAAAAATCCAGACGTACGCGGAGATCAGTGCCTCCAAGGGAGACGATGCCTGACTCCTCGTGAAACTTGATAGGAGTCCCAGGATTCCTGTGGCACGTGGAAAGGGACACTTGGTCTCCCGCCTCAGCTGGAGAGGCGTCCCAATTGCCCTGCCAAGCCTCGAGGAGAATTCTGAGTTGTCCCTCGCAACTAGTCAGGAGTCCTGACGTGGCTGAAGAAACACGTGTGTGGAAGGGCCATCCCCGTCGTAACTTGAGAATATACCCCAGGTTCCCGCCGCAACTCGAGAAAAACCATGAGACTTCCCCCTCGTCGCGAGATGAGGCCCGATTCCCCTGCACTGCGTGCAGAGCAATTCTGTGTTGCACATCACACATGAAAGGAGCCTTCATTTCCTTGGTGGCACTCCAGAGAAACCCCAAGAACACTGTTTCAAGGCTAGAGGGATACTGAGGTCACTGTAGCAACACGAAAGAGCTCCGTGGACCAAAAATCAACTCGAGATGAGAGGTTAGTCCCTGGCTTCGACTCCAGAGGAATACCACCTTACCACAAGCACCTCAAGAGGAGGCTTCTCTCAGCTCTAGGTATGTGAGAGGGGCCCTGCGTTTGCGGCCTCAAGTGGAATGGACACTGCGATGCCCTGACTCAAATTAAGGTCGGATATCCCTGCAGTGACTTGAATGCAGGCTCGTTTTGCATCTCCCAAGATGAAAGGATGTCTGAATCTCCTGTGGAGACCACAGAGAAAGACCTAGTTCCCCACCTCATCGCGACCGGATTCCTTATATCCTTTGAAAACTCCAGAGGTACGCGGAGATCAGTGCCTCCAAAGGAGACGATGCCTGACTCCTCATGAAACTTGATAGGAGTCCCAGGATTCCTGTGGCACGTGGAACGGGACACTTGGTCTCCTGTCTCAGCTGGAGAGGCGTCCCAATTGCCCTGCCAAGCCTCGAGGAGAATCCCGAGTTGTCCCTCGCAACTAGGCAGGAGTCCTGACGTCGCTGAACAAACACGTGGGTGGAAGGGCCATCCCCTTCGTAACTCGAGAATATACCCCAGGTTCCCGCCGCAACTCGAGAAAAATCATGAGACTTCCCCCTCGCCGCGAGATGAGGCCAGACTCCCCTGCACTGCGTGCAGAGCAATTACGTGTTGCACATCACACATGAAAGGAGCCTTGATTTCCTTGATGGCACTCCAGAGAAACCCCAAGAACACTGTTTCAAGGCTAGAGGGATCCTGAGGTCACTGTAGCAACACGAAAGAGCTCCGTGGACGAAAAATCAACTCGAGATGAGAGGTTATTCCCTGGCTTCGACTCCAGAGGAATACCACCTTACCACAAGCACCTCAAGAGGAGGCTTCTCTCAGCTCTAGGTATGTGAGAGGGACCCTGAGTTTGCGGCCTCAAGTGGAATGGACACCGCGATGCCCTGACTCGAAATAAGGCCGGATAACCCTGCATTGACATAAATGTAGGCTCGTCTTGCATCTCCCAAGACGAAAGGATGTCTGAATCCTCTATGGAGACCACAGAGAAAGACCTAGTTCCCCACCTCATCGCGACCAGAGGCCTCACATCCTTTGAAAACTCCAGAGGTACGCGGAGATCAGTGCCTCCAAAGGACACGATGCCTGACTCCTCAAGAAACTTGATAGGAGGCCCAGGATTCCTGTGGCACGTGGAAAGGGACCCTTGTTCTCCCACCTCAGCTGGAGAGGCGTCCCAATTGCCCTGCCAAGCCTCGAGGAGAATCCCGAGTTGTCCCTCGCAACTAGGCAGGAGTCCTGACGTCGCTGAACAAACACTTGTGTGGAAGGGCCATCCCCGTCGTAACTCGAGAATATACCCCAGGTTCCCGCCGCAACTCGAGAAAAACCATGAGACTTCCCCCTCGCCGCGAGATGAGGCCCGATTCCCCTGCACTGCGTGCAGAGCAATTCCGTGTTGCACATCACACGTGAAAGGAGCCTTGATTTCCTTGATGGCACTCCAGAGAAACCCCAAGAACACTGTTTCAAGGCTAGAGGGATCCTGAGGTCACTGTAGCAACACGAAAGAGCTCCATGGACCAAAAATCAACTCGAGATGAGAGGTTAGTCCCTGGCTTCGACTCCAGAGGAATACCACCTTACCACAAGCACCTCAAGAGGAGGCTTCTCTCAGCTCTAGGTATGTGAAAGGGACCCTGAGTTTGCGGCCTCAAGTGGAAGGGACACCGCAATGCCCTGGCTCGAAATAAGGCCGGATATCCCTGCAGTGACTTGAATGCAGGCTCGTCTTGCATCTCCCAAGATGAAAGGATGTCTGAATCCCCTGTGGAGACCACAGAGAAAGACCTAGTTCCCCACCTCATCGCGACCGGAGCCCTCACATCGATTGAAAACTCCAGAGGTACGCGGAGATCAGTGCCTCCAAAGGAGACGATGCCTGACTCCTCGTGAAACTTGATAGGAGTCCCAGGATTCCTGTGGCACATGGAAAGGGACCCTTGGTCTCCCGCCTCAGCTGGAGAGGCGTCCCAATTGCCCTGCCAAGCCTCGAGGAGAATTCTGAGTTGTCCCTCGCAACTAGGCAGGAGTCCTGACGTGGCTGAAGAAACACGTGTGTGGAAGGGCCATCCCCGTCGTAACTCGAGAATATACCCCAGGTTCCTGCCGCAACTTGAGAAAAACCATGAGACTTCCCCCTCGCCGCGAGATGAGGACTGATTCCCCTGCACTGCGTGCAGAGCAATTACGTGTTGCACATCACACATGAAAGGAGCCTTGATTTCCTTGGTGGCACTCCAGAGAAACACCAAGAACACTCTTTCAAGGCAAGAGGGATCCTGAGGTCACTGTAGCAACACGAAAGAGCTCCGTGGACCAAAAATCAACTCGAGATGAGAGGTTAGTCCCTGGCTTCGACTCCAGAGGACTAACCCTTACCACAAGCACCTCAAGAGGAGGCTTCTCTCAGCTCTAGGTATGTGTGCGGGGCCCTGAGTTTGCGGCCTCAAGTGGAATGGACACCGCGATGCCCTGACTCAAAATAAGGCCGGATATCCCTGCAGTGACTTGAATGCAGGCTCGTCTTGCATCTCCCAAGATGAAAGGATGTCTGAATCTCCTGTGGAGACCACAGAGAAAGACCTAGTTCCCCACCTCATCGCGACCGGATTCCTTATAGCCTTTGAAAACTCCAGAGGTAGGCGGAGATCAGTGCCTCCAAAGGAGACGATGCCTGACTCCTTGTGAAACTTGATAGGAGTCCCGGGATTCCTGTGGCACGTGGAAAGGGACACTTGGTCTCCTGCCTCAACTGGAGAGGCGTCCCAATTGACCTGCCAAGCCTCGAGGAGAATTCCGAGTTGTCCCTCGCAACTAGGCAGGAGTCCTGACGTCGCTGAAGAAATACGTGTGTGGAAGGGCCATCCCCGTCGTAACTCTAGAATATACCCCAGGTTCCCGCCGCAACTCGAGAAAAACCATGAGACTTCCCCCTCGCCGCGAGATGAGGCCTGATTCCCCTGCACTGCGTGCAGAGCAATTCCGTGTTGCACATAACACATGAAAGGAGCCTTGATTTCCTTGATGGCACTCCGGAGAAACACCAAGAACACTCTTTCAAGGCTAGAGGGATCCTGAGGTCACTGTAGCAACACGAAAGAGCTCCGTGGACCAAAAATCAACTCGAGATGAGAGGTTAGTCCCTGGCTTCGACTCCAGAGGAATACCACCTTACCACAAGCACCTCAAGAGGAGGCTTCTCTCAGCTCTAGGTATGTGAGAGGGGCCCTGCGTTTGCGGCCTCAAGTGGAATGGACACCGCGATGCCCTGACTCGAAATAAGGCCGGATATCCCTGCAGTGACTTGAATGCAGGCTCGTTTTGCATCTCCCAAGATGAAAGGATGTCTGAATCTCCTGTGGAGACCACAGAGAAAGACCTAGTTCCCCACCTCATCGCGACCGGTTTCCTTATATCCTTTGAAAACTCCAGAGGTACGCGGAGATCAGTGCCTCCAAAGGAGACGATGCCTGACTCCTCGTGAAACTTGATAGGAGTCCCAGGATTCCTGTGGCACGTGGAACGGGACACTTGGTCTCCTGTCTCAGCTGGAGAGGCGTCCCAATTGCCCTGCCAAGCCTCGAGGAGAATCCCGAGTTGTCCCTCGCAACTAGGCAGGAGTCCTGACGTCGCTGAACAAACACGTGGGTGGAAGGGCCATCCCCTTCGTAACTCGAGAATATACCCCAGGTTCCGCCGCAACTCGAGAAAAATCATGAGACTTCCCCCTCGCCGCGAGATGAGGCCAGACTCCCCTGCACTGCGTGCAGAGCAATTCCGTGTTGCACATCACACATGAAAGGAGCCTTGATTTCCTTGATGGCACTCCAGAGAAACCGCAAGAACACTGTTTCAAGGCTAGAGGGATCCTGAGGTCACTGTAGCAACACGAAAGAGCTCCGTGGACCAAAAATCAACTCGAGATGAGAGGTTATTCCCTGGCTTCGACTCCAGAGGAATACCACCTTACCACAAGCACCTCAAGAGGAGGCTTCTCTCAGCTCTAGGTATGTGAGAGGGACCCTGAGTTTGCGGCCTCAAGTGGAATGGACACCGCGATGCCCTGACTCAAAATAAGGCTGGATATCTCTGCAGTGACTTGAATGCAGGCTCGTCTTGCATCTCCCAAGACGAAAGGATGTCTGAATCCCCTGTGGAGACCACAGAGAAAGACATAGTTCCCCACCTCATCGCGACTGGAAGCCTCACATTCTTTGAAAACTCCAGAGGTACGCGGAGATCAGTGCCTCCAAAGGAGACGATGCCTGACTCCTCGTGAAAATTGATAGGAGTCCCAGGATTCCTGTGGCACGTGGAAAGGGACCCTTGGTCTCCCGCCTCAGCTGGAGAGGCGTCCCAATTGCCCTGCCAAGCCTCGAGGAGAATCCCGAGTTGTCCCTCACAACTAGGCAGGAGTCCTGCCGTCGCTGAACAAACACGTGGGTGGAAGGGCCATCCCCGTCGTAACTCGAGAATATACCCCAGGTTCCCGCCGCAACTCGAGAAAAACCATGAGACTTCCCCCTCGCCGCGAGATGAGGCCCGATTCACCTGCACTGCGTGCAGAGCAATTCCGTGTTGCACATCACACATGAAAGGAGCCTTGATTTCCTTGATGGCACTCCAGAGAAACCCCAAGGACACTGTTTCAAGGCTAGAGGGATCCTGAGGTCACTGTAGCAACACGAAAGAGCTCCGTGGACCAAAAATCAACTCGAGATGAGAGGTTAGTCCCTGGCTTCGACTCCAGAGGAATACCACCTTACCACAAGCACCTCAAGAGGAGACTTCTCTCAGCTCTAGGTATGTGAGAGGGACCCTGAGTTTGCGGCCTCAAGTGGAATGGACACCGCGATGCCCTGACTCGAAATAAGGCCGGATATCCCTGCAGTGACTTGAATGCAGGCTCGTCTTGCATCTCCCAAGACGAAAGGATGTCTGCATCCCCTGTAGAGACCACAGAGAAAGACATAGTTCCCCACCTCATCGCGACCGGAGGCCTCACATCCTTTGAAAACTCCAGAGGTACGCGGAGATCAGTGCCTCCAAAGGAGAGGATGCCTGACTCCTCGTGAAACTTGATAGGAGTCCCAGGATTCCTGTGCACGTGGAAAGGGACTCTTGGTCTCCCGCCTCAGCTGGAGAGGCGTCCCAATTGCCCTGCCAAGCCTCGAGGAGAATCCCGAGTTGTCCCTCGCAACTAGGCAGGAGTCCTGACGTCGCTGAACAAACACGTGGGTGGAAGGGCCATCCCCGTCGTAACTCGAGAATATACCCCAGGTTCCCGCCGCAACTCGAGAAAAACCATGAGACTTCCCCCTCGCCGCGATATGAGGCCCGATTCCCCTGCACTGCCTGCAGAGCAATTCCGTGTTGCACATCACACATGAAAGGAGCCTTGATTTCCTTGATGGCACTCCAGAGAAACCCCAAGAACACTGTTTCAAGGCTAGCGGGATCCTAGGCCACTGTAGCAACACGAAAGAGCTCCATGGACCAAAAATGAACTCGAGATGAGAGGTTAGTCCCTGGCTTCGACTCCAGAGGAATACCACCTTACCACAAGCACCTTAAGAGGATGTTTTTCTCAGCTCTAGGTATGTGAGAGGGACCCTGAGTTTGCGGCCTCAAGTGGAATGGACACCGCGATGCCCTGACTCGAAATAAGGCCGGATATCCCTGCAGTGACTTGAATGCAGGCTCGTCTTGCATCTCCCAAGATGAAAGGATGTCTGAATCCCCTGTGGAGACCACAGAGAAAGACCTAGTTCCCCACCTCATCGCGACCGGAGGCCTGACATCCTTTGAAAACTCCAGAGGTACGCGGAGATCAGTGCCTCCAAAGGAGACGATGCCTGACTCCTCGTGAAACTTGATAGGAGTCCCAGGATTCCTGTGGCATGTGGAAAGGGACCCTTGGTCTCCTTCCTAAGCTGGAGAGACGTCCCAATTGCCCTGCCAAGCCTCGAGGAGAATCCCGAGTTGTCCCTCGCAACTAGGCAGGAGTCCTGACGTCGCTGAACAAACACGTGGGTGGAAGGGCCATCCCCGTCGTAACTCGAGAATATACCCCAGGTTCCCGCCGCAACTCGAGAAAAACCATGAGACTTCCCCCTCGCCGCGAGATGAGGCCCGATTCCCCTGGACTGCGTGCAGAACTATTCCGTGTTGCACATCACACATGAAAGGAACCTTGATTTCCTTGATGGCATTCCAGAGAAACTGCAAGAACACTGTTTCAAGGCTAGAGGGATCTTGAGGTCACTGTAGCAATTAGAAAGAGCTCCGTGGACCAAGAATTAACTCGAGATGAGAGGTTAGTCCCTGGCTTCGACTCCAGAGGAATACTACCTTAACACAAGCAGCTCAAGAGGAGGCTTATCTCAGCTCTAGGTATGTGAGAGGGACCCTGAGTTTGCAGCCTCAAGTGGAATGGACACCGCGATGCCCTGACTCGAAATAAGGCCGGATATCCCTGCAGTGACTTGAATGCAGGCTCGTCTTGCATTTCCATGACGAAAGTATATCTGAATCCCCTGTGGAGACCACAGAGAAAGACCTAGTTCCCCACCTCATCGCGACCGGAGACCTCATATCCTTTGAAAACTCCAGAGGTACGTGGAGATCAGTGCCTCCAAAGGAGACGATGCCTGACTCCTCGTGAAACTTGATAGGAGTCCCAGGATTCCTGTGGCACGTGGAAAGGGACCCTTGGTCTCCCGCCTCAGCTGGAGAGGCGTTCCAATTGCCCTGCCAAGCCTCGAGGAGAATCCCGAGTTGACCCTCGCAACTAGGCAGGAGTCCTGACGTCGCTGAACAAACAAGCGGGTGGAAGGGCCATCCCCGTCGTAACTCGAGAATATACCCCAGGTTCCCGCCGCAACTCGAGAAAAACCATGAGACTTCCCCCTCGCCGCGAGATGAGGCCCGATTCCCTTGCACTGCATGCAGAACAATTCCGTGTTGCACATCACACATGAAAGGAGTCTTGATTTCCTTGATGGCACTCCAGAGAAACCCCAAGAACACTGTTTCAAGTTTAAAGGGATGCTGAGGTCACTGTAGCAACATGAAAGAGCTCGGTGAACGAAAAATCAACTCGAGATGAGAGGTTAGTCCCTGGCTTCGACTCCAGAGGTATACCGCCGTACCACAAGCACCTCAAGAGGAGGCTTCTCTCAGCTCTAGTTAGGTGAGAGGGACCCTGAATTTGCGGCCTCAAGTGGAATGGACACCGCGATGCCCTGACTCGAAATAAGGCCGGATATCCCTGCAGTGACTTGAATGCAGGATCGTTTTGCATCTCCCAAGATGAAAGGATGTCTGAATCTCCTGTGGAGACCACAGAGAAAGACCTAGTTCCCGACCTCATCGCGACCGGAGGACTCACATCCTTTGAAAACTCCAGAGGTACGCGGAGATCAGTGCCTCCAAAGGAGACGATGCCTGACTCCTCGTGAAACTTGATAGCAATACCAGGATTCCTGTGGCACATGGAAAGAAACCCTTGGCGTCCCTCCTCAGCTGGAGAGGCATCCCAATTGCCCTGCCAAGCCTCGAGGAGAATCCCGAGTTGTCCTTCGCAACTAGGCAGGAGTCCTGACGTCGCTGAAGAAACACGTGGGTGGAAGGGCCTTCCCCGTCGTAACTCGAGAATGTACCCCAGGTTCACGCCGCAACTCGAGAAAAGCCATGAGACTTCCCCCTCGCCGGGATATGAGGCCCGATTCCCCTGCACTGCGTGCAGAGCAATTCCTTGTTGCACATCACACATGAAAGTAGCCTTGATTTCCTTGATGGCACTCCAGAGAAACCCCAAGAACACTGTTTCAAGGCTAGAGGGATCCTGAGGTCCCTGTAGCACCACGAAAGAGCTCGTGGACCAAGAATCAACTCGAGATGAGAGGTTAGTCCCTGGCTTCGACTCCAGAGGAAACCACCTTACCACAAGCACCTCAAGAGGAGGCTTCTCTCAGCTCTAGGTATGTGAGAGGAACCCTGAGTTTGCGGCCTCAAGTGGAATGGACACCGTGATGCCCTGACTCGAAATAAGGCCGGATATCCCTGCAGTGACTTGAATGCAGGCTCGTCTTGCATTTCCCAAGACGAAAGGATGTCTGAATCCTCTATGGAGACCACAGAGAAAGACCTAGTTCCCCACCTCATCGCGACCAGAGGCCTCACATCCTTTGAAAACTCCAGAGGTACGCGGAGATCAGTGCCTCCAAAGGACACGATGCCTGACTCCTCAAGAAACTTGATAGGAGGCCCAGGATTCCTGTGGCACGTGGAAAGGGACCCTTGGTCTCCCACCTCAGCTGGAGAGGCGTCCCAATTGCCCTGCCAAGCCTCGAGGAGAATCCCGAGTTGTCCCTCGCAACTAGGCAGGAGTCCTGACGTCGCTGAACAAACACTTGTGTGGAAGGGCCATCCCCGTCGTAACTCGAGAATATACCCCAGGTTCCCGCCGCAACTCGAGAAAAACCATGAGACTTCCCCCTCGCCGCGAGATGAGGCCCGATTCCCCTGCACTGCGTGCAGAGCAATTCCGTGTTGCACATCACACGTGAAAGGAGCCTTGATTTCCTTGATGGCACTCCAGAGAAACCCCAAGAACACTGTTTCAAGGCTAGAGGGATCCTGAGGTCACTGTAGCAACACGAAAGAGCTCCATGGACCAAAAATCAACTCGAGATGAGAGGTTAGTCCCTGGCTTCGACTCCAGAGGAATACCACCTTACCACAAGCACCTCAAGAGGAGGCTTCTCTCAGCTCTAGGTATGTGAAAGGGACCCTGAGTTTGCGGCCTCAAGTGGAAGGGACACCGCAATGCCCTGGCTCGAAATAAGGCCGGATATCCCTGCAGTGACTTGAATGCAGGCTCGTCTTGCATCTCCCAAGATGAAAGGATGTCTGAATCCCCTGTGGAGACCACAGAGAAAGACCTAGTTCCCCACCTCATCGCGACCGGAGGCCTCACATCGTTTGAAAACTCCAGAGGTACGCGGAGATCAGTGCCTCCAAAGGAGACGATGCCTGACTCCTCGTGAAACTTGATAGGAGTCCCAGGATTCCTGTGGCACATGGAAAGGGACCCTTGGTCTCCCGCCTCAGCTGGAGAGGCGTCCCAATTGCCCTGCCAAGCCTCGAGGAGAATTCTGAGTTGTCCCTCGCAACTAGGCAGGAGTCCTGACGTGGCTGAAGAAACACGTGTGTGGAAGGGCCATCCCCGTCGTAACTCGAGAATATACCCCAGGTTCCCGCCGCAACTTGAGAAAAACCATGAGACTTCCCCCTCGCCGCGAGATGAGGACTGATTCCCCTGCACTGCGTGCAGAGCAATTACGTGTTGCACATCACACATGAAAGGAGCCTTGATTTCCTTGGTGGCACTCCAGAGAAACACCAAGAACACTCTTTCAAGGCTAGAGGGATCCTGAGGTCACTGTAGCAACACGAAAGAGCTCCGTGGACCAAAAATCAACTCGAGATGAGAGGTTAGTCCCTGGCTTCGACTCCAGAGGACTAACCCTTACCACAAGCACCTCAAGAGGAGGCTTCTCTCAGCTCTAGGTATGTGAGAGGGGCCCTGAGTTTGCGGCCTCAAGTGGAATGGACACCGCGATGCCCTGACTCAAAATAAGGCCGGATATCCCTGCAGTGACTTGAATGCAGGCTCGTCTTGCATCTCCCAAGATGAAAGGATGTCTGAATCTCCTGTGGAGACCACAGAGAAAGACCTAGTTCCCCACCTCATCGCGACCGGATTCCTTATAGCCTTTGAAAACTCCAGAGGTACGCGAAGATCAGTGCCTCCAAAGGAGACGATGCCTGACTCCTTGTGAAACTTGATAGGAGTCCCGGGATTCCTGTGGCACGTGGAAAGGGACACTTGGTCTCCTGCCTCAGCTGGAGAGGCGTCCCAATTGACCTGCCAAGCCTCGAGGAGAATTCCGAGTTGTCCTCGCAACTAGGCAGGAGTCCTGACGTCGCTGAAGAAATACGTGTGTGGAAGGGCCATCCCCGTCGTAACTCTAGAATATACCCCAGGTTCCCGCCGCAACTCGAGAAAAACCATGAGACTTCCCCCTCGCCGCGAGATGAGGCCTGATTCCCCTGCACTGCGTGCAGAGCAATTCCGTGTTGCACATAACACATGAAAGGAGCCTTGATTTCCTTGATGGCACTCCGGAGAAACACCAAGAACACTCTTTCAAGGCTAGAGGGATCCTGAGGTCACTGTAGCAACACGAAAGAGCTCCGTGGACCAAAAATCAACTCGAGATGAGAGGTTAGTCCCTGGCTTCGACTCCAGAGGAATACCACCTTACCACAAGCACCTCAAGAGGAGGCTTCTCTCAGCTCTAGGTATGTGAGAGGGGCCCTGCGTTTGCGGCCTCGGGTGGAATGGACACCGCGATGCCCTGACTCGAAATAAGGCCGGATATCCCTGCAGTGACTTGAATGCAGGATCGTTTTGCATCTCCCAAGATGAAAGGATGTCTGAATCTCCTGTGGAGACCACAGAGAAAGACCTAGTTCCCCACCTCATCGCGACCGGTTTCCTTATATCCTTTGAAAACTCCAGAGGTACGCGGAGATCAGTGCCTCCAAAGGAGACGATGCCTGACTCCTCGTGAAACTTGATAGGAGTCCCAGGATTCCTGTGGCACGTGGAACGGGACACTTGGTCTCCTGTCTCAGCTGGAGAGGCGTCCCAATTGCCCTGCCAAGCCTCGAGGAGAATCCCGAGTTGTCCCTCGCAACTAGGCAGGAGTCCTGACGTCGCTGAACAAACACGTGGGTGGAAGGGCCATCCCCTTCGTAACTCGAGAATATACCCCAGGTTCCCGCCGCAACTCGAGAAAAATCATGAGACTTCCCCCTCGCCGCGAGATGAGGCCAGACTACCCTGCACTGCGTGCAGAGCAATTCCGTGTTGCACATCACACATGAAAGGAGCCTTGATTTCCTTGATGGCACTCCAGAGAAACCCCAAGAACACTGTTTCAAGGCTAGAGGGATCCTGAGGTCACTGTAGCAACACGAAAGAGCTCCGTGGACCAAAAATCAACTCGAGATGAGAGGTTATTCCCTGGCTTCGACTCCAGAGGAATACCACCTTACCACAAGCACCTCAAGAGGAGGCTTCTCTCAGCTCTAGGTATGTGAGAGGGACCCTGAGTTTGCGGCCTCAAGTGGAATGGACACCGCGATGCCCTGACTCGAAATAAGGCTGGATATCTCTGCAGTGACTTGAATGCAGGCTCGTCTTGCATCTCCCAAGACGAAAGGATGTCTGAATCCCCTGTGGAGACCACAGAGAAAGACCTAGTTCCCCACCTCATCGCGACTGGAGGCCTCACATTCTTTGAAAACTCCAGAGGTATGCGGAGATCAGTGCCTCCAAAGGAGACGATGCCTGACTCCTCGTGAAAATTGATAGGAGTCCCAGGATTCCTGTGGCACGTGGAAAGGGACCCTTGGTCTCCCGCCTCAGCTGGAGAGGCGTCCCAATTGCCCTGCCAAGCCTCGAGGAGAATCCCGAGTTGTCCCTCACAACTAGGCAGGAGTCCTGCCGTCGCTGAACAAACACGTGGGTGGAAGGGCCATCCCCGTCGTAACTCGAGAATATACCCCAGGTTCCCGCCGCAACTCGAGAAAAACCATGAGACTTCCCCCTCGCCGCGAGATGAGGCCCGATTCACCTGCACTGCGTGCAGAGCAATTCCGTGTTGCACATCACACATGAAAGGAGCCTTGATTTCCTTGATGGCACTCCAGAGAAACCCCAAGAACACTGTTTCAAGGCTAGAGGGATCCTGAGGTCACTGTAGCAACACGAAAGAGCTCCGTGGACCAAAAATCAACTCGAGATGAGAGGTTAGTCCCTGGCTTCGACTCCAGAGGAATACCACCTTACCACAAGCACCTCAGGAGGAGACTTCTCTCAGCTCTAGGTATGTGAGAGGGACCCTGAGTTTGCGGCCTCAAGTGGAATGGACACCGCGATGCCCTGACTCGAAATAAGGCCGGATATCCCTGCAGTGACTTGAATGCAGGCTCGTCTTGCATCTCCCAAGACGAAAGGATGTCTGAATCCCCTGTGGAGACCACAGAGAAAGACCTAGTTCCCCACCTCATCGCGACCGGAGGCCTCACATCCTTTGAAAACTCCAGAGGTACGCGGAGATCAGTGCCTCCAAAGGAGAGGATGCCTGACTCCTCGTGAAACTTGATAGGAGTCCCAGGATTCCTGTGCACGTGGAAAGGGACTCTTGGTCTCCCGCCTCAGCTGGAGAGGCGTCCCAGTTGCCCTGCCAAGCCTCGAGGAGAATCCCGAGTTGTCCCTCGCAACTAGGCAGGAGTCCTGACGTCGCTGAACAAACACGTGGGTGGAAGGGCCATCCCCGTCGTAACTCGAGAATATACCCCAGGTTCCCGCCGCAACTCGAGAAAAACCATGAGACTTCCCCCTCGCCGCGATATGAGGCCCGATTCCCCTGCACTGCCTGCAGAGCAATTCCGTGTTGCACATCACACATGAAAGGAGCCTTGATTTCCTTGATGGCACTCCAGAGAAACCCCAAGAACACTGTTTCAAGGCTAGCGGGATCCTAGGCCACTGTAGCAACACGAAAGAGCTCCATGGACCAAAAATGAACTCGAGATGAGAGGTTAGTCCCTGGCTTCGACTCCAGAGGAATACCACCTTACGACAAGCACCTTAAGAGGATGTTTTTCTCAGCTCTAGGTATGTGAGAGGGACCCTGAGTTTGCGGCCTCAAGTGGAATGGACACCGCGATGCCCTGACTCGAAATAAGGCCGGATATCCCTGCAGTGACTTGAATGCAGGCTCGTCTTGCATCTCCCAAGACGAAAGGATGTCTGAATCCCCTGTGGAGACCACAGAGAAAGACCTAGTTCCCCACCTCATCGCGACCGGAGGCCTGACATCCTTTGAAAACTCCAGAGGTACGCGGAGATCAGTGCCTCCAAAGGAGACGATGCCTGACTCCTCGTGAAACTTGATAGGAGTCCCAGGATTCCTGTGGCATGTGGAAAGGGACCCTTGGTCTCCCGCCTCAGATGGAGAGGCGTCCCAATTGCCCTGCCAAGCCTTGAGGCGAATCCCGAGTTGTCCCTCGCAACTAGGCAGGAGTCCTGACGTCGCTGAACAAACACGTGATTGGAAGGGCCATCCCCGTCGTAACTCGAGAATACACCCCAGGTTCCCGCCGCAACTCGAGAAAAACCTTGAGACTTCCCCCTCGCTGCGAGATGAGGCCCGATTCCCCTGCACTGCGTGCAGAGCAATTGTGTGTTGCACATCACACATGAAAGGAGCCTTGATTTCCTTGATGGCACTCCAGAGAAACCCCAAGAACACTGTTTCAAGGATAGAGGGATCCTGAGGTAAATGTAGCAACAAGAAAGAGCTCCGTGGACCAAAAATCAACTCGAGAAGAGAAGTTAGTCCCTGGCTTCGACTCCAGAGGAATACCACCATACCACAAGCACCTCAAGAGGAGGCTTCTCTCAGCTCTAGGTATGTGAGAGGGACCCTGATTTTGCGGCCTCAAGTGGAATGGACACCGCGATGCCCTGACTCTAAATAAGGCCGGATATCCCTGCAGTGATTTGAATGCAGGCTGGTCTTGCATCTCCCAAGACGAAAGGATGTCTGAATCCCCTGTGGAGACCACAGAGAAAGACCTAGTTCCCCACCTCATCACGACCGGAGGCCTCACATCCTTTGAAAACTCCAGAGGTACGCGGAGATCAGTGCCTCCAAAGGAGACGATGCCTGACTCCTCGTGAAGCTTGATAGGAGTCCCAGGATTCCTGTGGCACTTGGAAAGGGACCCTTGGTCTCCT
Source organism: Cervus elaphus (assembly GCF_910594005.1). Taxonomy (NCBI): domain Eukaryota; kingdom Metazoa; phylum Chordata; class Mammalia; order Artiodactyla; family Cervidae; genus Cervus; species Cervus elaphus. Next base: position 2,004,457 of record NW_025316783.1, on the reverse strand, counting down.
TCCTCAGCTGGAGAGACGTCCCAATTGCCCTGCCAAGCCTCGAGGAGAATCCCGAGTTGTCCCTCGCAACTAGGCAGGAGTCCTGACGTCGCTGAACAAACATGTGGGTTGAAGGGCCATCCCCTTCGTAACTCGAGAATATACCCCAGGTTCCCGCCGCAGCTCGAGAAAAACCATGAGACTTCCCCCTCGCCGCGAGATGAGGCCCGATTCCCCTGGACTGCGTGCAGAACTATTCCGTGTTGCACATCACACATGAAAGGAGCCTTGATTTCCTTGATGGCATTCCAGAGAAACCGCAAGAACACTGTTTCAAGGCTAGAGGGATCTTGAGGTCACTGTAGCAATTAGAAAGAGCTCCGTGGACCAAGAATTAACTCGAGATGAGAGGTTAGTCCCTGGCTTCGACTCCAGAGGAATACTACCTTAACACAAGCAGCTCAAGAGGAGGCTTATCTCAGCTCTAGGTATGTGAGAGGGACCCTGAGTTTGCAGCCTCAAGTGGAATGGACACCACGATGCCCTGACTCGAAATAAGGCCGGATATCCCTGCTGTGACTTGAATGCAGGCTCGTCTTGCATTTCCATGACGAAAGTATATCTGAATCCCCTGTGGAGACCACAGAGAAAGACCTAGTTCCCCACCTCATCGCGACCGGAGACCTCATATCCTTTGAAAACTCCAGAGGTACGTGGAGATCAGTGCCTCCAAAGGAGACGATGCCTGACTCCTCGTGAAACTTGATAGGAGTCCCAGGATTCCTGTGGCACGTGGAAAGGGACCCTTGGTCTCCCGCCTCAGCTGGAGAGGCGTTCCAATTGCCCTGCCAAGCCTCGAGGAGAATCCCGAGTTGACCCTCGCAACTAGGCAGGAGTCCTGACGTCGCTGAACAAACAAGCGGGTTTAAGGGCCATCCCCGTCGTAACTCGAGAATATACCCCAGGTTCCCGCTGCAACTCGAGAAAAACCATGAGACTTCCCCCTCGCCGCGAGATAAGGCCCGATTCCCTTGCACTGCATGCAGAACAATTCCGTGTTGCACATCACACATGAAAGGAGTCTTGATTTCCTTGATGGCACTCCAGAGAAACCCCAAGAACACTGTTTCAAGTTTAAAGGGATGCTGAGGTCACTGTAGCAACATGAAAGAGCTCGGTGAACGAAAAATCAACTCGAGATGAGAGGTTAGTCCCTGGCTTCGACTCCAGAGGCATACCGCCGTACCACAAGCACCTCAAGAGGAGGCTTCTCTCAGCTCTAGTTAGGTGAGAGGGACCCTGAATTTGCGGCCTCAAGTGGAATGGACACCGCGATGCCCTGACTCGAAATAAGGCCGGATATCCCTGCAGTGACTTGAATGCAGGCTTGTCTTGCATCTCCCAAGACGAAAGGATGTCTGAATCCCCTGTGGAGACCACAGAGAAAGACCTAGTTCCCCACCTCATCGCGACCGGAGGCCTCAAATCCTTTGAAAACTCCAGAGGTACGCGGAGATCAGTGCCTCCAAAGGAGACGATGCCTGACTCCTCGTGAAACTTGATAGCAATACCAGGATTCCTGTGGCACATGGAAAGAAACCCTTGGCCTCCCTCCTCAGCTGGAGAGGCATCCCAATTGCCCTGCCAAGCCTCGAGGAGAATCCCGAGTTGTCCTTCGCAACTAGGCAGGAGTCCTGACGTCGCTGAAGAAACACGTGGGTGGAAGGGCCTTCCCCGTCGTAACTCGAGAATGTACCCCAGGTTCACGCCGCAACTCGAGAAAAGCCATGAGACTTCCCCCTCGCCGCGATATGAGGCCCGATTCCCCTGCACTGCGTGCAGAGCAATTCCTTGTTGCACATCACACATGAAAGGAGCCTTGATTTCCTTGATGGCACTCCAGAGAAACCCCAAGAACACTGTTTCAAGGCTAGAGGGATCCTGAGGTCCCTGTAGCACCACGAAAGAGCTCGTGGACCAAGAATCAACTCGAGATGAGAGGTTAGTCCCTGGCTTCGACTCCAGAGGAAACCACCTTACCACAAGCACCTCAAGAGGAGGCTTCTCTCAGCTCTAGGTATGTGAGAGGAACCCTGAGTTTGCGGCCTCAAGTGGAATGGACACCGCGATGCCCTGACTCGAAATAAGGCCGGATATCCCTGCAGTGACTTGAATGCAGGCTCGTCTTGCATTTCCCAAGACGAAAGGATGTCTGAATCCCCTGTGGAGACCACAGAGAAAGACCTAGTTCCCCACGTCATAGCGACCGGAGGCTTCACATACTTTGAAAATTCCAGAGGTATACTGAGATCAGTGCCTCCAAAGGAGACGATGCCTGACTCCTCGTGAAACTTGATAGGAGTCCCAGGATTCCTGTGGCACGTGGAAAGGGACCTTTGGTCTCCCGCCTCACCTGGAGAGGGGTCCCAATTGCCCTGCCAAGCCTCGAGGAGAATCCCGAGTTGTCCCTCGTAACTAGGCAGGAGTCCTGCCGTCGCTGAACAAACACGTGGGTGGAAGGGCCATCCCCGTAGTAACTCGAGAATATACCCCAGGTTCCCGCCGCATCTCGAGAAAAACCATGAGACTTCCCCCTCGCCGCAAGATGAGGCCCGATTCCCCTGCACTGCATTCAAAGCAATTCTGTATTGCACATCAAACTTGAAAGGAGCCTTGATTTCCTTGATGGCACTCCAGAGAAAGCCCAAGAACAGTGTTTCAAGGCTAGAGGGATCCTGAGGTCACTGTAGCCACACGAAAGAACTCCGTGGACCAAAAATCAACTCGAGATGAGAGGTTAGTCCCTGGCTTCGACACCGGAGGAATACCACCTTACCACAAGCACCTCAAGAGGAGGCTTCTCTCAGCTCTAGGTTTGTGAGAGGGACCCTGATTTTGGGGCCTCAAGTGGAATGGACACTGCGATGCCCTGATGCGCAATAATGCCGGATATCCCTGCAGTGCCTTGAATGCAGGCTCGTCTTGCATCTCCCAAGACGAAAGGATGTCTGAATCCCCTGTGGAGACCACAGAGAAAGACCTAATTAAACACCTCATCGCGACCGGAGGCCTCACATCCTTTGAAAAATCCAGACGTACGCGGAGATCAGTGCCTCCAAGGGAGACGATGCCTGACTCCTCGTGAAACTTGATAGGAGTCCCAGGATTCCTGTGGCACGTGGAAAGGGACACTTGGTCTCCCGCCTCAGCTGGAGAGGCGTCCCAATTGCCCTGCCAAGCCTCGAGGAGAATTCTGAGTTGTCCCTCGCAACTAGTCAGGAGTCCTGACGTGGCTGAAGAAACACGTGTGTGGAAGGGCCATCCCCGTCGTAACTTGAGAATATACCCCAGGTTCCCGCCGCAACTCGAGAAAAACCATGAGACTTCCCCCTCGTCGCGAGATGAGGCCCGATTCCCCTGCACTGCGTGCAGAGCAATTCTGTGTTGCACATCACACATGAAAGGAGCCTTCATTTCCTTGGTGGCATTCCAGAGAAACCCCAAGAACACTGTTTCAAGGCTAGAGGGATACTGAGGTCACTGTAGCAACACGAAAGAGCTCCGTGGACCAAAAATCAACTCGAGATGAGAGGTTAGTCCCTGGCTTCGACTCCAGAGGAATACCACCTTACCACAAGCACCTCAAGAGGAGGCTTCTCTCAGCTCTAGGTATGTGAGAGGGACCCTGAGTTTGCGGCCTCAAGTGGTTGGACAACGTGATGCCCTGACTCGAAATAAGGCCGGATATCACTGCAGTGACTTGAATGCAGGCTTGCCTTGCATCTCCCAAGACGAAAGGATGTCTGAATCCCCTGTGTAGATCACAAAGAAAGACCTAGTTCCCCACCTCATCGCGACCGGAGGCCTCACATCCTTTGAAAACTCCAGAGGTACGCGGAGATCAGTGCCTCCAAAGGAGACGATGCCTGACTCCTCGTGAAACTTCATAGGATACCCAGGATTCCTGTGGCACGTGGAAAGGAACCCTTGGTCTCCCGCCTCAGCTGGAGAGGCGTCCCAATTACCCTGCCAAGCCTCGAGGAGAATCCCGAGTTGTCCCTCGCAACTAGGCAGGAGTCCTGCCGTCGCTGAACAAACTCGTGTGTGCAAGGGCCATCCCCATCGTAACTCGTGATATACCCCAGGTTCCCGCCGCAACTCGAGAAAAACCATGAGACTTCCCCCTCGCCGCGTGATGAGGCCCGATTCCTCTGCACTGCGTGCAGAGCAATTCGGTGTTGCACATCACACATGAAAGGAGCCTTCATTTCCTTGGTGGCACTCCAGGGAAACCCCAAGAACAGTGTTTCAAGGCTAGAGGGATCCTGAGGTCACTGTAGCAACATGAAAGAGCTCCGTGGACCAAAAATCAACTCGAGATGAGAGGTTAGTCCCTGACTTCGACTCCAGAGGAATACCACCTTACCACAAGCACCTCAAGAGGAGGCTTCTCTCAGCTCTAGGTATGTGAGAGGGACCCTGAGTTTGCGGCCTCAAGTGGAATAGACACCGCGATGCCCTGGCTCGAAATAAGGCCGGATATCCCTGCAGTGACTTGAATGCAGGCTCGTCTTGCATCTCCCAAGACGAAAGGATGTCTGAATCCCCTGTGTAGATCACAGAGAAAGACCTAGTTCCCCACCTCATCGCGACCGGAGGCGTCACATCCTTTGAAAACTCCAGAGGTACGCGGAGATCAGTGCCTCCAAAGGAGACGATGCCTGACTCCTCGTGAAACTTGATAGGAGTCCCAGGATTCCTGTGGCACGTGGAAAGGGACCCTTGGTCTCCCGCCTCAGCTGGAGAGGCGTCCCAATTACCCTGCCATGCCTCGAGGAGAATCCCGAGTTGTCCCTCGCAACTAGGCAGGAGTCCTGCCGTCGCTGAACAAACTCGTGTGTGCAAGGGCCATCCCCATCGTAACTCGAGATATACCCCAGGTTCCCGCCGCAACTCGAGAAAAACCATGAGACTTCCCCCTCGCCGCGAGATGAGGCCCGATTCCCCTGCACTGCGTGCAAAGCAATTCCGTGTTGCACATCACACATGAAAGGAGCCTTGATTTCCTTGATGGCACTCCAGAGAAACCCCAAGAACACTGTTTCAAGGCTAGAGGGATCCTGAGGTCACTGTAGCAACACGAAAGAGCTCCGTGGACCAAAAATCAACTCGAGATGAGAGGTTAGTCCCTGGCTTCGACTCCAGAGGAATACCACCTTACCACAAGCACCTCAAGAGGAGGCTTCTCTCAGCTCTAGGTATGTGAAAGGGACCCTGAGTTTGCGGCCTCAAGTGGAAGGGACACCGCAATGCCCTGACTCGAAATAAGGCCGGATATCCCTGCAGTGACTTGAATGCAGGCTCGTCTTGCATCTCCCAAGATGAAAGGATGTCTGAATCCCCTGTGGAGACCACAGAGAAAGACCTAGTTCCCCACCTCATCGCGACCGGAGGCCTCACATCCTTTGAAAACTCCAGAGGTACGCGGAGATCAGTGCCTCCAAAGGAGACGATGCCTGACTCCTCGTGAAACTTGATAAGACACACAGGATTCCTGTGGCACGTGGAAAGGGACCGTTGGTCTCCCGCCTCAGCTGGAGAGGCGTTCCAAACGCCCTGCCAAGCCACGAGGAGAATCCCGAGTTGTCCTTCGCAACTAGGCAGGAGTCCTGACGTCAGTGAACAAACACGTGTGTGGAAGGGCCATTCCCGTCGTAACTCGAGGATATACCCCAGGTTCCCGCCGCAACTCGAGAAAAATCATGAGACTTCCCACTCACCGCGAGATGAGGCCCGATTCCCCTGCACTGCGTGCAGAGCAATTCCGTGTTGCACATCACACATGAAAGGAGCCTTGATTTCCTTGATGGCACTCCAGAGAAAACCCAAGAACACTGTTTCAAGACTAGAGTGATCCTGAGGTCACTGTAGCTACACGAAATAGCTCCGTGGACCAAAAATCAACTCGAGATGAGAGGTTAGTCCCTGGCTTCGACTCCAGAGGAAACCACCTTACCACAAGCACCTCAAGAGGAGGCTTCTCTCAGCTCTAGGTATGTGAGAGGGACCCTGAGTTTGCGGCCTCAAGTGGAATGGACACCGCGATGCCCTGACTCGAAATAAGGCCGGATATCCCTGCAGTGACTTGAATGCAGGCTTGTCTTGCATTTCCCAAGACGAAAGGATGTCTGAATCCCCTGTGGAGACCACAGAGAAAGACCTAGTTCCCCACGTCATAGCGACCGGAGGCTTCACATACTTTGAAAATTCCAGAGGTATACTGAGATCAGTGCCTCCAAAGGAGACGATGCCTGACTCCTCGTGAAACTTGATAGGAGTCCCAGGATTCCTGTGGCACGTGGAAAGGGACCTTTGGTCTCCCGCCTCACCTGGAGAGGGGTCCCAATTGCCCTGCCAAGCCTCGAGGAGAATCCCGAGTTGTCCCTCGCAACTAGGCAGGAGTCCTGCCGTCGCTGAACAAACACGTGGGTGGAAGGGCCATCCCCGTCGTAACTCGAGAATATACCCCAGGTTCCCGCCGCAACTCGAGAAAAACCATGAGACTTCCCCCTCGCCGCAAGATGAGGCCCGATTCCCCTGCACTGCATTCAAAGCAATTCTGTATTGCACATCAAACTTGAAAGGAGCCTTGATTTCCTTGATGGCACTCCAGAGAAAGCCCAAGAACAGTGTTTCAAGGCTAGAGGGATCCTGAGGTCACTGTAGCCACACGAAAGAACTCCGTGGACCAAAAATCAACTCGAGATGAGAGGTTAGTCCCTGGCTTCGACACCGGAGGAATACCACCTTACCACAAGCACCTCACGAGGAGGCTTCTCTCAGCTCTAGGTTTGTGAGAGGGACCCTGATTTTGGGGCCTCAAGTGGAATGAACACTGCGATGCCCTGATGCGCAATAATGCCGGATATCCCTGCAGTGCCTTGAATGCAGGCTCGTCTTGCATCTCCCAAGACGAAAGGATGTCTGAATCCCCTGTGGAGACCACAGAGAAAGACCTAATTAACCACCTCATCGCGACCGGAGGCCTCACATCCTTTGAAAAATCCAGACGTACGCGGAGATCAGTGCCTCCAAGGGAGACGATGCCTGACTCCTCGTGAAACTTGATAGGAGTCCCAGGATTCCTGTGGCACGTGGAAAGGGACACTTGGTCTCCCGCCTCAGCTGGAGAGGCGTCCCAATTGCCCTGCCAAGCCTCGAGGAGAATTCTGAGTTGTCCCTCGCAACTAGTCAGGAGTCCTGACGTGGCTGAAGAAACACGTGTGTGGAAGGGCCATCCCCGTCGTAACTTGAGAATATACCCCAGGTTCCCGCCGCAACTCGAGAAAAACCATGAGACTTCCCCCTCGTCGCGAGATGAGGCCCGATTCCCCTGCACTGCGTGCAGAGCAATTCTGTGTTGCACATCACACATGAAAGGAGCCTTCATTTCCTTGGTGGCACTCCAGAGAAACCCCAAGAACACTGTTTCAAGGCTAGAGGGATACTGAGGTCACTGTAGCAACACGAAAGAGCTCCGTGGACCAAAAATCAACTCGAGATGAGAGGTTAGTCCCTGGCTTCGACTCCAGAGGAATACCACCTTACGACAAGCACCTCAAGAGGAGGCTTCTCTCAGGTCTAGGTATGTGAGAGGGACCCTGAGTTTGCGGCCTCAAGTGGAATGGACAACGTGATTCCCTGACTCGAAATAAGGCCGGATATCACTGCAGTGACTTGAATGCAGGCTTGCCTTGCATCTCCCAAGACGAAAGGATGTCTGAATCCCCTGTGTAGATCACAAAGAAAGACCTAGTTCCCCATCTCATCGCGACCGGAGGCCTCACATCCTTTGAAAACTCCAGAGCTACGCGGAGATCAGTGCCTCCAAAGGAGACGATGCCTGACTCCTCGTGAAACTTCATAGGATACCCAGGATTCCTGTGGCACGTGGAAAGGGACCCTTGGTCTCCCGCCTCAGCTGGAGAGGCGTCCCAATTACCCTGCCAAGCCTCGAGGAGAATCCCGAGTTGTCCCTCGCAACTAGGCAGGAGTCCTGACGTCGCTGAACAAACTCGTGTGTGCAAAGGTCATCCCCATCGTAACTCGAGATATACCCCAGGTTCCCGCCGCAACTCGAGAAAAACCATGAGACTTCCCCCTCGCCGCGAGATGAGGCCCGATTCCTCTGCACTGCGTGCAGAGCAATTCGGTGTTGCACATCACACATGAAAGGAGCCTTCATTTCCTTGGTGGCACTGCAGAGAAACCCCAAGAACACTGTTTCAAGGCTAGAGGGATCCTGAGGTCACTGTAGCAACACGAAAGAGCTCCGTGGACCAAAAATCAACTCGAGATGAGAGGTAAGTCCCTGGCTTCGACTCCAGAGGAATACCACCTTACCACAAGCACCTCAAGAGGAGGCTTCTCTCAGCTCTAGGTATGTGAGAGGGAACCTGAGTTTGCGGCCTCAAGTGGAATGGACACCGCGATGCCCTGACTCGAAATAAGGCCGGATATCCCTGCAGTGACTTGAATGCAGGCTCGTCTTGCATCTCCCAATACGAAAGGATGTCTGAATCCCCTGTGGAGACCACAGAAAAAGAACTAGTTCCCCACCTCATCGCGACTGGAGGCCTCACATCCTTTGAAAACTCCAGAGGTACGCGGAGATCAGTGCCTCCAAAGGAGACGATGCCTGACTCCTCGTGAAACTTGATAGGAGTCCCAGGATTCCTGTGGCACGTGGAAAGGGACCCTTGGTCTCCCGCCTCAGCTGGAGAGGCGTCCCAATTACCCTGCCATGCCTCGAGGAGAATCCCGAGTTGTCCCTCGCAACTAGGCAGGAGTCCTGCCGTCGCTGAACAAACTCGTGTGTGCAAGGGCCATCCCCATCGTAACTCGAGATATACCCCAGGTTCCCGCCGCAACTCGAGAAAAACCATGAGACTTCCCCCTCGCCGCGAGATGAGGCCCGATTCCCCTGCACTGCGTGCAAAGCAATTCCGTGTTGCACATCACACATGAAAGGAGCCTTGATTTCCTTGATGGCACTCCAGAGAAACCCCAAGAACACTGTTTCAAGGCTAGAGGGATCCTGAGGTCACTGTAGCAACACGAAAGAGCTCCGTGGACCAAAAATCAACTCGAGATGAGAGGTTAGTCCCTGGCTTCGACTCCAGAGGAATACCACCTTACCACAAGCACCTCAAGAGGAGGCTTCTCTCAGCTCTAGGTATGTGAAAGGGACCCTGAGTTTGCGGCCTCAAGTGGAAGGGACACCGCAATGCCCTGGCTCGAAATAAGGCCGGATATCCCTGCAGTGACTTGAATGCAGGCTCGTCTTGCATCTCCCAAGATGAAAGGATGTCTGAATCCCCTGTGGAGACCACAGAGAAAGACCTAGTTCCCCACCTCATCGCGACCGGAGGCCTCACATCCTTTGAAAACTCCAGAGGTACGCGGAGATCAGTGCCTCCAAAGGAGACGATGCCTGACTCCTCGTGAAACTTGATAAGACACACAGGATTCCTGTGGCACGTGGAAAGGGACCGTTGGTCTCCCGCCTCAGCTGGAGAGGCGTTCCAAACGCCCTGCCAAGCCACGAGGAGAATCCCGAGTTGTCCTTCGCAACTAGGCAGGAGTCCTGACGTCAGTGAACAAACACGTGTGTGGAAGGGCCATTCCCGTCGTAACTCGAGGATATACCCCAGGTTCCCGCCGCAACTCGAGAAAAATCATGAGACTTCCCACTCACCGCGAGATGAGGCCCGATTCCCCTGCACTGCGTGCAGAGCAATTCCGTGTTGCACATCACACATGAAAGGAGCCTTCATTTCCTTGATGGCACTCCAGAGAAAACCCAAGAACACTGTTTCAAGACTAGAGTGATCCTGAGGTCACTGTAGCTACACGAAATAGCTCCGTGGACCAAAAATCAACTCGAGATGAGAGGTTAGTCCCTGGCTTCGACTCCAGAGGAAACCACCTTACCACAAGCACCTCAAGAGGAGGCTTCTCTCAGCTCTAGGTATGGGAGAGGGACCCTGAGTTTGCGGCCTCAAGTGGAATGGACACCGCGATGCCCTGACTCGAAATAAGGCCGGATATCCCTGCAGTGACTTGAATGCAGGCTCGTCTTGCATTTCCCAAGACGAAAGGATGTCTGAATCCCCTGTGGAGACCACAGAGAAAGACCTAGTTCCCCACGTCATAGCGACCGGAGGCTTCACATACTTTGAAAATTCCAGAGGTATACTGAGATCAGTGCCTCCAAAGGAGACGATGCCTGACTCCTCGTGAAACTTGATAGGAGTCCCAGGATTCCTGTGGCACGTGGAAAGGGACCTTTGGTCTCCCGCCTCACCTGGAGAGGGGTCCCAATTGCCCTGCCAAGCCTCGAGGAGAATCCCGAGTTGTCCCTCGCAACTAGGCAGGAGTCCTGCCGTCGCTGAACAAACACGTGGGTGGAAGGGCCATCCCCGTCGTAACTCGAGAATATACCCCAGGTTCCCGCCGCAACTCGAGAAAAACCATGAGACTTCCCCCTCGCCGCAAGATGAGGCCCGATTCCCCTGCACTGCATTCAAAGCAATTCTGTATTGCACATCAAACTTGAAAGGAGCCTTGATTTCCTTGATGGCACTCCAGAGAAAGCCCAAGAACAGTGTTTCAAGGCTAGAGGGATCCTGAGGTCACTGTAGCCACACGAAAGAACTCCGTGGACCAAAAATCAACTCGAGATGAGAGGTTAGTCCCTGGCTTCGACACCGGAGGAATACCACCTTACCACAAGCACCTCAAGAGGAGGCTTCTCTCAGCTCTAGGTTTGTGAGAGGGACCCTGATTTTGGGGCCTCAAGTGGAATGAACACTGCGATGCCCTGATGCGCAATAATGCCGGATATCCCTGCAGTGCCTTGAATGCAGGCTCGTCTTGCATCTCCCAAGACGAAAGGATGTCTGAATCCCCTGTGGAGACCACAGAGAAAGACCTAATTAACCACCTCATCGCGACCGGAGGCCTCACATCCTTTGAAAAATCCAGACGTACGCGGAGATCAGTGCCTCCAAGGGAGACGATGCCTGACTCCTCGTGAAACTTGATAGGAGTCCCAGGATTCCTGTGGCACGTGGAAAGGGACACTTGGTCTCCCGCCTCAGCTGGAGAGGCGTCCCAATTGCCCTGCCAAGCCTCGAGGAGAATTCTGAGTTGTCCCTCGCAACTAGTCAGGAGTCCTGACGTGGCTGAAGAAACACGTGTGTGGAAGGGCCATCCCCGTCGTAACTTGAGAATATACCCCAGGTTCCCGCCGCAACTCGAGAAAAACCATGAGACTTCCCCCTCGTCGCGAGATGAGGCCCGATTCCCCTGCACTGCGTGCAGAGCAATTCTGTGTTGCACATCACACATGAAAGGAGCCTTCATTTCCTTGGTGGCACTCCAGAGAAACCCCAAGAACACTGTTTCAAGGCTAGAGGGATACTGAGGTCACTGTAGCAACACGAAAGAGCTCCGTGGACCAAAAATCAACTCGAGATGAGAGGTTAGTCCCTGGCTTCGACTCCAGAGGAATACCACCTTACGACAAGCACCTCAAGAGGAGGCTTCTCTCAGGTCTAGGTATGTGAGAGGGACCCTGAGTTTGCGGCCTCAAGTGGAATGGACAACGTGATTCCCTGACTCGAAATAAGGCCGGATATCACTGCAGTGACTTGAATGCAGGCTTGCCTTGCATCTCCCAAGACGAAAGGATGTCTGAATCCCCTGTGTAGATCACAAAGAAAGACCTAGTTCCCCATCTCATCGCGACCGGAGGCCTCACATCCTTTGAAAACTCCAGAGCTACGCGGAGATCAGTGCCTCCAAAGGAGACGATGCCTGACTCCTCGTGAAACTTCATAGGATACCCAGGATTCCTGTGGCACGTGGAAAGGGACCCTTGGTCTCCCGCCTCAGCTGGAGAGGCGTCCCAATTACCCTGCCAAGCCTCGAGGAGAATCCCGAGTTGTCCCTCGCAACTAGGCAGGAGTCCTGACGTCGCTGAACAAACTCGTGTGTGCAAAGGTCATCCCCATCGTAACTCGAGATATACCCCAGGTTCCCGCCGCAACTCGAGAAAAACCATGAGACTTCCCCCTCGCCGCGAGATGAGGCCCGATTCCTCTGCACTGCGTGCAGAGCAATTCGGTGTTGCACATCACACATGAAAGGAGCCTTCATTTCCTTGGTGGCACTGCAGAGAAACCCCAAGAACACTGTTTCAAGGCTAGAGGGATCCTGAGGTCACTGTAGCAACACGAAAGAGCTCCGTGGACCAAAAATCAACTCGAGATGAGAGGTAAGTCCCTGGCTTCGACTCCAGAGGAATACCACCTTACCACAAGCACCTCAAGAGGAGGCTTCTCTCAGCTCTAGGTATGTGAGAGGGAACCTGAGTTTGCGGCCTCAAGTGGAATGGACACCGCGATGCCCTGACTCGAAATAAGGCCGGATATCCCTGCAGTGACTTGAATGCAGGCTCGTCTTGCATCTCCCAATACGAAAGGATGTCTGAATCCCCTGTGGAGACCACAGAAAAAGAACTAGTTCCCCACCTCATCGCGACTGGAGGCCTCACATCCTTTGAAAACTCCAGAGGTACGCGGAGATCAGTGCCTCCAAAGGAGACGATGCCTGACTCCTCGTGAAACTTGATACGAGTCCCAGGATTCCTGTGGCACGTGGAAACGGACACTTGGTCTCCCGCCTCAGCTGGAGAGGCGTCCCAATTGCCCTGCCAAGCCTCGAGGAGAATCCCGAGTTGTCCCTCGCAACTAGGCAGGAGTCCTGACGTCGCTGAACAAACACGTGATTGGAAGGGCCATCCCCGTCGTAACTCGAGAATATACCCCAGGTTCCCGCCGCAACTCGAGAAAAACCATGAGACTTCCCCCTCGCCGCGAGATGAGGCCCGATTCCCCTGCACTGCATGCAGAGCAATTCCGTGTTGCACATAACACATGAAAGGAGCCTTGATTTCCTTGATGGCACTCCAGAGAAACCCCAAGAACACTGTTTCAAGGCTAGAGGGATCCTGAGGTCACTGTAGCCACACGAAAGAGCTCCGTGGACCAAAAATCAACTCGAAATGAGAGGTTAGTCCCTGGCTTCGACTCCAGAGGAATACCACCTTACCACAAGCACCTCAAGAGTAGGCTTCTCTCAGCTCTATGTATGTGAGAGGGACCCTGAGTTTGCGGCCTCAAGTGGAATGGACACCGCGATGCTCTGACTCGAAATAAGGCCGGATATCCCTGCAGTGACTTGAATGCAGGCTCGTCTTGCATCTCCCCAGATGAAAGGATGTCTGAATCCCCTGTGGAGACCACAGAAAAAGACCTAGTTCCCCACCTCATCGCGACCGGAGGCCTCACATTCTTTGAAAACTCCAGAGGTATGCGGAGATCAGTGCCTCCAAAGGAGACGATGCCTGACTCCTCATGAAAGTTGATAGGAGTTCCAGGATTCCTGGGGCACGTGTAAAGGGACACTTGGTCTTCCGCCTCAGCTGGAGAGGCGTCCCAATTGCCCTGCCAAGCCTCGAGGAGAATCCCGAGTTGTCCCTCGCAACGAGGCAGGAGTCCTGACGTCGCTGAACAAACACGTGGGTGGAAGGGCCATCCCCGTCGTAAATCGAGAATATACCCCAGGTTCCCGCCGCAACTCGAGAAAAACCATGAGACTTCCCCCTCGCCGTCAGATGAGGCCCGATTCCCCTGCACTGCGTGCAGAGCAATTCCGTGTTGCACATCACACATGAAAGGAGCCTTGATTTCCTTGATGGCACTCCAGAGAAACCCCAAGAACACTGTTTCAAGGCTAGAGGGATCCTGAGGTCATTGTAGCAACACGAAAGAGCTCCGTGGACCACAAATCAACTCGAGATGAGAGGTTAGTCCCTGGCTTCGACTCCAGAGGAATACCACCTTACCACAAGCACCTCAAGAGGAGGCTTCTCTCAGCTCTAGGTATGTGAGAGGGACCCTGAGTTTGCGGCCTCAAGTGGAATGGACAACGTGATTCCCTGACTCGAAATAAGGCCGGATATCACTGCAGTGACTTGAATGCAGGCTTGCCTTGCATCTCCCAAGACGAAAGGATGTCTGAATCCCCTGTGTAGATCACAAAGAAAGACCTAGTTCCCCATCTCATCGCGACCGGAGGCCTCACATCCTTTGAAAACTCCAGAGCTACGCGGAGATCAGTGCCTCCAAAGGAGACGATGCCTGACTCCTCGTGAAACTTCATAGGATACCCAGGATTCCTGTGGCACGTGGAAAGGGACCCTTGGTCTCCCGCCTCAGCTGGAGAGGCGTCCCAATTACCCTGCCAAGCCTCGAGGAGAATCCCGAGTTGTCCCTCGCAACTAGGCAGGAGTCCTGACGTCGCTGAACAAACTCGTGTGTGCAAAGGTCATCCCCATCGTAACTCGAGATATACCCCAGGTTCCCGCCGCAACTCGAGAAAAACCATGAGACTTCCCCCTCGCCGCGAGATGAGGCCCGATTCCTCTGCACTGCGTGCAGAGCAATTCGGTGTTGCACATCACACATGAAAGGAGCCTTCATTTCCTTGGTGGCACTGCAGAGAAACCCCAAGAACACTGTTTCAAGGCTAGAGGGATCCTGAGGTCACTGTAGCAACACGAAAGAGCTCCGTGGACCAAAAATCAACTCGAGATGAGAGGTAAGTCCCTGGCTTCGACTCCAGAGGAATACCACCTTACCACAAGCACCTCAAGAGGAGGCTTCTCTCAGCTCTAGGTATGTGAGAGGGAACCTGAGTTTGCGGCCTCAAGTGGAATGGACACCGCGATGCCCTGACTCGAAATAAGGCCGGATATCCCTGCAGTGACTTGAATGCAGGCTCGTCTTGCATCTCCCAATACGAAAGGATGTCTGAATCCCCTGTGGAGACCACAGAAAAAGAACTAGTTCCCCACCTCATCGCGACTGGAGGCCTCACATCCTTTGAAAACTCCAGAGGTACGCGGAGATCAGTGCCTCCAAAGGAGACGATGCCTGACTCCTCGTGAAACTTGATACGAGTCCCAGGATTCCTGTGGCACGTGGAAACGGACACTTGGTCTCCCGCCTCAGCTGGAGAGGCGTCCCAATTGCCCTGCCAAGCCTCGAGGAGAATCCCGAGTTGTCCCTCGCAACTAGGCAGGAGTCCTGACGTCGCTGAACAAACACGTGATTGGAAGGGCCATCCCCGTCGTAACTCGAGAATATACCCCAGGTTCCCGCCGCAACTCGAGAAAAACCATGAGACTTCCCCCTCGCCGCGAGATGAGGCCCGATTCCCCTGCACTGCATGCAGAGCAATTCCGTGTTGCACATAACACATGAAAGGAGCCTTGATTTCCTTGATGGCACTCCAGAGAAACCCCAAGAACACTGTTTCAAGGCTAGAGGGATCCTGAGGTCACTGTAGCCACACGAAAGAGCTCCGTGGACCAAAAATCAACTCGAAATGAGAGGTTAGTCCCTGGCTTCGACTCCAGAGGAATACCACCTTACCACAAGCACCTCAAGAGGAGGCTTCTCTCAGCTCTATGTATGTGAGAGGGACCCTGAGTTTGCGGCCTCAAGTGGAATGGACACCGCGATGCTCTGACTCGAAATAAGGCCGGATATCCCTGCAGTGACTTGAATGCAGGCTCGTCTTGCATCTCCCCAGATGAAAGGATGTCTGAATCCCCTGTGGAGACCACAGAAAAAGACCTAGTTCCCCACCTCATCGCGACCGGAGGCCTCACATTCTTTGAAAACTCCAGAGGTATGCGGAGATCAGTGCCTCCAAAGGAGACGATGCCTGACTCCTCATGAAAGTTGATAGGAGTTCCAGGATTCCTGGGGCACGTGTAAAGGGACACTTGGTCTTCCGCCTCAGCTGGAGAGGCGTCCCAATTGCCCTGCCAAGCCTCGAGGAGAATCCCGAGTTGTCCCTCGCAACGAGGCAGGAGTCCTGACGTCGCTGAACAAACACGTGGGTGGAAGGGCCATCCCCGTCGTAAATCGAGAATATACCCCAGGTTCCCGCCGCAACTCGAGAAAAACCATGAGACTTCCCCCTCGCCGTCAGATGAGGCCCGATTCCCCTGCACTGCGTGCAGAGCAATTCCGTGTTGCACATCACACATGAAAGGAGCCTTGATTTCCTTGATGGCACTCCAGAGAAACCCCAAGAACACTGTTTCAAGGCTAGAGGGATCCTGAGGTCATTGTAGCAACACGAAAGAGCTCCGTGGACCACAAATCAACTCGAGATGAGAGGTTAGTCCCTGGCTTCGACTCCAGAGGAATACCACCTTACCACAAGCACCTCAAGAGGAGGCTTCTCTCAGCTCTAGGTATGTGAGAGGGACCCTGAGTTTGCGGCCTCAAGTGGAATGGACACCGCGATGCCCTGACTCGAAATAAGGCCGGACATCCCTGCAGTGACTTGAATGCAGGCTCGTCTTGCCTCTCCCAAGATGAAAGGATGTCTGAATCCCCTGTGGAGACCACAGAGAAGGACCTAGTTCCCCACCTCATCGCGACCGGCGGCCTCACATACTTTGAAAACTCCAGAGATACACGGAGATCAGTGCCTCCAAAGGAAACGATGCCTGACTCCTAGGGAAACTTGATAGGAGTCCCAGGATTCCTGTGGCACGTGGAAAGGGACACTTGGTCTCCCGCCTCAGCTGTACAGGCGTCCCAACTGCCCTGCCAAGCCTCGAGGAGAATCCCGAGTTGTCCCTCGCAACTAGGCAGGAGTCCTGACGTCACTGAACAAACACGTGGGTGGAAGGGCCATCCCCGTCGTAACTCGAGAATATACCCCAGGTTCCCGCCGCAACTCGAGAAAAACCATGAGACTTCCCCCTCGCCGCGAGATGAGGCCCGATTCCCCTGCACTGCGTGCAGAGCAATTCCGTGTTGCACATCACACATGAAAGGAGCCTTGATTTCCTTGATGGCACTCCAGAGAAACCCCAAGAACACTGTTTCAAGGCTAGAGGGATCCTGAGATCACTGTAGCAACACGAAAGAGCTCCGTGGACCAAAAATCAACTCGAGATGAGAGGTTAGTCCCTGGCTTCGACTCCAGAGGAATACCACCTTACCACAAGAACCTCAAGAGGAGGCTTCTCTCAGCTCTAGCTATGTGCTGAGTTTGCGGCCTCAAGTGGAATGGACACCGCGATGCCCTGACTCGAAATAAGGCCGGATATCCCTGAAGTGACTTGAATGCAGGCTCGTCTTGCATCTCCCAAGACGAAAGGATGTCTGAATCCCCTGTGGAGACCACAGAGAAAGACCTATTCCCCACATCATCGCGACCGGAGGCCTCACATCCTTTGAAAACACCACAGGTACGCGGAGATCAGTGCCTCCAAAGGAGACGATGCCTGACTCCTCGTGAAACTTGATAGGAGTCACAGGATTCCTGTGGCACGTGGAAAGGGACCCTTGGTCTCCCGCCTCAGCTGGAGAGGCGTCCCAATTGCCCTGCCAAGCCTCGAGGAGAATCCCGAGTTGTCCCTCGCAACTAGGCAGGAGTCCTGACGTCGCTGAACAAACACGTGGGTGAAAGGGCCATCCCCGTCCTGACTCGAGAATATACCCCAGGTTCCCGCCGCAACTCGAGAAAAACCATGAGACTTCCCCCTCGCCAGGAGATGAGGCCCGATTCCCCTGCACTGCGTGCAGAGCAATTTCGTGTTGCACATCACACATGAAAGGAGCCTTGATTTCCTTGATGGCACTCCAGAGAAACCCCAAGAACACTGTTTCAAGGCTAGCGGGATCCTGAGGTCAGTGTAGCAACACTAAAGAGTTCCGTGGACCAAAAATCAACTTGAGATGAGAGGTTAGTCCCTGGCTTCGACTCCAGAGGAATACCACCTTACCACAAGCACCTCAAGAGGAGGCTTCTCTCAGCTCTAGGTATGTGAGAGGGACCCTGAGTTTGCGGCCTCAAGTGGAATTGAGACTGCGATGCCCTGACTCGAAATAAGGCTGGATATCCCTGAAGTGACTTGAATGCAGGCTCGTCTTGCATCTCCCAAGACGAAAGGATGTCTGAATCCCCTGTGGAGACCACAGAAAAAGACCTAGTTCCCCACATCATCGCGACCGGAGGCCTCACATCCTTTGAAAACTCCAGAGGTACGCGGAGATCAGTGCCTCCAAAGGTGACGATGCCTGACTCCTCGTGAAACTTGATAGGAGTCCCAGGATTCCTGTGGCACGTGGAAAGGGACCCTTGGTCTCCCGCCTCAGCTGGAGAGGTGTCCCAATTGCCCTGCAAAGCCTCGAGGAGAATCCCGAGTTGTCCCTCGCAACTAGGCAGGAGTCCTGACGTCGCTGAACAAACACGTGGCTGGAAGGGCCATCCCCGTCATAACTCGAGAATATACCCCAGGTTCCCGCCGCAACTCGAGAAAAACCATGAGACTTCCCCTCGCCGCTAGATGAGGCTCGATGCTCCTGCACTGCATGCAGAGCAATTCCGTGTTGCACATCAAACATGAAAGGAGACTGGATTTCCTTGATGGCACTCCAGAGAAACCCCAAGAACACTGTTTCAAGGCTAGAGGGATCCTGAGGTCACTGTAGCAACACAAAAGAGCTCCGTGGACCAAAAATCAACTCGAGATGAGAGGTTAGTCCCTGGCTTCGACTCCAGAGGAATACCACCTTACCACAAGCACCTCAAGAAGAGTCTTCTCTCAGCTCTAGGTATGTGAGAGGGACCCTGAGTTTGCAGCCTCATGTGGAATGGACACCGCGATGCCCTGACTCGAAATAAGGCCGGATATCCCTGCAGTGACTTGAATGCAGGCTCGTCTTGCATCTCCCAAGATGAAAGAATGTCTGAATCCCCTGTGGAGACCACAGAGAAAGACCTACTTCCCCACCTCATCGCGACCGGAGGCCTCACATCCTTTGAAAGCTTCAGAGGAACACGGAGATCAGTGCCTCCAAAGGAGACGATGCCTGACTCCTCGTGAAACTTGATAGGAGTCCCAGGATTCCTGTGCACGTGGAAAGGGACCCTTGGTCTCCCGCCTCAGCTGGAGAGACGTCCCAATTGCCCTGCCAAGCCTCGAGGAGAATCCCGAGTTGTCCCTCGCAACTAGGCAGGAGTCCTGACGTCGCTGAACAAACACGTGGGTGGAAGGGCCATCCCCGTCGTAACTCGAGAATATACCCCAGGTTCCCGCCGCAACTCGAGAAAAACCATGAGACTTCCACCTCGCCGCGAGATGAGGCCCGATTCCCCTGCACTGCGTGCAGAGCAATTCCGTGTTGCACATCACACATGAAAGGAGCCTTGATTTCCTTGATGGCACTCCAGAGAAACCCCAAGAACACTGTTTCAAGGCTGGAGGGATCCTGAGGTCCCTGTAGCAGCACGAAAGAGCTCCGTGGAGCATGAATCAACACGAGATGAGAGGTTAGTCCCTGGCTTCGACTCCAGAGGAATACCACCTTACCACAAGCACCTCAAGAGGAGGCTTTTCTCAGCTCTAGCTATCTGAGAGGGACCCTGAGTTTGCGGCCTCAAGTGGAATGGACACCGCGATGCCCTGACGCGAAATAAGGCCGGACATCCCTGCAGTGACTTGAATGCAGGCTCGTCTTGCATCTCCCAAGATGAAAGGATGTCTGAATCCCCTGTGGAGACCACAGAGAATGACCTAGTTCCCCACCTCATCGCGACCGGAGGCCTCACATCCTTTGAAAACTCCAGAGGTACGCGGAGATCAGTGCCTCCAAAGGAGACGATGCCTGACTCCTCGTGAAACTTGATAGGAGTCCCAGGATTCCTGTGGCACGTGGAAAGGGACACTTGGTCTCCCACCTCAGCTGGAGAGGCGTCCCAATTGCCCTGCCAAGCCTCGAGGAGAATCCCGAGTTGTCCCTCGCAACTAGGCAGGAGTCCTGACGTCGCTGAACAAACACGTGGGTGGAAGGGCCATCCCCGTCGTAACTCGAGAATATACCCCAGGATCCAATCGCAACTCGAGAAAAACCATGAGACTTCCCCCTCGCCGCAAAATGAGGTCCGATACCCTGAACTTCATGCAGAGCAATTCCGTGTTGCACATCATACATGAAAGGAGCCTTGATTTCCTTGATGGCACTCCAGAGAAACCCCAGGAACACTGTTTCAAGGCTGGAGGGATCCTGAGGTCACTGTAGCAACACGAAAGAGCTCCGTGGACCACAAATCAACTCGAGATGAGAGGTTAGTCCCTGGCTTCGACTCCAGAAGAATACCACCTTCCCACAAGCACCTCAAGAGGAGGCTTCTCTCAGCTCTAGCTATGTGAGAGGGACCCTGAGTTTGCGGCCTCAAGTGGAATGGAGACCGCGATGCCCTGACTCGAAATAAGGCCGGATATCCCTGCAGTGACTTGAATGCAGGCTCGTCTTGAATCTCCCAAGATGAAAGGATGTCTGAATCCCCTGTGGAGACCACAGAGAAAGACCTAGTTCCCCACCTCATCGCGACCGGAGGCCTCACATCCTTTGAAAACTCCAGAGGTACGCGGAGATCAGTGCCTCCAAAGGAGACGAAGCCTGACTCCTCGTGAAACTTGATAGGAGTCCCAGGATTCCTGTGGCACGTGGAAAGGGACCCTTGGTCTCCCGCCTCAGCTGGAGAGGCGTCCCAATTACCCTGCCAAGCCGCGAGGAGAATCCCGAGTTGTCCCTCGCAACTAGGCAGGAGTCCTGACGTCGCTGAACAAACACGTGGGTGGAAGGGCCATCCCCGTCGTAACTCGAGAATATACCCCAGGTTCCCGCCGCAACTCGAGAAAAACCATGAGACTTCCCCCTCGCCACGAGATGAGGCCCGATTCCCCTGCACTGCGTGCAGAGCAATTCCGTGTTGCACATCACACATGAAAGGAGCCTTGATTTCCTTGATGGCACTCCAGAGAAACCCCAAGAACACTGTTTCAAGGCTGGAGGGATCCTGAGGTCCCTGTAGCAGCACGAAAGAGTTCC
Source organism: Cervus elaphus (assembly GCF_910594005.1). Lineage (NCBI taxonomy): Eukaryota > Metazoa > Chordata > Mammalia > Artiodactyla > Cervidae > Cervus > Cervus elaphus. The sequence goes on along the minus strand of NW_025316783.1, from coordinate 1,983,425 downwards.
GTGGACCATGAATCAACTCGAGATGAGAGGTTAGTCCCTGGCTTCGACTCCAGAGGAATACCACCTTACCACAAGCACCTCAAAAGGAGGCTTTTCTCAGCTCTAGCTATGTGAGAGGGACCCTGAGTTTGCGGCCTCAAGTGGAATGGACACCGCGATGCCCTGACGCGAAATAAGGTCGGATATCCCTGCAGTGACTTGAATGCAGGCTCGTCTTGCATCTCCCAAGACGAAAGGAGGTCTGAATCCCCTGTGGAGACCACAGAGAATGACCCAGTTCCCCACCTCATCGCGACCGGAGGCCTCACATCCTTTGAAAACTCCAGAGGTACGCGGAGATCAGTGCCTCCAAAGGAGACGATGCCTGACTCCTCGTGAAACTTGATAGGAGTCCCAGGATTCCTGTGGCATGTGGAAAGGGACACTTGGTCTCCCGCCTCAGCTGGAGAGGCGTCGCAATTGCCCTGCCAAGCCTCGAGGAGAATCCCGAGTTGTCCCTCTTAACTAGGCAGGAGTCCTGCCGTCGCTGAACTAACTCGTGTGTGGAAGGGCCATCCCCGTCGTAACTCGAGAATATACCGCAGGTTCCTGCCGCAACTCGAGAAAAACCATGAGACGTCCCCCTCGCCGCGTGATGAGGCCCGATTCCCCTGCACTGCGTGCAGAGCAATTCTGTTTTGCACATCACACATGAAAGGAGCCTTGATTTCCTTGATGGCACTCCAGAGAAACCCCAAGAACACTGTTTCAAGGTTGAGGGATCCTGAGGTCACTGTAGCAACACGAAAGAGCTCCGTGGACCAAAAATCAACTCGAGATGAGAGGTTAGTCCCTGGCTTCGACTCCAGAGGAATACCACCTTACCACAAGCACCTCAAGAGGAGGCTTCTCTCAGCTGTATGTATGTGAGAGGGACCCTGAGTTTGCGGCCTCAAGTGGAATGGAGACCGCGATGCCCTAACTCGAAATAAGGCCGGATATCCCTGCAGTGACTTGAATGCAGGCTCGTCTTGCATCTCCCAAGCCGAAAAGATGTCTGAATCCCCTGTGGAGACCACAGAGAAAGACCTACTTCCCCACCTCATCGCGACCGGAGGCCTCACATCCTTTGAAAACTCCAGAGGTACGCGGAGATCAGTGCCTCCAAAGGAGACGATGCCTGACTCCTCGTGAAACATGATAAGAGTTCCAGGATTCCTGTGGCACGTGGAAAGGGAACCTTGGTCTCCCGCCTCAGCTGGAGAGGTGTCGCAATTGCCCTGTCAAGCCTCGAGGAGAATCCCGAGTTGTCCCTCGCAACTAGGCAGGAGTCCTGACGTCGCTGAACAAACACGTGGGTGGAAGGGCCATCCCCGTTGTAACTCGAGAATATAGCCCAGGTTCCCGCCGCAACTCGAGAAAAACCATGAGACTTCCCCCTCGCCGCGAGATGAGGCCCAATTCCCCTGCACTGCGTGCAGAGCAATTCCGTGTTGCACATCACACATGAAAGGAGCCTTGATTTCCTTGATGGCACTCCAGAGAAACCCCAAGAACACTGTTTCAAGGCTAGAGGGATCCTGAGGTCAGTGTAGCAACACGAAAGAGCTCCGTGGACTAAAAATCAACTCGAGATGAGAGGTTAGTCCCTGGCTTCGACTCCAGAGGAATACCACCTTACCACAAGCACCTCAAGAGGAGGCTTCTCTCAGCTCTAGCTATGTGAGAGGGACCCTGAGTTTGCGGACTCAAGTGGAATTGACACCGCGATTCCCTGACGCGAAATAAGGCCGGATATTCCTGCAGTGACTTGAATGCAGGCTCGTCTTGCATCTCCCAAGACGAAAGGATGTCTGAATCCCCTGTGGAGACCACAGAGAATGACCTATTTCCCCACCTCATCGCGACCGGAGGCCTCACATCCTTTGAAAACTCCAGAGGTACGCGGAGATCAGTGCCTCCAAAGGAGACGATGCCTGACTCCTCGTGAAACTTGATAGGAGTCACAGGATTCCTGTGGCACGTGGAAAGGGACACTTGGTCTCCCGCCTCAGCTGGAGAGGCGTCCCAATTGCCCTGCCAAGCCTCGAGGAGAATCCCGAGTTGTCCCTCGCAACTAGGCAGGAGTCCTGACGTCGCTGAACAAACACGTGGGTGGAAGGGCCATCCCTGTCGTAACTCGAGAATATACCCCAGGTTCCCGCCGCAACTCGAGAAAAACCATGAGACTTCCCCCTCGCCGCGAGATGAGGCCCGATTGCCCTGCACTGCGTGCAGAGCAATTCCGTGTTGCACATCACACATGAAAGGAGCCTTGATTTCCTTGATGGCACTCCAGAGAAACCCCAAGAACACTGTTTCAAGGCTGGAGGGATCCTGAGGTCCCTGTAGCAGCACGAAAGAGCTCCGTGGACCATGAATCAACTCGAGATGAGAGGTTAGTCCCTGGCTTCGACTCCAGAGAAATACCACCTTACCACAAGCACCTCAAGAGGAGGCTTCTCTCAGCTGTATGTATGTGAGAGGGACCCTGAGTTTGCGGCCTCAAGTGGAATGGACACCGCGATGCCCTGACTCGAAATCAGGCCAGATATCCCTGCAGTGACGTGAATGCAGGCTCGTCTTGCATCTCCCAAGACGAAAGGATGTCTGAATCCCCTGTGGAGACCACAGAGAAAGACCTAGTTCCCCACCTCATCGCAACCGGAGGCCTCACATCCCTTGAAAACTCCAGAGGTACGCGGAGATCAGTGCCTCCAAAGGAGACGATGCCTGAGTCCTCGTGAAACTTGATAGGAGTCCCAGGATTCCTGTGGCACGTGGAAAGGGACCCTTGGTCTCCCGCCTCAGCTGGAGAGGCGTCCCAATTGCCCTGCCAAGCCTCGAGGAGAATCCCGAGTTGTCCCTCGCAACTAGGCAGGAGTCCTGACATGGCTGAACAAACACGTGGGTGGAAGGGCCATCCCCGTCGTAACTCGAGAATATACCCCAGGATCCAATCGCAACTCGAGAAAAACAATGAGACTTCCCCCTCGACACAAAATGAGGCCCGATACCCTGCACTGCGTGCAGAGGAATTCCGTGTTGCACATCACACATGAAAGGAGCCTTGATTTCCTTGATGGCACTCCAGAGAAACCCCAAGAACACTGTTTCAAGGCTGGAGGGATCCTGAGGTCCCTGTAGCAGCACGAAAGAGCTCTGTGGACAATGAATCAACTCGAGATGAGAGGTTAGTCCCTGGCTTCGACTCCAGAGGAATACCACCTTACCACAAGCACCTCAAGCGGAGGCTTCTCTCAGCTCTATGTATGTGAGAGGGACCCTGAATTTGCGGCCTCAAGTGGAATGGACACCACGATGCCCTGACTCGAAATAAGGCCTGATATCCCTGCAGTGACTTGAATGCAGGCTCGTCTTGCATCTCCCAAGACGAAAGGATGTCTGAATCCCCTGTGGAGACCACAGAGAAAGACCTAGTTCCCCACCTCATCGCGACCGGAGGCCTCACATCCTTTGAAAACTCCAGAGGTACCCGGAGATCAGTGCCTCCAAAGGAGACGATGCCTGACTCCTCGTGAAACTTGATAGGAGTCCCAGGATTTCTGTGGCACGTGGAAAGGGACACTTGGTCTCCCGCCTCAGCTGGAGAGGCGTCCCAATTGCCCTGCCAAGCCTCGAGGAGAATCCCGAGTTGTCCCTCGCAACTAGGCAGGAGTCCTGACGTCGCTGAACAAACACGTGGGTGGAAAGGCCATCCCCGTCGTAACTCGAGAATATACCCCAGGTTTCCGCCACAACTCGAGAAAAACCATCAGACTTCCCCCTCGCCGCGAGATGAGGCCCGATTCCCCTGCACTGCGTGCAGAGCAATTCCGTGTTGCACATCACACATGAAAGGAGCCTTGATTTCCTTGATGGCACTCCAGAGAAACCCCAAGAACACTGTTTCAAGGTTGAGGGATCCTGAGGTCACTGTAGCAACACGAAAGAGCTCCGTGGACCAAAAAGCAACTTGAGATGATAGGTTACTCCCTGGCTTCGACTCCAGAGGAATACCACCTTACCACAAGCACCTCAAGAGGAGGCTTCTCTCAGCTTTAGCTATGTGAGAGGGACCCTGAGTTTGCGGCCTCAAGTGGAATGGACACCGCGATGCCCTGACTCGAAATAAGGCCGGATATCCCTGCAGTGACTTGAATGCAGGCTCGCCTTGCATCTCCCAAGACGAAAGGATGTCTGAATCCCCTGTGGAGACCACAGAGAAAGACCTAGTTCCCCACCTCATCGCGACCGGAGGCCTCACATCCTTTGAAAACTCCAGAGGTATGCGGAGATCAGTGCCTCCAAAGGAGACGATGCCTGACTCCTCGTGAAACTTGATAGGAGTCCCAGGATTCCTGTGGCACGTGGAAAGGGACCCTTGGTCTCCTGCCTCAGCTGGAGAGGCGTCCCAATTGCCCTGCCAAGCCTCGAGGAGAATCCCGAGTTTTCCCTCGCAACTAGGCAGGAGTCCTGACGTCACTGAACAAACACGTGGGTGGAAGGGCCATCCCCGTCCTAACTCGAGAATATACCCCAGGTTCCCGCCGCAACTCGAGAAAAACCATGAGACTTCCCCCTCGCCGCGAGATGAGGCCCGATTCCACTGCACTGCGTGCAGAGCAATTCCGTGTTGCACATCACACATGAAAGGAGCCTTGATTTCCTTGATGGCACTCAAGAGAAACCCCAAGAACACTGTTTCAAGGCTAGCGGCATCCTGAGGTCACTATAGCAACACGAAAGAGCTCCGTGGACCAACAATCAACTCGAGATGAGAGGTTAGTCCCTGGCTTCGACTCCAGAGGAATACCACCTTACCACAAGCACCTCAAGAGGAGGCTTCTCTCAGCTCTATGTATGTGAGAGGGACACTGAGTTTGCGGCCTCAAGTGGAATGGAGACCGCGATGCCCTGACTCGAAATAAGGCCGGATATCCCTGCAGTGACTTGAATGCACGCTCGTCTTGCATCTCCCAAGACGAAAGGATGTCTGAATCCCCTGTGGAGACCACAGAGAAAGACCTAGTTCCCCACCTCATCGCGACCGGAGGCCTCACATCCTTTGAAAACTCCAGAGGTACGCGGAGATCAGTGCCTCCAAAGGAGACGATGCCTGACTCCTCAGGAAACTTGATAGGAGTCCCAGGATTCCTGTGGCACGTGGAAAGGGACCCTTGGTCTCCCGCCTCAGCTGGAGAGGGGTCCCAATTGCCCTGCCAAACCTCGAGGAGAATCCCGAGTTGTCCCTCGCAACTAGGCAGGAGTCCTGACGTCGCTGAACAAACACGTGGGTGGAAGGGCCATCCCCGTCGTAACTCGAGAATATACCCCAGGTTGCCGCCGCAACTCGAGAAAAACCATGAGACTTCCCCCTCGCCGCAAAATGAGGCCCGATACCCTGCACTGCGTGCAGAGCTATTCCGTTTTGCACATGACACATGAAAGGAGACTTGATTTCCTTGATGGCACTCCAGAGAAACCCCAAGAACACTGTTTCAAGGCTAGAGGGTTCCTGAGGTCACTGTGGCAACACGAAAGAGCTCCGTGGACCAAAAGTCAACTCGAGATGAGAGGTTAGTCCCTGGCTTCGACTCCAGGGGAATACCACCTTACCACAAGCACTTCAAGAGGAGGCTTCTCTCAGCTCGAGGTATGTGAGAGGGACACTGATTTTGCGGCCTCAAGTGAAATGGACACTGCGATGCACTGACGCAAAATAAGGCCGGATATCCCTGCAGTGACTTGAATGCAGGCTCGTCTTGCATCTCCCAAGATGAAAGGATGTCTGAATCCCCTGTGGAGACCACAGAGAAAGACCTAGTTCCCCACCTCATCGCGACCGGAGGCCTCACATCCTTTGAAAACTCCAGGGGTCCGCGGAGATCAGTGCCTCCAAAGGAGACGATGCCTGACTCCTCGTGAAACTTGATAGGAGTCCCCGGATTCCTGTGGCACCAGGAAAGGGACCCTTGGTCTCCCGCCTCAGCTGGAGAGGCGTCCCAATTGCCCTGCCAAGATTCGAGGAGAATCCTGAGTTGTCCCTCGCAACTAGGCAGGAGTCCTGACGTCGCTGAAGAAACACGTGTGTGGAAGGGCCATCCCCGTCGTAACTCGAGAATATACCCCAGGTTCCCGCCACAACTCGAGAAAAACCATGAGACTTCCCCCTCGCCGCGAGATGAGGCCCGATTCCCCTGCACTGTGTGCAGAGCAATTCCGTGTTGCACATCACACATGAAAGGAGCCTTGATTTCCTTGATGGCACTCCAGAGAAACCCCAAGAACACTGTTTCAAGGCTAAAGGGATCCTGAGGTCACTGTAGCAACACGAAAGAGCTCCCTGGACCAAAAATCAACTCGAGATGAGAGGTTAGTCCCTGGCTTCGACTCCAGAGGAACACCACCTTACCACAAGCACCTCAAGAGGAGGCTTCTCTCAGCTCTAGGTATGTGAGAGGGACCCTGAGTTTGCGGCCTCAAGTGGAATGGACACCGTGATGCCCTGACTTGAAATAAGGCCGGATATCCCTGCAGTGACTTGAATGCAGGCTCGTCTTGCATCTCCCAAGATGAAAGGATGTCTGAATCCCCTGTGGAGGCCACAGAGAAAGACCTAGTTCCCCACGTCATCGCGACCGGAGGCCCCACATCCTTTGAAATCTTCAGAGGTACGCGGAGATCAGTGCCTCCAAAGGAGACGATGCCTGACTCCTCGTGAAACTTGATAGGAGTCCCAGGATTCCTGTGGCATGTGGAAAGGGACCCTTGGTCTCTCGCCTCAGCTGGAGAGGCGTCCCAATTGCCCTTCCAAGCCTCGAGGAGAATCCCCAGTGGTCCGTCGCAACTAGGCAGGAGTCCTGACGTCACTGAACAAACACGTGGGTGGAAGGGCCATTCCCGTCGTAACTCGAGAACATACCCCAGGTTCCCGCCGCAACTCGAGAAAAACCATGAGACTTCCCGCTCGCCGCGAGATGAGACCTGATTCTCCTGCACTGCGTGAAGAGCAATTCCGTCTTGCACATCACACATGAAAGGAGCCTTGATTTCCTTGATGGCACTGCAGAGAAACCCCAAGAACACTGTTTCAAGGCTAGAGGGATCCTGAGGTCCCTGTAGCAACACGAAAGACCTCCGTGGACCAAAAATCAACTCGAGATGAGAGGTTAGTCCCTGGCTTCGACTCCAGAGGAATACCACCTTACCACAAGCACCTCAAGAGGAGGCTTCTCTCAGCTCTAGGTATGTGAGAGGGACCCTGAGTTTGCGGCCTCAAGTGGAATGAACACCGCGATGCCCTGACTCAAAATAAGGCCGGATATCCCTGCAGTGACTTGAATGCAGGCTCGTCTTCCATCTCCCAAGATGAAAGGATGTCTGAATCCCTTGTGGAGGCCACAGAGAAAGACCTAGTTCCCCACCTCATGGCGACCGGAGGCCTCACATCCTTTGAAAACTCCAGAGGTACGCGGAGATCAGTGCCTCCAAAGGCGACGATGCCTGACTCCTCGTGAAACTTGATAGGAGTCCCAGGATTCCTGTGGCACGTGGAAAGGGACCCTTGGTCTCCCGCCTCAGCTGGAGAGGCGTCCCAATTGCCCTGCCAAGCCTCGAGGAGAATCCCGAGTTGTCCCTCGAAACTAGGCAGGAGAACTGACGTCGCTGCACAAACACGTGGGTGGAAGGGCCATCCCCGTCGTAACTCGAGAATATACCCCAGGTTCCCGCCGCAACTCGAAAAAAACCATGAGACTTCCCCCTCGCCGCGAGATGAGGCTCGATTCCCCTGCACTGCGTGCAGAGCAATTCCGTGTTGCACATCACACATGAAAGGAGCCTTGATTTCCTTGGTGGCACTCCAGAGAAACCCCAAGAACACTGTTTCAAGGCTAGAGGGATCCTGAGGTCACTCTAACAACACGAAAGAGCTCCGTGGACCACAAATCTACTCGAGATGAGAGGTTAGTCCCTGGCTTCGACTCCAGAGGAATACCACCTTACCACACGCACCTCAAGAGGAGGCTTCTCTCAGCTCTAGGTATGTGAGAGGGACCCTGAGTTTGCGGCCTCCAGTGGAATGGTCACCGCGATGCCCTGACTCGAAATAAGGCCGGATATTCCTGCAGTGACTTGAATGCAGGCTCGTCTTGCATCTCCCAAAATGAACGAATGTCTGAATCCCCTGTGGAGACAACAGAGAAAGACCTAGTTCCCCACATCATAGCGACCGGAGGCCTCACATCCTTTGAAAACTCCAGAGGTACGCGGAGATCAGTGCCTCCAAAGGAGACGATGCCTGACTCCTCGTGAAACTTGATAGGAGTCCCAGGATTCCTGTGGCACGTGGAAAGGGACCCTTGGTTTCCCGCCTCAGCTGGAGAGGCGTCCCAATTGCCCTGCCAAGCCTCGAGGAGAATCCCGAGTTGTCCCTCGCAACTAGGCAGGAGTCCTGACGTCGCTGAACAAACACGTGGGTGGAAGGGCCATCCCCGTCGTAACTCGAGAATATACCCCAGGTTCCCGCCACAACTTGAGAAAAACCATGAGACTTCCCCCTTGCCGCGAGATGAGGCCCGATTCCCCTGCACTGCGTGCAGAGCAATTCCGTGTTGCACATCACACATGAAAGGAGCCTTAATTTCCTTGATGGCACTCCAGAGAAACCCCAAGAACACTGTTTCAAGGCTAGAGGGATCCTGAGGTCACTGTAGCAACACGAAAGAGCTCCGTGGACCATGAATCAACTCGAGATGAGAGGTTAGTCCCTGGCTTCGACTCCAGAGGAATAGCACCTTACGACAAGCACCTCAAGAGGAGGCTTCTCTCAGCTCTAGGTATGTGAAAGGGACCCTGAGTTTGCGGCCTCAAATGGAATGGACACCGCGATGCCCTGACGCGAAATAAGGCCGGATATCCCTGCAGTGACTTGAATGCAGGCTCCTTTTGCATCTCCCAAGACGAAAGGATGTCTGAATCCCCTGTGGAGACCACAGAGAAAGACCTAGTTCCCCACGTCATCGCGACCGGAGGCCTCACATCCTTTGAAAACTCCAGAGGTACGCGGAGATCAGTGCCTCCAAAGGAGACGATGCCTGACTCCTCGTGAAACTTGATAGGAGTCCCAGGATTCCTGTGGCACGTGGAAAGGGACCCTTGGTCTCCCGCCTCAGCTGGAGAGGCGCCCCAATTGCCCTGCCACGCCTCGAGGAGAATCCCGAGTTGTCCCTCGCAACTAGGCAGGAGTCCTGACGTCGCTGAACAAACACGTGGGTGGAAGGGCCATCCCCGTCCTAACTCGAGAATATACCCCAGGTTCCCACCACAACTCGAGAAAAACCATGAGACTTCCCCCTTGCCGCGAGATGAGGCCCGATTCCCCTGCACTGCGTGCAGAGCAATTCCGTGTTGCACATCACACATGAAAGGAGCCTTAATTTCCTTGATGGCACTCCAGAGAAACCCCAAGAACACTGTTTCAAGGCTAGCGGCATCCTGAGGTCACTGTAGCAACACGAAAGAGCTCCGTGGACCAACAATCAACTCGAGATGAGAGGTTAGTCCCTGGCTTCGACTCCAGAGGAATACCACCTTACCACAAGCACCTCAAGAGGAGGCTTCTCTCAGCTCTATGTATGTGAGAGGGACACTGAGTTTGCGGCCTCAAGTGGAATGGAGACCGCGATGCCCTGACTCGAAATAAGGCCGGATATCCCTGCAGTGACTTGAATGCACGCTCGTCTTGCATCTCCCAAGACGAAAGGATGTCTGAATCCCCTGTGGAGACCACAGAGAAAGACCTAGTTCCCCACCTCATCGCGACCGGAGGCCTCACATCCTTTGAAAACTCCAGAGGTACGCGGAGATCAGTGCCTCCAAAGGAGACGATGCCTGACTCCTCAGGAAACTTGATAGGAGTCCCAGGATTCCTGTGGCACGTGGAAAGGGACCCTTGGTCTCCCGCCTCAGCTGGAGAGGGGTCCCAATTGCCCTGCCAAACCTCGAGGAGAATCCCGAGTTGTCCCTCGCAACTAGGCAGGAGTCCTGACGTCGCTGCACAAACACGTGGGTGGAAGGGCCATCCCCGTCGTAACTCGAGAATATACCCCAGGTTGCCGCCGCAACTCGAGAAAAACCATGAGAATTCCCCCTCGCCGCAAAATGAGGCCCGATACCCTGCACTGCGTGCAGAGCTATTCCGTTTTGCACATGACACATGAAAGGAGACTTGATTTCCTTGTTGGCACTCCAGAGAAACCCCAAGAACACTGTATCAAGGCTAGAGGGTTCCTGAGGTCACTGTGGCAACACGAAAGAGCTCCGTGGACCAAAAGTCAACTCGAGATGAGAGGTTAGTCCCTGGCTTCGACTCCAGGGGAATACCACCTTACCACAAGCACTTCAAGAGGAGGCTTCTCTCAGCTCGAGGTATGTGAGAGGGACACTGATTTTGCGGCCTCAAGTGAAATGGACACTGCGATGCACTGACGCAAAATAAGGCCGGATATCCCTGCAGTGACTTGAATGCAGGCTCGTCTTGCATCTCCCAAGATGAAAGGATGTCTGAATCCCCTGTGGAGACCACAGAGAAAGACCTAGTTCCCCACCTCATCGCGACCGGAGGCCTCACATCCTTTGAAAACTCCAGGGGTCCACGGAGATCAGTGCCTCCAAAGGAGACGATGCCTGACTCCTCGTGAAACTTGATAGGAGTCCCCGGATTCCTGTGGCACCAGGAAAGGGACACTTGGTCTCCCGCCTCAGCTGGAGAGGCGTCCCAATTGCCCTGCCAAGCCTCGAGGAGAATCCCGAGTTGTCCCTCGCTACTAGGCAGGAGTCTGACGTCGCTGAACAAACACGTGGGTGGAAGGGCCATCCCCGTCGTAACTCGAGAATATACCCCAGGTTCCCGCCGCAACTCGAGAAAAACCATGAGACTTCCCCCTCGCCGCGAGATGAGGCCCGATTCCCCTGCACTGCGTGCAGAGCAATTCCGTGTTGCACATCACACATGAAAGGAGCCTTGATTTCCTTGATGGCACTCCAGAGAAACCCCAAGAACACTGTTTCAAGGTTGAGGGATCCTGAGGTCACTGTAGCAACAAGAAAGAGCTCTGTGGACCAAAAATCAACTAGAGATGAGAGGTTAGTCCCTGGCTTCGACTCCAGAGGAATACCACCTTACCACAAGCACCTCAAGAGGAGGCTTATCTCAGCTCTAGGTATGTGAGAGGGACCCTGAGTTGGCGGCCTCAAGTGGAATGGACACCGTGATGCCCTGACTCGAAATAAGGCCGGATATCCCTGCAGTGACTTGAATGCAGGCTCGTCTTGCATCTCCCAAAATGAACAAATGTCTGAATCCCCTGTGGAGACCACAGAAAAAGACCTAGTTCCCCACCTCATCGCGACCGGAGGCCTCACATCCTTTGAAAACTCCAGAGGTACGCGGAGATCAGTGCCTCCAAAGGAGACGATGCCTGACTCCTCGTGAAACTTGATAGGAGTCCCAGGATTCCTGTGGCACGTGGAAAGGGACCCTTGGTCTCCTGCCTCAGCTGAAGAGGCGTCCCAATTGCCCTGCTAAGATTCGAGGAGAATCCTGAGTTGTCCCTCGCAACTAGGCAGGAGTCCTGACGTCGCTGAACAAACACGTGGGTGGAAGGGCCATCCCCGTCGTAACTCGAGAATATACCCCAGGTTCCCGCCACAACTCGAGAAAAACCATGAGACTTCCCCCTCGCCGAGAGATGAGGCCCGATTCCCCTGCACTGTGTGCAGAGCAATTCCGTGTTGCACATCACACATGAAAGGAGCCTTGATTTCCTTGATGGCACTCCAGAGAAACCCCAAGAACACTGTTTCAAGGCTAAAGGGATCCTGAGGTCCCTGTAGCAACACGAAAGAGCTCCGTGGACCAAAAATCAACTCGAGATGAGAGGTTAGTCCCTGGCTTCGACTCCAGAGGAACACCACCTTACCACAAGCACCTCAAGAGGAGGCTTCTCTCAGCTCTAGGTATGTGAGAGGGACCCTGAGTTTGCGGCCTCAAGTGGAATGGACACCGTGATGCCCTGACTTGAAATAAGGCCGGATATCCCTGCAGTGACTTGAATGCAGGCTCGTCTTGCATCTCCCAAGATGAAAGGATGTCTGAATCCCCTGTGGAGGCCACAGAGAAAGACCTAGTTCCCCACGTCATTGCGACCGGAGGCCCCACATCCTTTGAAATCTTCAGAGGTACGCGGAGATCAGTGCCTCCAAAGGAGACGATGCCTGACTCCTCGTGAAACTTGATAGGAGTCCCAGGATTCCTGTGGCATGTGGAAAGGGACCCTTGGTCTCTCGCCTCAGCTGGAGAGGCGTCCCAATTGCCCTTCCAAGCCTCGAGGAGAATCCCCAGTGGTCCGTCGCAACTAGGCAGGAGTCCTGCCGTCACTGAACAAACACGTGGGTGGAAGGGCCATTCCCGTCGTAACTCGAGAATATACCCCAGGTTCCCGCCGCAACTCGAGAAAAACCATGAGACTTCCCGCTCGCCGCGAGATGAGACCTGATTCTCCTGCACTGCGTGAAGAGCAATTCCGTCTTGCACATCACACATGAAAGGAGCCTTGATTTCCTTGATGGCACTCCAGAGAAACCCCAAGAACACTGTTTCAAGGCTAGAGGGATCCTGAGGTCCCTGTAGCAACACGAAAGACCTCCGTGGACCAAAAATCAACTCGAGATGAGAGGTTAGTCCCTGGCTTCGACTCCAGAGGAATACCACCTTACCACAAGCACCTCAAGAGGAGGCTTATCTCAGCTCTAGGTATGTGAGAGGGACCCTGAGTTTGCGGCCTCAAGTGGAATGAACACCGCGATGCCCTGACTCAAAATAAGGCCGGATATCCCTGCAGTGACTTGAATGCAGGCTCGTCTTGCATCTCCCAAGATGAAAGGATGTCTGAATCCCCTGTGGAGGCCACAGAGAAAGACCTAGTTCCCCACCTCATGGCGACCGGAGGCCTCACATCCTTTGAAAACTCCAGAGGTACGCGGAGATCAGTGCCTCCAAAGGCGACGATGCCTGACTCCTCGTGAAACTTGATAGGAGTCCCAGGATTCCTGTGGCACGTGGAAAGGGACCCTTGGTCTCCCGCCTCAGCTGGAGAGGCGTCCCAATTGCCCTGCCAAGCCTCGAGGAGAATCCCGAGTTGTCCCTCGAAACTAGGCAGGAGAACTGACGTCGCTGCACAAACACGTGGGTGGAAGGGCCATCCCCGTCGTAACTCGAGAATATACCCCAGGTTCCCGCCGCAACTCGAGAAAAACCATGAGACTTCCCCCTCGCCGCGAGATGAGGCTCGATTCCCCTGCACTGCGTGCAGAGCAATTCCGTGTTGCACATCACACATGAAAGGAGCCTTGATTTCCTTGGTGGCACTCCAGAGAAACCCCAAGAACACTGTTTCAAGGCTAGAGGGATCCTGAGGTCACTCTAACAACACGAAAGAGCTCCGTGGACCACAAATCTACTCGAGATGAGAGGTTAGTCCCTGGCTTCGACTCCAGAGGAATACCACCTTACCACACGCACCTCAAGAGGAGGCTTCTCTCAGCTCTAGGTATGTGAGAGGGACCCTGAGTTTGCGGCCTCCAGTGGAATGGTCACCGCGATGCCCTGACTCGAAATAAGGCCGGATATTCCTGCAGTGACTTGAATGCAGGCTCGTCTTGCATCTCCCAAAATGAACGAATGTCTGAATCCCCTGTGGAGACCACAGAGAAAGACCTAGTTCCCCACATCATAGCGACCGGAGGCCTCACATCCTTTGAAAACTCCAGAGGTACGCGGAGATCAGTGCCTCCAAAGGAGACGATGCCTGACTCCTCGTGAAACTTGATAGGAGTCCCAGGATTCCTGTGGCACGTGGAAAGGGACCCTTGGTCTCCCGCCTCAGCTGGAGAGGCGTCCCAATTGCCCTGCCAAGCCTCGAGGAGAATACCGAGTTGTCCCTCGCAACTAGGCAGGAGTCCTGACGTCGCTGAACAAACACGTGGGTGGAAGGGCCATCCCCGTCGTAACTCGAGAATATACCCCAGGTTCCCGCCACAACTCGAGAAAAACCATGAGACTTCCCCCTTGCCGCGAGATGAGGCCCGATTCCCCTGCACTGCGTGCAGAGCAATTCCGTGTTGCACATCACACATGAAAGGAGCCTTAATTTCCTTGATGGCACTCCAGAGAAACCCCAAGAACACTGTTTCAAGGCTAGAGGGATCCTGAGGTCACTGTAGCAACACGAAAGAGCTCCGTGGACCATGAATCAACTCGAGATGAGAGGTTAGTCCCTGGCTTCGACTCCAGAGGAATAGCACCTTACGACAAGCACCTCAAGAGGAGGCTTCTCTCAGCTCTAGGTATGTGAGAGGGACCCTGAGTTTGCGGCCTCAAATGGAATGGACACCGCGATGCCCTGACGCGAAATAAGGCCGGATATCCCTGCAGTGACTTGAATGCAGGCTCCTTTTGCATCTCCCAAGACGAAAGGATGTCTGAATCCCCTGTGGAGACCACAGAGAAAGACCTAGTTCCCCACGTCATCGCGACCGGAGGCCTCACATCCTTTGAAAACTCCAGAGGTACGCGGAGATCAGTGCCTCCAAAGGAGACGATGCCTGACTCCTCGTGAAACTTGATAGGAGTCCCAGGATTCCTGTGGCACGTGGAAAGGGACCCTTGGTCTCCCGCTTCAGCTGGAGAGGCGTCCCAATTGCCCTGCCACGCCTCGAGGAGAATCCTGAGTTGTCCCTCGCAACTAGGCAGGAGTCCTGACGTCGCTGAACAAACACGTGCGTGGAAGGGCCATCCCCGTCGTAACTCGAGAATATACCCCAGGTTCCCGCCACAACTCGAGAAAAACCATGAGACTTCCCCCTTGCCGCGAGATGAGGCCCGATTCCCCTGCACTGCGTGCAGAGCAATTCCGTGTTGCACATCACACATGAAAGGAGCCTTAATTTCCTTGATGGCACTCCAGAGAAACCCAAGAACACTGTTTCAAGGCTAGAGGGATCCTGAGGTCACTGTAGCAACACGAAAGAGCTCCGTGGACCAAAAATCAACTCGAGATGAGAGGTTAGTCCCTGGCTTCGACTCCAGAGGAATACCACCTTACCACAAGCACCTCAAGAGGAGGCTTCTCTCAGCTCTAGGTATGGGAGAGGGACCCTGAGTTTGCGGCCTCAAGTGGAATGGACACCGCGATGACCTGACTCGAAATAAGCCCGGATATCCCTGCAGTGACTTGAATGCAGGCTCGTCTTGCATCTCCCAAGACGAAAGGATGTCTGAATCCCCTGTGGAGACCACAGAGAAAGACCTAGTTCCCCACGTCATCGCGACCGGAGGCCCCACATCCTTTGAAAACTTCAGAGGTACGCGGAGATCAGTGCCTCCAAAGGAGACGATGCCTGACTCCTCGTGAAACTTGATAGGAGTCCCAGGATTCCTGTGGCACGTGGAAAGGGACCCTTGGTCTCCCGCCTCAGCTGGAGAGGCGTCCCAATTGCCCTGCCAAGCCTCGAGGAGAATCCCCAGTTGTCCATCGCAACTAGGCAGGAGTCCTGCCATCGCTGAACAAACACGTGGTTGGAAGGGCCAACCCCGTCGTAACTCGAGAATATACCCCAGGTTCCCGCCGCAACTCGAGAAAAACCATGAGACTTCCCCCTCGCCGCGAGATGAGGCCCGATTCCGCTGCACTGCGTGCAGAGCAATTCGGTGTTGAACATCACACATGAAAGGAGCCTTGATTTCCTTGATGGCACTCCAGAGAAACCCCAAGAACACTGTTTCAAGGTTGAGAGATCCTGAGGTCACTCTAGCAACATGAAAGAGCTCCGTGGACCAAAAATCAACTCGAGATGAGAGGTTAGTCCCTGGCTTCGACTCCAGAGGAATACCACCTTACCACAAGCACCTCAAGAGGACGCTTCTCTCAGCTCTAGGTATGTGAGAAGGACCCTAATTTTGCGGCCTAAAGTGGAATGGACACTGCGATGCCCTGACGCGAAATAAGGCTGGATATCCCTGCAGTGACTTGAATGCAGGCTCATCTTGCATCTCCCAAAATGAACGAATGTCTGAATCCCCTGTGGAGACCACAGAGAAAGACCTAGTTTCCCACCTCACGGCGACCTGAGGCCTCACATCCTTTGAAAACTCCAGAGGTACGCGGAGATCAGTGCCTCCAAAGGAGACGATGCCTGACTCCTCGTGAAACATGATAGGAGTCCCAGGATTCCTGTGGCACGTGGAAAGGGACCCTTGGTCTCCCGCCTCAGCTGGAGAGGCGTCCCAATTGCCCTGCCAAGCCTCGAGGAGAATCCCGAGTTGTCCCTCGCAACTAGGCAGGAGTCCTGACGTCGCTGAACAAACACGTGTGTGGAAGGGCCATCCCCATCGTAACTCGAGAATATACCCCAGGTTCCCGCCGCAACTCGAGAAAAACCATGAGACTTCCCCCTCGCCGCGAGATGAGACCTGATTCTCCTGCACTGCGTGAAGAGCAATTCCGTGTTGCACATCACACAAGAAAGGAGCCTTGATTTCCTTGATGGCACTCCAGAGAAACCCCAAGAACACTGTTTCAAGGCTAGAGGGATCCTGAGGTGCCTGTAGCAACACGAAAGAGCTCCGTGGACCAAAAATCAACTCGAGATGAGAGGTTAGTCCCTGGCTTCGACTCCAGAGGAATACCACCTTACCACAAGCACCTCAAGAGGAGGCTTCTCTCAGCTCTAGGTATGTGAGAGGGACCCTGAGTTTGCGGCCTCAAGTGGAATGGACACCGCGATGCCCTAACTCAAAATAAGGCCGGATATCCCTGCAGTGACTTGAATGCAGGCTCGGCTTGCATCTCCCAAGATGAAAGGATGTCTGAATCCCCTGTGGAGGCCACAGAGAAAGACCTAGTTCCCCACCTCATCCGACCGGAGGCCTCACATCCTTTGAAAACTCCAGAGGTACACGGAGATCAGTGCCTCCAAAGGCGACGATGCCTGACTCCTCGTGAAACTTGATAGGAGTCCCAGGATTCCTGTGGCACGTGGAAAGGGACCCTTGGTCTCCCGCCTCAGCTGGAGAGGCGTCCCAATTGCCCTGCCACGCCTCGAGGAGAATCCCGAGTTGTCCCTCGCAACTAGGCAGGAGTCCTGACGTCGCTGAACAAACACGTGGGTGGAAGGGCCATCCCCGTCGTAACTCGAGAATATAACCCAGGTTCCCGCCGCAACTCGAGAAAAACCATGAGACTTCCCCCTCGCCGCGAGATGAGGCCCGATTCCCCTGCCCTGCGTGCAGAGCAATTCCGTGTTGCACATCACACATGAAAGGAGCCTTGATTTCCTTGATGGAACTCCAGAGAAAACCCAAGAACACTGTTTCAAGGCTGGAGGGATCCTGAGGTCCCTGTAGCAGCACGAAAGAGCTCCGTGGACCATGAATCAACTCGAGATGAGAGGTTAGTCCCTGGCTTCGACTCCAGAGGAATAGCACCTTACGACAAGCACCTCAAGAGGAGGCTTCTCTCAGCTCTAGGTATGTGAGAGGGACCCTGAGTTTGCGGCCTCAAATGGAATGGACACCGCGATGCCCTGACGCGAAATAAGGCCGGATATCCCTGCAGTGACTTGAATGCAGGCTCGTTTTGCATCTCCCAAGACGAAAGGATGTCTGAATCCCCTGTGGAGACCACAGAGAAAGACCTAGTTCCCCACATCATCGCGACCGGAGGCCTCACATCCTTTGAAAACTCCAGAGGTACGCGGAGATCAGTGCCTCCAAAGGAGACGATGCCTGACTCCTCGTGAAACTTGATAGGAGTCCCAGGATTCCTGTGGCACGTGGAAAGGGACCCTTGGTCTCCCGCCTCAGCTGGAGAGGCGTCCCAATTGCCCTGCCACACCTCGAGGAGAATCCCGAGTTGTCCCTCGCAACTAGGCAGGAGTCCTGACGTCGCTGAACAAACACGTGTGTGGAAGGGCATTCCCGTCGTTACTCGAGAATATACCCCAGCTTCCATTCGCAACTCAAGAAAAACCATTAGACTTCCCGCTCACCACGAGATGAGGCCCGATTCCCCTGCACTGCGTGCAGAGCAATTCCGTGTTGCACATCACACATGAAAGGAGCCTTGATTTCCTTGACGGCACTCCAGCGAAACCCCAAGAACACTGTTTCAATGCTAGAGGGATCCTGAGGTCACTGTAGCAACACGAAAGAGCTCCGTGGAACAAAAATCAACTCGATGTGAGAACTTAGTCCCTGGCTTCGACTCCAGAGGAATACCACCTTACCACAAGCACCTCAAGAGGAGGCTTCTCTCAGCTCTAGGTATGTGAGAGGGATCCTGAGTTTGCGGCCTCAAGTGGAATGGACACCGCGATTCCCTGACGCAAAATAAGGCCGGATATCCCTGCAGTGACTTGAATGCAGGCTCGTCTTGCATCTCCCAAGACGAAAGGATGTCTGAATCCCCTGTGGAGACCACAGAGAAAGACCTAGTTCCCCACCTCATCGCGACCGGAGGCCTCACATCCCTTGAAAACTCCAGAGGTACGCGGAGATCAGTGCCTCCAAAGGAGACGATGCCTGACTCCTCGAGAAACTTGATAGGAATCCCAGGATTCCTGTGGCACGTGGAAAGGGACACTTGGTCTCCCGCCTCAGCTGGAGAGGCGTCCAAATTGCCCTGCCAAGCCTCGAGGAGAATCCCGAGTTGTCCCTCGAAACTAGGCAGGAGTCCTGCCGTCGCTGAACTAACACGTGTGTGGAAGGGCCATCCCCGTCGTAACTCGAGAATATACCCCAGGTTCCCGCCGCAACTCGAGAAAAACCATGAGACTTCCCCCTCGGCGCGAGATGAGGCACGATTCCCCTGCACTGCGTGCAGAGCAATTCCGTGTTGCACATCACACATGAAAGGAGCCTTGATTTCCTTGATGGCACTCCAGAGAAACCCCAAGAACACTGTTTCAAGGCTAGAGGGATCCTGAGGTCACTGTAGCAACACGAAAGAGCTCCGTGGACCAAAAATCAACTCGAGATGAGAGGTTAGTCCCTGGCTTCGACTCCAGAGGAATACCACCTTACCACAAGCACCTCAAGAGGAGGCTTCTCTCAGCTCTAGGTATGTGAGAGCGACCCTGAGTTTGCGGCCTCAAGTGGAATGGACACCGCGATGCCCTGACTCGAAATAAGGCCGGATATCCCTGCAGTGAGTTGAATGCAGGCTCGTCTTGCATCTCCCAAGACGAAAGGATGTCTGAATCCCCTGTGGAGACCACAGAGAAAGACCTAGTTCCCCACCTCATCGCGACCGGAGGCCTCACATCCTTTGAAAACTCCAGAGGTACGCGGAAATCAGTGCCTCCAAAGGAGACGATGCCTGACTCCTCCTGAAACTTGATAGGTGTCCCAGGATTCCTGTGGCACCTGGAAAAGGACCCTTGGTCTCCCGCCTCAGCTGGAGAGGCGTCCCAATTGCCCTGCCAAGCCTCGAGGAGAATCCCGAGTTGTCCCTCGCAACTAGGCAGGAGTCCTGACGTCGCTGAAGAAACACGTGGGTGGAAGGGCCATTCCCGTCGTAACTCGAGAATATACCCCAGGTTCCTGCCGCAACTCGAGAAAAACCATGAGACTTCCCCCTCGCCGCGAGATGAGGCCCGATTCCCCTGCACTGCATGCAGAGCAATTCCGTGTTGCACATCACACATGAAAGGAGCCTTGATTTCCTTGATGGCACTCCAGAGAAACCCCAAGAACACTGTTTCAAGGTTGAGGGATCTGAGGTCACTGTAGCAACATGAAAGAGCTCCGCGGACCAAAAATCAACTCGAGATGAGAGGTTAGTCCCTGGCTTCGACTCCAGAGGAATACCACCTTACCACAAGCACCTCAAGAGGAGGCTTCTCTCAGCTCTAGCTATGGAGAGGGACCCTGAGTTTGCGGCCTCAAGTGGAATGGAGACCGCGATGTCCTGACTCGAAATAAGGCCGGATATCCCTGCAGTGACTTGAATGCAGGCTCGTCTTGCATCTCCCAAGACGAAAGGATGTCTGAATCCCCTGTGGAGACCACAGAGAAAGACCTAGTTCACCACCTCATCACGACCGGAGGCCTCACATCCTTTGAAAATTCCACAGGTACGCAGAGATCAGTGCCTCCCAAGGAGACGATGCCTGACTCCTCGTGAAACTTGATAGGAGTCCCAGGATTCCTGTGGCACGTGGAAAGGGACCCTTGGTCTCCCGCCTCAGCTGGAGAGGCGTCCCAATTGCCCCGCCAAGCCTCGAGGAGATTCCCGAGTTGTCCCTCGCAACTAGGCAGGAGTCCTGACGTCGCTGAACAAACACGTGGGTGGAAGGGCCATCCCCGTCGTAACTCGAGAATATACCCCAGGTTCCCGCCGCAACTCGAGAAAAACCATGAGACTTCCCTCTCGCCACGAGATGAGGCCCGATTCCCCTGCACTGCGTGCAGAGCAATTCCGTGTTGCACATCACACATGAAAGGAGCCTTGATTTCCTTGATGGCACTCCAGAGAAACCTCAAGAACACTGTTTCAAGGCTAGAGGGATCCCGAGGTCACTGTAGCAACACGAAAGAGCTCCGTGGACGAAAAATCAACTCGAGATGAGAGGTTAGTCCCTGGCTTCGACTCCAGAGGAATACCACCTTATCACAAGCACCTCAAGAGGAGGCTTCTCTCAGCTCTAGGTATGTGAGAGGGAACCTGAGTTTGCGGCCTCAAGTGGAATGGACACCGCGATGCCCTGACTCGAAATAAGGCCGGATATCCCTGCAGTGACTTGAATGCAGGCTCGTCTTGCATCTCCCAAGACGAAAGGATGTCTGAATCCCCTGTGGAGACCACAGAGAAAGACCCAGTTCCCCACCTCATCGCGACCGGAGGCCTCACATCCTTTGAAAACTCCAGAGGTACGCGGAGATCAGTGCCTCCAAAGGAGACGATGCCTGACTCCTCGAGAAACTTGATAGGAGTCCAGGATTCCTGTGGCACGTGGAAAGGGACCCTTGGTCTCCCGCCTCAGCTGGAGAGGCGTCCCAATTGCCCTGCCAAGCCTCGAGGAGAATCCCGAGTTGTCCCTCGCAACTAGGCAGGAGTCCTGACGTCGCTGAACAAACACGTGGGTGGAAGGGCCATCCCCGTCGTAACTCGAGAATATACCCCAGGTTCCCGCCGCAACTCGAGAAAAACCATGAGACTTCCCCCTCGCCGCGAGATGAGGCCCGATTCCCCTGCACTGCGTGCAGAGCAATTCCGTGTTGCACATCACACATGAAAGGAGCCTTGATTTCCTTGATGGCACTCCAGAGAAACCCCAAGAACACTGTTTCAAGGCTAGAGGGATCCTGAGGTCACTGTAGCAACACGAAAGAGCTCCGTGGACCAAAAATCAACTCGAGATGAGAGGTTAGTCCCTGGCTTCGACTCCAGAGGAATACCACCTTACCACAAGCACCTCAAGAGGAGGCTTCTCTCAGCTCTAGGTATGTGAGAGGGACCCTGAGTTTGCGGCCTCAAGTGGAATGGACACCGCGATTCCCTGACGCGAAATAAGGCCGGATATCCCTGCAGTGACTTGAATGCAGGCTCGTCTTGCATCTCCCAAGACGAAAGGATGTCTGAATCCCCTGTGGAGACCACAGAGAATGACCTAGTTCCCCACCTCATCGCGACCGGAGGCCTCACATCCTTTGAAAACTCCAGAGGTACGCGGAGATCAGTGCCTCCAAAGGAGACGATGCCTGACTCCTCGTGAAACTTGATAGGAGTCCCAGGATTCCTGTGGCACGTGGAAAGGGACGCTTGGTCTCCCGCCTCAGCTGGAGAGCCGTCCCAATTGCCCTGCCAAGCCTCGAGGAGATTCCCGAGTTGTCGCTCGCAACTAGGCAGGAGTCCTGACGTCGCTGAACAAACACGTGGGTGGAAGGGCCATCCCCGTCGTAACTCGAGAATATACCCCAGGTTCCCGCCGCAACTCGAGAAAAACCATGAGACTTCCCTCTCGCCACGAGATGAGGCCCGATTCCCCTGCACTGCGTGCAGAGCAATTCCGTGTTGCACATCACACATGAAAGAAGCCTTGATTTCCTTGATGGCACTCCAGAGAAACCCAAGAACACTGTTTCAAGGCTAGAGGGATCCCGAGGTCACTGTAGCAACACGAAAGAGCTCCGTGGACCAAAAATCAACTCGAGATGAGAGGTTAGTCCCTGGCTTCGACTCCAGAGGAATACCACCTTACCACAAGCACCTCAAGAGGAGGCTTCTCTCAGCTCTAGCTATGTGAGAGGGACCCTGAGTTTGCGCCCTCAAGTGGAATGGACACCGCGATGCCCTGACTCGAAATAAGGCCGGATATCCCTGCAGTGACTTGAATGCAGGCTCGTCTTGCATCTCCCAAGACGAAAGGATGTCTGAATCCCCTGAGGAGACCACAGCGAAAGACCTAGTTCCCCACCTCATCGCGACCGGAGGCCTCACATCCTTTGAAAACTCCAGAGGTACGCGGAGATCAGTGCCTCCAAAGGAGACGATGCCTGACTCCTCGTGAAACTTGATAGGAGTCCCAGGATTCCTGTGGCACGTGGAAAGGGACCCTTGGTCTCCCACCTCAGCTGGAGAGGCGTCCCAATTGCCCTGCCAAGCCTCGAGGAGAATCCCGAGTTGTCCCTCGCAACTAGGCAGGAGTCCTGACGTCGCTGAACAAACACGTGAGTGGAAGGGCCATCCCGGTCGTAACTCGAGAATATACCCCAGGTTCCCGCCGCAACTCGAGAAAAACCATGAGACTTCCCCCTCGCCGCGAGATGAGGCCGGATTCCCCTGCACTGCGTGCAGAGCAATTCCGTGTTGCACATCACACATGAAAGGAGCCTTGATTTCCTTGATGGCACTCCAGAGAAACCCCAAGAACACTGTTTCAAGGTTGAGGGATCCTGAGGTCACTGTAGCAACACGAAAGAGCTCCGTGGACCAAAAATCAACTCGAGATGAGAGGTTAGTCCCTGGCTTCAACTCCAGAGGAATACCACCTTACCACAAGCACCTCAAGAGGAGGCTTCTCTCAGCTCTAGCTATGTGAGAGGGACCCTGAGTTTGCGGCCTCAAGTGGAATGGAGACCGCGATGCCCTGACTCGAAATAAGGCCGGATATCCCTGCAGTGACTTGAATGCAGGCTCCTTTTGCATCTCCCAAGACGAAAGGATGTCTGAATCCCCTGTGGAGACCACAGAGAATGACCTAGTTCCCCACCTCATCGCGACTGGAGGCCTCACATCCTTTGAAAACTCCAGAGGTACGCGGAGATCAGTGCCTCCAAAGGAGACGATGCCTGACTACTCGTGAAACTTGATAGGAGTCCCAGGATTCCTGTGGCACCTGGAAAAGGACCCTTGGTCTACCGCCTCAGCTGGAGAGGCGTCCCAAGTGCCCTGCCAAGCCTCGAGGAGAATTCCGATTTGTCCCTCGCAACTAGGCAGGAGTCCTGACGTAGCTGAACAAACACGTGGGTGGAAGGGCCATTCCCGCCGTAACTCGAGAATATAACCCAGGTTCCCGCCGCAACTCGAGAAAAACCATGAGACTTCCCCCTCACCGCGAGATGAGGCCCGATTCCCCTGCACTGCGTGCAGAGCAATTCCGTGTTGCACATCACACATGAAAGGAGCCTTGATTTCCTTGATGGCACTCGAGAGAAACCCCAAGAACACTGTTTCAAGGTTGAGGGATCCTGAGGTCACTGTAGCAACATGAAAGAGCTCCGCGGACCAAAAATCAACTCGAGATGAGAGGTTAGTCCCTGGCTTCGACTCCAGAGGAATACCACCTTACCACAAGCACCTCAAGAGGAGGCTTCTCTCAGCTCTATGTATGTGAGAGGGACCCTGAGTTTGCGGCCTCAAGTGGAATGGAGACCGCGATGCCCTGACTCGAAATAAGGCCGGATATCCCTGCAGTGACTTGAATGCAGGCTCGGCTTGCATCTCCCAAGACAAAAGGATGTCTGAATCGCCTGTGGAGAC
The DNA here is from genome assembly GCF_910594005.1 of Cervus elaphus. NCBI lineage: Eukaryota > Metazoa > Chordata > Mammalia > Artiodactyla > Cervidae > Cervus > Cervus elaphus. Next base: position 1,959,303 of record NW_025316783.1, on the reverse strand, counting down.
CACAGAGAAAGACCTAGTTCACCACCTCATCACGACCGGCGGCCTCACATCCTTTGAAAATTCCAGAGGTACGCGGAGATCAGTGCCTCCAAAGGAGACGATGCCTGACTCCTCGTGAAGCTTGATAGGAGTCCCAGGATTCCTGTGGCACGTGGAAAGGGACCCTTGGTCTCCCGCCTCAGCTGGAGAGGCGTCCCAATTGCCCTGCCAAGCCTCGAGGAGAATCCCGAGTTGTCCCTCGCAACTAGGCAGGAGTCCTGACGTCGCTGAAGAAACACGTGTGTGAAAGGGACATCCCCGTCGTAACTCGAGAATATACCCCAGGTTCCCGTCGCAACTCGAGAAAAACCATGAGACTTCCCGCTCACCACGAGATGAGGCCCGATTCCCCTGCACTGCGTGCAGAGCAATTCCGTGTTGCACATCACACATGAAAGGAGCCTTGATTTCCTTGACGGCACTCCAGCGAAACCCCAAGAACACTGTTTCAATGCTAGAGGGATCCTGAGGTCACTGTAGCAACACGAAAGAGCTCCGTGGAACAAAAATCAACTCGATGTGAGAGCTTAGTCCCTGGCTTCGACTCCAGAGGAATACCATCTTACCACAAGCACCTCAAGAGGAGGCTTCTCTCAGCTCTAGGTATGTGAGAGGGATCCTGAGTTTGCGGCCTCAAGTGGAATGGACACCGCGATTCCCTGACGCGAAATAAGGCCGGATATCCCTGCAGTGACTTGAATGCAGGCTCGTCTTGCATCTCCCAAGACGAAAGGATGTCTGAATCCCCTGTGGAGACCACAGAGAAAGACCTAGTTCCCCACCTCATCGCGACCGGAGGCCTCACATCCCTTGAAAACTCCAGAGGTACGCGGAGATCAGTGCCTCCAAAGGAGACGATGCCTGACTCCTCGAGAAACTTGATAGGAGGCCCAGGATTCCTGTGGCACGTGGAAAGGGACACTTGGTCTCCCGCCTCAGCTGGAGAGGCGTCCAAATTGCCCTGCCAAGCCTCGAGGAGAATCCCGAGTTGTCCCTCGAAACTAGGCAGGAGTCCTGCCGTCGCTGAACTAACACGTGTGTGGAAGGGCCATCCCCGTCGTAACTCGAGAATATACCCCAGGTTCCCGCCGCAACTCGAGAAAAACCATGAGACTTCCCCCTCGCCGCGAGATGAGGCACGATTCCCCTGCACTGCGTGCAGAGCAATTCCGTGTTGCACATCACACATGAAAGGAGCCTTGATTTCCTTGATGGCACTCCAGAGAAACCCCAAGAACACTGTTTCAAGGCTAGAGGGATCCTGAGGTCACTGTAGCAACACGAAAGAGCTCCGTGGACCAAAAATCAACTCGAGATGAGAGGTTAGTCCCTGGCTTCGACTCCAGAGGAATACCACCTTACCACAAGCACCTCAAGAGGAGGCTTCTCTCAGCTCTAGGTATGTGAGAGCGACCCTGAGTTTGCGGCCTCAAGTGGAATGGACACCGCGATGCCCTGACTCGAAATAAGGCCGGATATCCCTGCAGTGACTTGAATGCAGGCTCGTCTTGCATCTCCCAAGACGAAAGGATGTCTGAATCCCCTGTGGAGACCACAGAGAAAGACCTAGTTCCCCACCTCATCGCGACCGGAGGCCTCACATCCTTTGAAAACTCCAGAGGTACGCGGAGATCAGTGCCTCCAAAGGACACGATGCCTGACTCCTCGTGAATCTTGATAGGAGTCCCAGGATTCCTGTGGCACGTGGAAAGGGACCCTTGGTCTCCCGCCTCAGCTGGAGAGGCGTCCCAATTGCCCTGCCAAGCCTCGAGGAGAATCCCGAGTTGTCCCTCGCAACTAGGCAGGAGTCCTGACGTCGCTGAAGAAACACGTGGGTGGAAGGGCCATTCCCGTCGTAACTCGAGAATATACCCCAGGTTCCCGCCGCAACTCGAGAAAAACCATGAGACTTCCCCCTCGCCGCGAAATGAGGCCCGATTCCCCTGCACTGCATGCAGAGAAATTCCGTGTTGCACATCACACATGAAAGGAGCCTTGATTTCCTTGATGGCACTCCAGAGAAACCCCAAGAACACTGTTTCAAGGTTGAGGGATCTGAGGTCACTGTAGCAACATGAAAGAGCTCCGCGGACCAAAAATCAACTCGAGATGAGAGGTTAGTCCCTGGCTTCGACTCCAGAGGAATACCACCTTACCACAAGCACCTCAAGAGGAGGCTTCTCTCAGCTCTAGCTATGGAGAGGGACCCTGAGTTTGCGGCCTCAAGTGGAATGGAGACCGCGATGTCCTGACTCGAAATAAGGCCGGATATCCCTACAGTGACTTGAATGCAGGCTCGTCTTGCATCTCCCAAGACGAAAGGATGTCTGAATCCCCTGTGGAGACCACAGAGAAAGACCTAGTTCACCACCTCATCACGACCGGAGGCCTCACATCCTTTGAAAATTCCAGAGGTACGCAGAGATCAGTGCCTCCCAAGGAGACGATGCCTGACTCCTCGTGAAACTTGATAGGAGTCCCAGGATTCCTGTGGCACGTGGAAAGGGACCCTTGGTCTCCCGCCTCAGCTGGAGAGGCGTCCCAATTGCCCTGCCAAGCCTCGAGGAGATTCCCGAGTTGTCCCTCGCAACTAGGCAGGAGTCCTGACGTCGCTGAACAAACACGTGGGTGGAAGGGCCATCCCCGTCGTAACTCGAGAATATACCCCAGGTTCCCGCCGCAACTCGAGAAAAACCATGAGACTTCCCTCTCGCCACGAGATGAGGCCCGATTCCCCTGCACTGCGTGCAGAGCAATTCCGTGTTGCACATCACACATGAAAGGAGCCTTGATTTCCTTGATGGCACTCCAGAGAAACCCCAAGAACACTGTTTCAAGGCTAGAGGGATCCCGAGGTCACTGTAGCAACACGAAAGAGCTCCGTGGACGAAAAATCAACTCGAGATGAGAGGTTAGTCCCTGGCTGCGACTCCAGAGGAATACCACCTTATCACAAGCACCTCAAGAGGAGGCTTCTCTCAGCTCTAGGTATGTGAGAGGGACCCTGAGTTTGCGGCCTCAAGTGGAATGGACACCCCGATGCCCTGACTCGAAATAAGGCCGGATATCCCTGCAGTGACTTGAATGCAGGCTCGTCTTGCATCTCCCAAGACGAAAGGATGTCTGAATCCCCTGTGGAGACCACAGAGAAAGACCCAGTTCCCCACCTCATCGCGACCGGAGGCCTCACATCCTTTGAAAACTCCAGAGGTACGCGGAGATCAGTGCCTCCAAAGGAGACGATGCCTGACTCCTCGTGAAACTTGATAGGAGTCCCAGGATTCCTGTGGCACGTGGAAAGGGACACTTGGTCTCCCGCCTCAGCTGGAGAGGCGTCCCAATTGCCCTGCCAAGCCTCGAGGAGAATCCCGAGTTGTCCCTCGCAACTAGGCAGGAGTCCTGACGTCGCTGAACAAACACGTGGGTGGAAGGGCCATCCCCGTCGTAACTCGAGAATATACCCCAGGTTCCCGCCGCAACTCGAGAAAAACCATGAGACTTCCCTCTCGCCACGAGATGAGGCCCGATTCCCCTGCACTGCGTGCAGAGCAATTCCGTGTTGCACATCACACATGAAAGGAGCCTTGATTTCCTTGATGGCACTCCAGAGAAACCCCAAGAACACTGTTTCAAGGCTAGAGGGATCCCGAGGTCACTGTAGCAACACGAAAGAGCTCCGTGGACCAAAAATCAACTCGAGATGAGAGGTTAGTCCCTGGCTTCGACTCCAGAGGAATACCACCTTACCACAAGCACCTCAAGAGGAGGCTTCTCTCAGCTCTAGCTATGTGAGAGGGACCCTGAGTTTGCGGCCTCAAGTGGAATGGAGACCGCGATGCCCTGACTCGAAATAAGGCCGGATATCCCTGCAGTGACTTGAATGCAGGCTCCTTTTGCATCTCCCAAGACGAAAGGATGTCTGAATCCCCTGTGGAGACCACAGAGAATGACCTAGTTCCCCACCTCATCGCGACTGGAGGCCTCACATCCTTTGAAAACTCCAGAGGTACGCGGAGATCAGTGCCTCCAAAGGAGACGATGCCTGACTACTCGTGAAACTTGATAGGAGTCCCAGGATTCCTGTGGCACCTGGAAAAGGACCCTTGGTCTACCGCCTCAGCTGGAGAGGCGTCCCAAGTGCCCTGCCAAGCCTCGAGGAGAATTCCGATTTGTCCCTCGCAACTAGGCAGGAGTCCTGACGTAGCTGAACAAACACGTGGGTGGAAGGGCCATTCCCGCCGTAACTCGAGAATATAACCCAGGTTCCCGCCGCAACTCGAGAAAAACCATGAGACTTCCCCCTCACCGCGAGATGAGGCCCGATTCCCCTGCACTGCGTGCAGAGCAATTCCGTGTTGCACATCACACATGAAAGGAGCCTTGATTTCCTTGATGGCACTCGAGAGAAACCCCAAGAACACTGTTTCAAGGTTGAGGGATCCTGAGGTCACTGTAGCAACATGAAAGAGCTCCGCGGACCAAAAATCAACTCGAGATGAGAGGTTAGTCCCTGGCTTCGACTCCAGAGGAATACCACCTTACCACAAGCACCTCAAGAGGAGGCTTCTCTCAGCTCTATGTATGTGAGAGGGACCCTGAGTTTGCGGCCTCAAGTGGAATGGAGACCGCGATGCCCTGACTCGAAATAAGGCCTGATATCCCTGCAGTGACTTGAATGCAGGCTCGGCTTGCATCTCCCAAGACAAAAGGATGTCTGAATCGCCTGTGGAGACCACAGAGAAAGACCTAGTTCACCACCTCATCACGACCGGCGGCCTCACATCCTTTGAAAATTCCAGAGGTACGCGGAGATCAGTGCCTCCAAAGGAGACGATGCCTGACTCCTCGTGAAGCTTGATAGGAGTCCCAGGATTCCTGTGGCACGTGGAAAGGGACCCTTGGTCTCCCGCCTCAGCTGGAGAGGCGTCCCAATTGCCCTGCCAAGCCTCGAGGAGAATCCCGAGTTGTCCCTCGCAACTAGGCAGGAGTCCTGACGTCGCTGAAGAAACACGTGTGTGAAAGGGACATCCCCGTCGTAACTCGAGAATATACCCCAGGTTCCCGTCGCAACTCGAGAAAAACCATGAGACTTCCCGCTCACCACGAGATGAGGCCCGATTCCCCTGCACTGCGTGCAGAGCAATTCCGTGTTGCACATCACACATGAAAGGAGCCTTGATTTCCTTGACGGCACTCCAGCGAAACCCCAAGAACACTGTTTCAATGCTAGAGGGATCCTGAGGTCACTGTAGCAACACGAAAGAGCTCCGTGGAACAAAAATCAACTCGATGTGAGAGCTTAGTCCCTGGCTTCGACTCCAGAGGAATACCATCTTACCACAAGCACCTCAAGAGGAGGCTTCTCTCAGCTCTAGGTATGTGAGAGGGATCCTGAGTTTGCGGCCTCAAGTGGAATGGACACCGCGATTCCCTGACGCGAAATAAGGCCGGATATCCCTGCAGTGACTTGAATGCAGGCTCGTCTTGCATCTCCCAAGACGAAAGGATGTCTGAATCCCCTGTGGAGACCACAGAGAAAGACCTAGTTCCCCACCTCATCGCGACCGGAGGCCTCACATCCCTTGAAAACTCCAGAGGTACGCGGAGATCAGTGCCTCCAAAGGAGACGATGCCTGACTCCTCGAGAAACTTGATAGGAGGCCCAGGATTCCTGTGGCACGTGGAAAGGGACACTTGGTCTCCCGCCTCAGCTGGAGAGGCGTCCAAATTGCCCTGCCAAGCCTCGAGGAGAATCCCGAGTTGTCCCTCGAAACTAGGCAGGAGTCCTGCCGTCGCTGAACTAACACGTGTGTGGAAGGGCCATCCCCGTCGTAACTCGAGAATATACCCCAGGTTCCCGCCGCAACTCGAGAAAAACCATGAGACTTCCCCCTCGCCGCGAGATGAGGCACGATTCCCCTGCACTGCGTGCAGAGCAATTCCGTGTTGCACATCACACATGAAAGGAGCCTTGATTTCCTTGATGGCACTCCAGAGAAACCCCAAGAACACTGTTTCAAGGCTAGAGGGATCCTGAGGTCACTGTAGCAACACGAAAGAGCTCCGTGGACCAAAAATCAACTCGAGATGAGAGGTTAGTCCCTGGCTTCGACTCCAGAGGAATACCACCTTACCACAAGCACCTCAAGAGGAGGCTTCTCTCAGCTCTAGGTATGTGAGAGCGACCCTGAGTTTGCGGCCTCAAGTGGAATGGACACCGCGATGCCCTGACTCGAAATAAGGCCGGATATCCCTGCAGTGACTTGAATGCAGGCTCGTCTTGCATCTCCCAAGACGAAAGGATGTCTGAATCCCCTGTGGAGACCACAGAGAAAGACCTAGTTCCCCACCTCATCGCGACCGGAGGCCTCACATCCTTTGAAAACTCCAGAGGTACGCGGAGATCAGTGCCTCCAAAGGACACGATGCCTGACTCCTCGTGAATCTTGATAGGAGTCCCAGGATTCCTGTGGCACGTGGAAAGGGACCCTTGGTCTCCCGCCTCAGCTGGAGAGGCGTCCCAATTGCCCTGCCAAGCCTCGAGGAGAATCCCGAGTTGTCCCTCGCAACTAGGCAGGAGTCCTGACGTCGCTGAAGAAACACGTGGGTGGAAGGGCCATTCCCGTCGTAACTCGAGAATATACCCCAGGTTCCCGCCGCAACTCGAGAAAAACCATGAGACTTCCCCCTCGCCGCGAAATGAGGCCCGATTCCCCTGCACTGCATGCAGAGAAATTCCGTGTTGCACATCACACATGAAAGGAGCCTTGATTTCCTTGATGGCACTCCAGAGAAACCCCAAGAACACTGTTTCAAGGTTGAGGGATCTGAGGTCACTGTAGCAACATGAAAGAGCTCCGCGGACCAAAAATCAACTCGAGATGAGAGGTTAGTCCCTGGCTTCGACTCCAGAGGAATACCACCTTACCACAAGCACCTCAAGAGGAGGCTTCTCTCAGCTCTAGCTATGGAGAGGGACCCTGAGTTTGCGGCCTCAAGTGGAATGGAGACCGCGATGTCCTGACTCGAAATAAGGCCGGATATCCCTACAGTGACTTGAATGCAGGCTCGTCTTGCATCTCCCAAGACGAAAGGATGTCTGAATCCCCTGTGGAGACCACAGAGAAAGACCTAGTTCACCACCTCATCACGACCGGAGGCCTCACATCCTTTGAAAATTCCAGAGGTACGCAGAGATCAGTGCCTCCCAAGGAGACGATGCCTGACTCCTCGTGAAACTTGATAGGAGTCCCAGGATTCCTGTGGCACGTGGAAAGGGACCCTTGGTCTCCCGCCTCAGCTGGAGAGGCGTCCCAATTGCCCTGCCAAGCCTCGAGGAGATTCCCGAGTTGTCCCTCGCAACTAGGCAGGAGTCCTGACGTCGCTGAACAAACACGTGGGTGGAAGGGCCATCCCCGTCGTAACTCGAGAATATACCCCAGGTTCCCGCCGCAACTCGAGAAAAACCATGAGACTTCCCTCTCGCCACGAGATGAGGCCCGATTCCCCTGCACTGCGTGCAGAGCAATTCCGTGTTGCACATCACACATGAAAGGAGCCTTGATTTCCTTGATGGCACTCCAGAGAAACCCCAAGAACACTGTTTCAAGGCTAGAGGGATCCCGAGGTCACTGTAGCAACACGAAAGAGCTCCGTGGACGAAAAATCAACTCGAGATGAGAGGTTAGTCCCTGGCTGCGACTCCAGAGGAATACCACCTTATCACAAGCACCTCAAGAGGAGGCTTCTCTCAGCTCTAGGTATGTGAGAGGGACCCTGAGTTTGCGGCCTCAAGTGGAATGGACACCCCGATGCCCTGACTCGAAATAAGGCCGGATATCCCTGCAGTGACTTGAATGCAGGCTCGTCTTGCATCTCCCAAGACGAAAGGATGTCTGAATCCCCTGTGGAGACCACAGAGAAAGACCCAGTTCCCCACCTCATCGCGACCGGAGGCCTCACATCCTTTGAAAACTCCAGAGGTACGCGGAGATCAGTGCCTCCAAAGGAGACGATGCCTGACTCCTCGTGAAACTTGATAGGAGTCCCAGGATTCCTGTGGCACGTGGAAAGGGACACTTGGTCTCCCGCCTCAGCTGGAGAGGCGTCCCAATTGCCCTGCCAAGCCTCGAGGAGAATCCCGAGTTGTCCCTCGCAACTAGGCAGGAGTCCTGACGTCGCTGAACAAACACGTGGGTGGAAGGGCCATCCCCGTCGTAACTCGAGAATATACCCCAGGTTCCCGCCGCAACTCGAGAAAAACCATGAGACTTCCCTCTCGCCACGAGATGAGGCCCGATTCCCCTGCACTGCGTGCAGAGCAATTCCGTGTTGCACATCACACATGAAAGGAGCCTTGATTTCCTTGATGGCACTCCAGAGAAACCCCAAGAACACTGTTTCAAGGCTAGAGGGATCCCGAGGTCACTGTAGCAACACGAAAGAGCTCCGTGGACCAAAAATCAACTCGAGATGAGAGGTTAGTCCCTGGCTTCGACTCCAGAGGAATACCACCTTACCACAAGCACCTCAAGAGGAGGCTTCTCTCAGCTCTAGCTATGTGAGAGGGACCCTGAGTTTGCGGCCTCAAGTGGAATGGACACCGCGATGCCCTGACTCGAAATAAGGCCGGATATCCCTGCAGTGACTTGAATGCAGGCTCGTCTTGCATCTCCCAAGACGAAAGGATGTCTGAATCCCCTGTGGAGACCACAGAGAAAGACCTAGTTCCCCACCTCATCGCGACCGGAGGCCTCACATCCTTTGAAAACTCCAGAGGTATGCGGAGATCAGTGCCTCCAAAGGAGACGATGCCTGACTCCTCGTGAAACTTGATAGGAGTCCCAGGATTCCTGTGGCACGTGGAAAGGGACCCTTGGTCTCCCGCCTCAGCTGGAGAGGCATCCCAATTGTCCTGCCAAGCCTCGAGGGGAATCCCGAGTTTTCCCTCACAACTAGGCAGGAGTCCTGACGTCGCTGAACAAACACGTGGGTGGAAGGGCCATCCCCATCGTAACTCGAGAATATACCCCAGGTTCCCGCTGCAACTCGTGAAAAACCATGAGACTTCCCCCTCGCCGCGAGATGAGGCCCGATTCCCCTGCACTGCGTGTAGAGCAATTCCGTGTTGCACATGACACATGAAAGGAGCCTTGATTTCCTCGATGGCACTCCAGAGAAACCCCAAGAACACTGTTTCAAGGTTGAGGGATCCTGAGGTCACTGTAGCAACACGAAAGAGCTCCGTGGACCAAAAATCAACTCGAAATGAGAGGTTAGTCCCTGGCTTCGACTCCAGAGGAATACCACCTTACCACAAGCACCTCAAGAGGAGGCTTCTCTCAGCTCTAGGTATGTGAGAGGGACCCTGAGTTTGCGGCCTCAAGTGGAATGGACACCGCGATGCCCTAACTCAAAATAAGGCCGGATATCCCTGCAGTGACTTGAATGCAGGCTCGTCTTGCATCTCCCAAGATGAAAGGATGTCTGAATCCCCTGTGGAGACCACAGAGAAAGACCTAGTTCCCCACCTCATCCGACCGGAGGCCTCACATCCTTTGAAAACTCCAGAGGTACGCGGAGATCAGTGCCTCCAAAGGCGACGATGCCTGACTCCTCGTGAAACTTGATAGGAGTCCCAGGATTCCTGTGGCACGTGGAAAGGGACCCTTGGTCTCCCGCCTCAGCTGGAGAGGCGTCCCAATTGCCCTGCCAAGCCTCGAGGAGAATCCCGAGTTGTCCCTCGCAACTAGGCAGGAGTCCTGATGTCGCTGAACAAACACGTGGGTGGAAGGGCCATCCCCGTCGTAACTCGAGAATATACCCCAGGTTCCCGCCGCAACTCGAGAAAAACCATGAGACTTCCCTCTCGCCACGAGATGAGGCCCGATTCCCCTGCACTGCGTGCAGAGCAATTCCGTGTTGCACATCACACATGAAAGGAGCCTTGATTTCCTTGATGGCACTCCAGAGAAACCCCAAGAACACTGTTTCAAGGCTAGAGGGATCCCGAGGTCACTGTAGCAACACGAAAGAGCTCCGTGGACCAAAAATCAACTCGAGATGAGAGGTTAGTCCCTGGCTTCGACTCCAGAGGAATACCACCTTACCACAAGCACCTCAAGAGGAGGCTTCTCTCAGCTCTAGCTATGTGAGAGGGACCCTGAGTTTGCGGCCTCAAGTGGAATGGACACCGCGATGCCCTGACTCGAAATAAGGCCGGATATCCCTGCAGTGACTTGAATGCAGGCTCGTCTTGCATCTCCCAAGACGAAAGGATGTCTGAATCCCCTGTGGAGACCACAGAGAAAGACCTAGTTCCCCACCTCATCGCGACCGGAGGCCTCACATCCTTTGAAAACTCCAGAGGTACGCGGAGATCAGTGCCTCCAAAGGAGACGATGCCTGACTCCTCGTGAAACTTGATAGGAGTCCCAGGATTCCTGTGGCACGTGGAAAGGGACCCTTGGTCTCCCGCCTCAGCTGGAGAGGCATCCCAATTGTCCTGCCAAGCCTCGAGGGGAATCCCGAGTTTTCCCTCGCAACTAGGCGGGAGTCCTGACGTCGCTGAACAAACACGTGGGTGGAAGGGCCATCCCCGTCGTAACTCGAGAATATACCCCAGGTTCCCGCTGCAACTCGTGAAAAACCATGAGACTTCCCCCTCGCTGCGAGACGAGGCCCGATTCCCCTGCACTGCGTGCAGAGCAATTCCGTGTTGCACATGACACATGAAAGGAGCCTTGATTTCCTCGATGGCACTCCAGAGAAACCCCAAGAACACTGTTTCAAGGTTGAGGGATCCTGAGGTCACTGTAGCAACACGAAAGAGCTCCGTGGACCAAAAATCAACTCGAGATGAGAGGTTAGTCCCTGGCTTCGACTCCAGAGGAATACCACCTTACCACAAGCACCTCAAGAGGAGGCTTCTCTCAGCTCTATGTATGTGAGAGGGACCCTGAGTTTGCGGCCTCAAGTGGAATGGAGACCGCGATGCCCTGACTCGAAATAAGGCCGGATATCCCTGCAGTGACTTGAATGCAGGCTCGTCTTGCATCTCCCAAGACGACAGGATGTCTGAATCCCCTATGGAGACCACAGAGAATGACCTAGTTCCCCATCTCATCGCGACCGGAGGCCTCACATCTTTTGAAAACTCCAGAGGTACGCGGAGATCAGTGCCTCCAAAGGAGACGATGCCTGACTCCTCGTGAAACTTGATTGGAGTCCCAGGATTCCTGTGGCACGTGGAAAGGGACCCTTGGTCTCCCACCTCAGCTGGAGAGGCGTCCCAATTGCCCTGCCAAGCCTCGAGGAGAATCCCGAGTTGTCCCTCGCAACTAGGCAGAAGTCCTGACGTCGCTGAACAAACACGTGGGTGGAAGGGCCATCCCCGACTTAACTCGCGAATATACCCCAGGTTCCCGCCGCAACTCGAGAAAAACCATGAGACTTCCCCCTCGCCCCGAGATGCGGCCTGATTCCCCTGCACTGCGTGCAGAGCAATTCGGTGTTGCACATCACACATGAAAGGAGCCTTGATTTCCTTGATGGCACTCCAGAGAAACCCCAAGAACACTGTTTCAAGGTTGAGGGATCCTGAGGTCACTGTAGCAACACGAAAGAGCTCCGTGGACCAAAAATCAACTCGAGATGAGAGGTTAGTCCCGAACTTCGACTCCAGAGGAATACCACCTTACCACAAGCACCTCAAGAGGAGGCTTCTCTCAGCTCTAGGTATGTGAGAGGGACCCTGATTTTGCGGCCTCAAGTGGAATGGACACTGCAATGCCCTGACGCAAAATAAGGCCGGATATCCCTGCAGTGACTTGAATGCAGGCTCGTCTTGCATCTCCCAAGATGAACGGATGTCTGAATCCCCTGTGGAGACCGCAGAGAAAGACCTAGTTCCCCACCTCATGGCGACCGGAGGCCTCATATCCTTTGAAAACTCCAGAGGTACGCGGAGATCAGTGCCTCCAAAGGAGAAGATGCCTGACTCCTCGTGAAACTTGATAGGAGTCCCAGGATTCCTGTGGCACGTGGAAAGGGACCCTTGGTCTCCCGCCTCAGCTGGAGAGGCGTCCCAATTGCCCTGCCAAGCCTCGAGGAGAATCCCGAGTTGTCCCTCGCAACTAGGCAGGAGTCTGACGTCGCTGAACAAACACGTGTGTGGAAGGGCATTCCCGTCGTTACTCGAGAATATACCCCAGCTTCCAATCGCAACTCAAGAAAAACCATTAGACTTCCCCCTCGCCGCAAAATGAGGCCCGATACCCTGCACTGCGTGCAGAGCAATTCCGTGTTGCACATCACACATGAAAGGAGCCTTGATTTCCTTGATGGCACTGCAGAGAAACCCCAAGAACACTGTTTCAAGGCTAGAGGGATCCTGAGGTCACTGTAGCAACACGAAAGAGCTCCGTGGACCAAAAATCAACTCGAGATGAGAGGTTAGTCCCTGGCTTCGACTCCAGAGGAATACCACCTTACCACAAGCACCTCAAGAGGAGGCTTCTCTCAGCTCTACGTATGTGAGAGGGACCCTGAGTTTGCGGCCTCAAGTGGAATGGACACCGCGATGCCCTGACTCGAAATAAGGCCGGATATCCCTGCAGTGACTTGAATGCAGGCTCGTCTTGCATCTCCCAAGACGAAAGGATGTCTGAATCCCCTGTGGAGACCACAGAGAAAGACCTAGTTCCCCACCTCATCGCGACCGGAGGCCTCACATCCTTTGAAAACTCCAGAGGTACGCGGAGATCAGTGCCTCCAAAGGAGACGATGCCTAACTCCTCGTGAAACTTGATAGGAGTCCCAGGATTCCTGTGGCACGTGGAAAGGGACCCTTGGTCTCCCGCCTCAGCTGGAGAGGCGTCCCAATTGCCCTGCCAAGCCTCGAGGAGAATCCCGATTTGTCCCTCGCAACTAGGCAGGAGTCCTGACGTCGCTGAAGAAACACGTGTGTGGAAGGGCCATCCCCGTCGTAACTCGAGAATATACCCCAGGTTCCCACCGCAACTCGAGAAAAACCATGAGACTTCCCTCTCGCCACGAGATGAGGCCCGATTCCCCTGCACTGCGTGCAGAGCAATTCCGTGTTGCACATCACACATGAAAGGAGCCTTGATTTCCTTGATGGCACTCCAGAGAAACCCCAAGAACACTGTTTCAAGGCTAGAGGGATCCCGAGGTCACTGTAGCAACACAAAAGAGCTCCGTGGACCAAAAATCAACTCGAGATGAGAGGTTAGTCCCTGGCTTCGACTCCAGAGGAATACCACCTTACCACAAGCACCTCAAGAGGAGGCTTCTCTCAGCTCTAGCTATGTGAGAGGGACACTGAGTTTGCGGCCTCAAGTGGAATGGACACCGCGATGCCCTGACTCAAAATAAGGCCGGATATCCCTGCAGTGACTTGAATGCAGGCTCGTCTTGCATCTCCCAAGACGAAAGGATGTCTGAATCCCCTGTGGAGACCACAGAGAATGACCTAGTTACCCACCTCATCGCGACCGGAGGCCTCACATCCTTTGAAAACTCCAGAGGTACGCGGAGATCAGTGCCTCCAAAGGAGACGATGCCTGACTCCTCGTGAAACTTGATAGGAGTCCCAGGATTCCTGTGGCACGTGGAAAGGGACCCTTGGTCTCCCGCCTCAGCTGGAGAGGCGTCCCAATTGCCCTGCCAAGCCTTGGGGAGAATCCCGATTTGTCCCTCGCAACTAGGCAGGAGTCCTGCCGTCGCTGAACTAACACATGTGTGGAAGGGCCATCTCCGTCGTAACTCGAGAATATACCGCAGGTTCCCGCCGCAACTCGAGAAAAACCATGAGACTTCCCCCTCGCCGCGAGATGAGGACCGATTCCGCTTCACTGCGTGCAGAGCAATTCTGTGTTGCACATCACACATGAAAGGAGCCTTGATTTCCTTGATGGCACTCCAGAGAAACCCCAAGAACACTGTGTCAAGGTTGAGGGATCCTGAGGTCACTGTAGCAACATGAAAGAGCTCCGTGGACCAAAAATCAACTCGAGATGAGAGGTTAGTCCCTGGCTTCGACTCCAGAGGAATACCACCTTACCACAAGCACCTCAAGAGGAGGCTTCTCTCAGCTCTATCTATGTGAGAGGGACCCTGAGTTTGCGGCCTCAAGTGGAATGGACACCGCGATGCCCTGACTCGAAATAAGGCCGGATATCCCTGCAGTGACTTGAATGCAGGCTCGTCTTGCATCTCCCAAGACGAAAGGATGTCTGAATCCCCTGTGGAGACCACAGAGAAAGACCTAGTTCCCCACCTCATCGCGACCGGAGGCCTCACATCCTTTGAAAACTCCAGAGGTACGCGGAGATCAGTGCCTCCAAAGGAGACGATGCCTGACTCCTCGTGAAACTTGATAGGAGTCCCAGGATTCCTGTGGCACGTGGAAAGGGACACTTGGTCTCCCGCCTCAGCTGGACAGGGGTCCCAATTGCCCTGCCAAGCCTCGAGGAGAAACCGGAGTTGTCCCTCGCAACTAGGCAGGAGTCCTGACGTCGCTGAACAAACACGTGGGTGGAAGGGACATCCCCGTCGTAACTCGAGAATATACCCCCGGTTCCCGCGGCAACTCGAGAAAAACCATGAGACTTCCCCCTCGCCGCGAGATGAGGCCTGATTCCCCTGCACTGCGTGCAGAGCAATTCCGTGTTGCACATCACACATGAAAGGAGCCTTGATTTCCTTGATGGCACTCCAGAGAAACCCCAAGAACACTGTGTCATGGCTAGAGGGATCCTGAGGTCACTGTAGCAACACGAAAGAGCTCCGTGGACCAAAAATCAACTCGAGATGAGAGGTGAGTCCCTGGCTTCGACTCCAGAGGAATACCACCTTACCACAAGCACCTCAAGAGGAGGCTTCTCTCATCTCTATGTATGTGAGAGGGACCCTGATTTTGCGGCCTCAAGTGGAATGGACACTGCAATGCCCTGACGCAAAATAAGGCCGGATTTCCCTGCATTGACTTGAATGCAGGCTCGTCTTGCATCTCCCAAGATGAACGGATGTCTGAATCCCCTGTGGAATCCGCAGAGAAAGAGCTAGTTCCCCACCTCATGGCGACCGGAGGCCTCACATCCTTTGAAAACTCCAGAGGTACGCGGAGATCAGTGCCTCCAAAGGAGACGATGCCTAACTCCTCGTGAAACTTGATAGGAGTCCCAGGATTCCTGTGGCACTTGGAAAGGGACACTTGGTCTCCCGCCACAGCTGGAGAGGCGTCCCAATTGCCCTGCAAAGCCTCGAGGAGAATCCCGAGTTGTCCCTCGAAACTAGGCAGGAGTCCTGACGTCGCTGAAGAAACACGTGTGTGGAAGGGCCATCCCCGTCGTAACTCGAGAATATACCCCAGGTTCCCACCGCAACTCGAGAAAAACCATGAGACTTCCCTCTCGCCACGAGATGAGGCCCGATTCCCCTGCACTGCGTGCAGAGCAATTCCGTGTTGCACATCACACATGAAAGGAGCCTTGATTTCTTTGATGGCACTCCAGAGAAACCCCAAGAACACTGTTTCAAGGCTAGAGGGATCCCGAGGTCACTGTAGCAACACGAAAGAGCTCCGTGGACCAAAAGTCAACTCGAAATGAGAGGTAGGTCCCTGGCTTTGACTCCAGAGGAATACCACCTTACCACAAGCACCTCAAGAGGAGGCTTCTCTCAGCTCTAGCTATGTGAGAGGGACCCTGAGTGTGCGGCCTCACGTGGAATGGACACCGCGATGCCCTGACTCGAAATAAGGCCGGATATCCCTGCAGTGACTTGAATGCAGGCTCGTCTTGCATCTCCCAAGACGAAAGGATGTCTGTATCCCCTGTGGAGACCACAGAGAAAGACCTAGTTCCCCACCTCATCGCGACCGGAGGCCTCACATCCTTTGAAAACTCCAGAGGTACGCGGAGATCAGTGCCTCCAAAGGAGACGATGCCTGACTCCTCGTGAAACTTGATAGAAGTCCCAGGATTCCTGTGGCACGTGGAAAGGCACCCTTGGTCTCCCGCCTCAGCTGGAGAGGCGTCCCAATTGCCCTGCCAAGCCTCGAGGAGAATCCCGAGTTGTCCCTCGCAACTAGGCAGGAGTCTGACGTCGCTGAACAAACACGTGTGTGGAAGGGCCATCCCCGTCGTAACTCGAGAATATACCCCAGGTTCCCGCCGCAACTCGAGTAAAACCATGAGACTTCCCCCTCGCCGCGAGATGAGGCCCGATTCCCCTGCACTGCGTGCAGAGCAATTCCGTGTTGCACATCACACATGAAAGGAGCCTTGATTTCCTTGGTGGCACTCCAGAGAAATCCCAGCAACACTGTTTCAAGGCTAGAGGGATCCTGAGGTCACTGAAACAACACGAAAGAGCTCCGTGGACCAAAAATCAACTCGAGATGAGAGGTTAGTCCCTGGCTTCGACTCCAGAGGAATACCACCTTACCACAAGCACCTCAAGAGGAGGCTTCTCTCAGCTCTACCTATGTGAGAGGGACCCTGAGTTTGCGGCCTCAATTGGAATGGACACCGCGATTCGCTGACACGAAATAAGGCCGGATATCCCTGCAGTGACTTGAATGCAGGCTCGTCTTGCATCTCCCAAGACGAAAGGATGTCTGAATCCCCTGTGGAGACCACAGAGAATGACCTAGTTCCCCACCTCATCGCGACCGGAGGCCTCACATCCTTTGAAAACTCCAGAGGTACGCAGAGATCAGTGCCTCCAAAGGAGACGATGCCTGACTCCTCGTGAAACTTGATAGGAGTCCCAGGATTCCTGTGGCACGTGGAAAGGGACCCTTGGTCTCCCGCCTCAGCTGGAGAGGCGTCCCAATTGCCCTGCCAAGCCTTGAGGAGAATCCCGATTTGTCCCTCGCAACTAGGCAGGAGTCCTGCCGTCGCTGAACTAACACATGTGTGGAAGGGCCATCCCCGTCGTAACTCGAGAATATACCGCAGGTTCCCGCCGCAACTCGAGAAAAACCATGAGACTTCCCCCTCGCCGCGAGATGAGGCCCGATTCCGCTGCACTGCGTGCAGAGCAATTCTGTGTTGCACATCACACATGAAAGGAGCCTTGATTTCCTTGATGGCACTCCAGAGAAACCCCAAGAACACTGTGTCAAGGTTGAGGGATCCTGAGGTCACTGTAGCAACATGAAAGAGCTCCGTGGACCAAAAATCAACTCGAGATGAGAGGTTAGTCCCTGGCTTCGACTCCAGAGGAATACCACCTTACCACAAGCACCTCAAGAGGAGGCTTCTCTCAGCTCTAGGTATGTGAGAGGGACCCTGATTTTGCGGCCACAAGTGGAATGGACACTGCAATGCCGTGACGCAAAATAAGGCCGGATTTCCCTGCATTGACTTGAATGCAGGCTCGTCTTGCATCTCCCAAGATGAACGGATGTCTGAATCCCCTGTGGAGACCGCAGAGAAAGACCTAGTTCCCCACCTCATGGCGACCGGAGGCCTCACATCCTTTGAAAACTCCAGAGGTATGCGGAGATCAGTGCCTCCAAAGGAGACGATGCCTAACTCCTCGTGAAACTTGATAGGAGTCCCAGGATTCCTGTGGCACATGGAAAGGGACCCTTGGTCTCCCGCCTCAGCTGGAGAGGCGTCCCAATTGCCCTGCCAAGCCTCGAGGAGAATTCTGAGTTGTCCCTCGCAACTAGGCAGGAGTCCTGACGTCGCTGAAGAAACACGTGTGTGGAAGGGCCATCCCCGTCGTAACTCGAGAATATACCCCAGGTTCCCACCGCAACTCGAGAAAAACCATGAGACTTCCCTCTCGCCGCGAGATGAGGCCCGATTCCCCTGCACTGCGTGCAGAGCAATTCCGTGTTGCACATCACACATGAAAGGAGCCTTGATTTCCTTGATGGCACTCCAGAGAAACCCCAAGAACAATGTTTCAAGGCTAGAGGGATCCCGAGGTCACTGTAGCAACACAAAAGAGCTCCGTGGACCAAAAATCAACTCGAGATGAGAGGTTAGTCCCTGGCTTCGACTCCAGAGGAATACCACCTTACCACAAGCACCTCAAGAGGAGGCTTCTCTCAGCTCTATCTATGTGAGAAGGACCCTGAGTTTGCGGCCTCAAGTGGAATGGACACCGCGATGCCCTGACTCCAAATAAGGCCGGATATCCCTGCAGTGACTTGAATGCAGGCTCGTCTTGCATCTCCCAAGACGAGAGGATGTCTGTATCCCCTGTGGAGACCACAGAGAAAGACCTAGTTCCCCACCTCATCGCGACCGGAGGCCTCACATCCTTTGAAAACTCCAGAGGTACGCGGAGATCAGTGCCTCCAAAGGAGACGATGCCTGACTCCTCGTGAAACTTGATAGGAGTCCCAGGATTCCTGTGGCACGTGGAAAGGGACCCTTGGTCTCCCGCCTCAGCTGGAGAGGCGTCCCAATTGCCCTGCCAAGCCTCGAGGAGAATCCCGAGTTGTCCCTCGCAACTAGGCAGGAGTCCTGACGTCGCTGAACAAACACGTGTGTGGAAGGGCCATCCCCGTCGTAACTCGAGAATATACCCCAGGTTCCCGCCGCAACTCGAGTAAAACCATTAGACTTCCCCCTCGCCGCGAGATGAGGCCCGATTCCCCTGCACTGCGTGCAGAGCAATTCCGTGTTGCACATCACACATGAAAGGAGCCTTGATTTCCTTGGTGGCACTCCAGAGAAATCCCAGCAACACTGTTTCAAGGCTAGAGGGATCCTGAGGTCACTGTAGCAACACGAAAGAGCTCCGTGGACCAAAAATCAACTCGAGATGAGAGGTTAGTCCCTGGGTTCGACTCCAGAGGAATACCACCTTACCACAAGCACCTCAAGAGGAGGCTTCTCTCAGCTCTAGCTATGTGAGAGGGACCCTGAGTTTGCCGCCTCAAGTGGAATGGACACCGCGATGCCCTGACTCAAAATAAGGTCGGATATCCCTGCAGTGACTTGAATGCAGGCTCGTCTTGCATCTCCCAAGACGAAAGGATGTCTGAATCCCCTGTGGAGACCACAGAGAATGACCTAGTTCCCCACCTCATCGCGACCGGAGGCCTCACATCCTTTGAAAACTCCAGAGGTACGCGGAGATCAGTGCCTCCAAAGGAGACGATGCCTGACTCCTCGTGAAACTTGATAGGAGTCCCAGGATTCCTGTGGCACGTGGAAAGGGACCCTTGGTCTCCCGCCTCAGCTGGAGAGGCGTCCCAATTTCCCTGCCAAGCCTCGAGGAGAATCCCGAGTTGTCCCTCGCAACTAGGCAGGAGTCCTGACGTCGCTGAACAAACACGTGAGTGGAAGGGCCATCCCCGTCGTAACTCGAGAATATACCCCAGGTTCCCGCCGCAACTCGTGAAAAACCATGAGACTTCCCCCTCGCCGCGAGATGAGGCCGGATTCCCCTGCACTGCGTGCAGAGCAATTCCGTGTTGCACATCACACATGAAAGGAGCCTTGATTTCCTCGATGGCACTCCAGAGAAACCCCAAGAACACTGTTTCAAGGTTGAGGGATCCTGAGGTCACTGTAGCAACACGAAAGAGCTCCGTGGACCAAAAATCAACTCGAGATGAGAGGTTAGTCCCTGGCTTCGACTCCAGAGGAATACCACCTTACCACAAGCACCTCAAGAGGAGGCTTCTCTCAGCTCTAGCTATGTGAGAGGTACCCTGAGTTTGCGGCCTGAAGAGGAATGGACACCGCGATGCCCTGACTCGAAATAAGGCCGGATATCCCTGCAGTGACTTGAATGCAGGCTCGTCTTGCATCTCCCAAGACGAAAGGATGTCTGAATCCCCTGTGGAGACCACAGAGAATGACCTAGTTCCCCACCTCATCGCGACCGGAGGCCTCACATCCTTTGAAAACTCCAGAGGTACGCGGAGATCAGTGCCTCCAAAGGAGACGATGCCTGACTACTCGTGAAACTTGATAGGAGTCCCAGGATTCCTGTGGCACCTGGAAAAGGACCCTTGGTCTCCCGCCTCAGCTGGAGAGGCGTCCCAAGTGCCCTGCCAAGCCTCGAGGAGAATTCCGAGTTGTCCCTCGCAACTAGGCAGGAGTCCTGACGTAGCTGAACAAACACGTGGGTGGAAGGGCCATTCCCGTCGTAACTCGAGAATATACCCCAGGTTCCCGCCGCAACTCGAGAAAACCATGAGACTTCCCCCTCACCGCGAGATGAGGCCCGATTCCCCTGCACTGCGTGCAGAGCTATTCCGTGTTGCACATCACACATGAAAGGAGCCTTGATTTCCTTGATGGCACTCGAGAGAAACCCCAAGAACACTGTTTCAAGGTTGAGGGATCCTGAGGTCACTGTAGCAACATGAAAGAGCTCCGCGGACCAAAAATCAATTCGAGATGAGAGGTTAGTCCCTGGCTTCGACTCCAGAGGAATACCACCTTACCACAAGCACCTCAAGAGGAGGCTTCTCTCAGCTCTATGTATGTGAGAGGGACCCTGAGTTTGCGGCCTCAAGTGGAATGGAGACCGAGATGCCCTGACTCGAAATAAGGCCGGATATCCCTGCAGTGACTTGAATGCAGGCTCGGCTTGCATCTCCCAAGACAAAAGGATGTCTGAATCCCCTGTGGAGACCACAGAGAATGACCTAGTTCACCACCTCATCACGACCGGCGGCCTCACATCCTTTGAAAATTCCAGAGGTACGCGGAGATCAGTGCCTCCAAAGGAGACGATGCCTGACTCCTCGTGAAGCTTGATAGGAGTCCCAGGATTCCTGTGGCACGTGGAAAGGGACCCTTGGTCTCCCGCCTCAGCTGGAGAGGCGTCCCAATTGCCCTGCCAAGCCTCGAGGAGAATCCCGAGTTGTCCCTCGCAACTAGGCAGGAGTCCTGACGTCGCTGAACAAACACGTGGGTGGAAGGGCCATCCCCGTCGTAACTCGAGAATATACCCCAGGTTCCCGTCGCAACTCGAGAAAAACCATGAGACTTCCCCGTCACCGCGAGATGAGGCCCGATTCCCCTGCACTGCGTGCAGAGCAATTCCGTGTTGCACATCACACATGAAAGGAGCCTTGATTTCCTTGACGGCACTCCAGCGAAACCCCAAGAACACTGTTTCAATGCTAGAGGGATCCTGAGGTCACTGTAGCAACACGAAAGAGCTCCGTGGAACAAAAATCAACTCGATGTGACAGCTTAGTCGCTGACTTCGACTCCAGAGGAATACCACCTTACCACAAGCACCTCAAGAGGAGGCTTCTCTCAGCTCTAGGTATGTGAGAGGGATCCTGAGTTTGCGGCCTCAAGTGGAATGGACACCGCGATGCCCTGACGCAAAATAAGGCCGGATATCCCTGCAGTGACTTGAATGCAGGCTCGTCTTGCATCTCCCAAGACGAAAGGATGTCTGAATCCCCTGTGGAGACCACAGAGAAAGACCTAGTTCCCCACCTCATCGCGACCGGAGGCCTCACATCCCTTGAAAACTCCAGAGGTACGCGGAGATCAGTGCCTCCAAAGGAGACGATGCCTGACTCCTCGAGAAACTTGATAGGAGGCCCAGGATTCCTGTGGCACGTGGAAAGGGACACTTGGTCTCCCGCCTCAGCTGGAGAGGCGTCCAAATTGCCCTGCCAAGCCTCGAGGAGAATCCCGAGTTGTCCCTCGAAACTAGGCAGGAGTCCTGCCGTCGCTGAACTAACACGTGTGTGGAAGGGCCATCCCCGTCGTAACTCGAGAATATACCCCAGGTTCCCGCCGCAACTCGAGAAAAACCATGAGACTTCCCCCTCGCCGCGAGATGAGGCACGATTCCCCTGCACTGCGTGCAGAGCAATTCCGTGTTGCACATCACACATGAAAGGAGCCTTGATTTCCTTGATGGCACTCCAGAGAAACCCCAAGAACACTGTTTCAAGGCTAGAGGGATCCTGAGGTCACTGTAGCAACACGAAAGAGCTCCGTGGACCAAAAATCAACTCGAGATGAGAGGTTAGTCCCTGGCTTCGACTCCAGAGGAATACCACCTTACCACAAGCACCTCAAGAGGAGGCTTCTCTCAGCTCTAGGTATGTGAGAGCGACCCTGAGTTTGCGGCCTCAAGTGGAATGGACACCGCGATGCCCTGACTCGAAATAAGGCCGGATATCCCTGCAGTGACTTGAATGCAGGCTCGTCTTGCATCTCCCAAGACGAAAGGATGTCTGAATCCCCTGTGGAGACCACAGAGAAAGACCTAGTTCCCCACCTCATCGCGACCGGAGGCCTCACATCCTTTGAAAACTCCAGAGGTACGCGGAGATCAGTGCCTCCAAAGGAGACGATGCCTGACTCCTCCTGAAACTTGATAGGTGTCCCAGGATTCCTGTGGCACCTGGAAAAGGACCCTTGGTCTCCCGCCTCAGCTGGAGAGGCGTCCCAATTGCCCTGCCAAGCCTCGAGGAGAATCCCGAGTTGTCCCTCGCAACTAGGCAGGAGTCCTGACGTCGCTGAAGAAACACGTGGGTGGAAGGGCCATTCCCGTCGTAACTCGAGAATATACCCCAGGTTCCCGCCGCAACTCGAGAAAAACCATGAGACTTCCCCCTCGCCGCGAAATGAGGCCCGATTCGCCTGCACTGCATGCAGAGCAATTCCGTGTTGCACATCACACATGAAAGGAGCCTTGATTTCCTTGATGGCACTCCAGAGAAACCCCAAGAACACTGTTTCAAGGTTGAGGGATCTGAGGTCACTGTAGCAACATGAAAGAGCTCCGCGGACCAAAAATCAACTCGAGATGAGAGGTTAGTCCCTGGCTTCGACTCCAGAGGAATACCACCTTACCACAAGCACCTCAAGAGGAGGCTTCTCTCAGCTCTAGCTATGGAGAGGGACCCTGAGTTTGCGGCCTCAAGTGGAATGGAGACCGCGATGTCCTGACTCGAAATAAGGCCGGATATCCCTGCAGTGACTTGAATGCAGGCTCGTCTTGCATCTCCCAAGACGAAAGGATGTCTCAATCCCCTGTGGAGACCACAGAGAAAGACCTAGTTCACCACCTCATCACGACCGGAGGCCTCACATCCTTTGAAAATTCCAGAGGTACGCAGAGATCAGTGCCTCCCAAGGAGACGATGCCTGACTCCTCGTGAAACTTGATAGGAGTCCCAGGATTCCTGTGGCACGTGGAAAGGGACCCTTGGTCTCCCGCCTCAGCTGGAGAGGCGTCCCAATTGCCCTGCCAAGCCTCGAGGAGATTCCCGAGTTGTCCCTCGCAACTAGGCAGGAGTCCTGACGTCGCTGAACAAACCCGTGGGTGGAAGGGCCATCCCCGTCGTAACTCGAGAATATACCCCAGGTTCCCGCCGCAACTCGAGAAAAACCATGAGACTTCCCTCTCGCCACGAGATGAGGCCCGATTCCCCTGCACTGCGTGCAGAGCAATTCCGTGTTGCACATCACACATGAAAGGAGCCTTGATTTCCTTGATGGCACTCCAGAGAAACCCCAAGAACACTGTTTCAAGGCTAGAGGGATCCCGAGGTCACTGTAGCAACACGAAAGAGCTCCGTGGACGAAAAATCAACTCGAGATGAGAGGTTAGTCCCTGGCTTCGAATCCAGAGGAATACCACCTTACCACAAGCACCTCAAGAGGAGGCTTCTCTCAGCTCTAGGTATGTGAGAGGGACCCTGAGTTTGCCGCCTCAAGTGGAATGGACACCGCGATGCCATGACTCGAAATAAGGCCGGATATCCCTGCAGTGACTTGAATGCAGGCTCGTCTTGCATCTCCCAAGACGAAAGGATGTCTGAATCCCCTGTGGAGACCACAGAGAAAGACCTAGTTCCCCACCTCATCGCGACCGGAGGCCTCACATCCTTTGAAAACTCCAGAGGTACGCGGAGATCAGTGCCTCCAAAGGAGACGATGCCTGACTCCTCGTGAAACTTGATAGGAGTCCCAGGATTCCTGTGGCACGTGGAAAGGGACCCTTGGTCTCCCGCCTCAGCTGGAGAGGCGTCCCAATTGCCCTGCCAAGCCTCGAGGAGAATCCCGAGTTGTCCCTCGCAACTAGGCAGGAGTCCTGACGTCGCTGAACAAACACGTGGGTGGAAGGGCCATCCCCGTCGTAACTCGAGAATATACCCCAGATTCCCGCCGCAACTCGAGAAAAAACATGAGACTTCCCCCTCGCCGCGAGATGAGGCACGATTCCCCTGCACTGCGTGCAGAGCAATTCCGTGTTGCACATCACACATGAAAGGAGCCTTGATTTCCTTGGTGGCACTCCAGAGAAACTCCAAGAACACTGTTTCAAGGTTGAGGGATCCTGAGGTCACTGTAGCAACACGAAAGAGCTCCGTGGACCAAAAATCAACTCGAGATGAGAGGTTAGTCCCTGGCTTCGACTCCAGAGGAATACCACCTTACCACAAGCACCTCAAGAGGAGGCTTCTCTCAGCTCTAGGTATGTGAGAGCGACCCTGAGTTTGCGGCCTCAAGTGGAATGGACACCGCGATGCCCTGACTCAAAATAAGGCCGGATATCACTGCAGTGACTTGAATGCAGGCTCGTCTTGCATCTCCCAAGACGAAAGGATGTCTGAATCCCCTGTGGAGACCACAGAGAAAGACCTAGTTCCCCACCTCATCGCGACCGGAGGCCTCACATCCTTTGAAAACTCCAGAGGTACGCGGAGATCAGTGCCTCCAAAGGAGACGATGCCTGACTCCTCCTGAAACTTGATAGGTGTCCCAGGATTCCTGGGGCACCTGGAAAAGGACCCTTGGTCTCCCGCCTCAGCTGGAGAGGCGTCCCAATTGCCCTGCCAAGCCTCGAGGAGAATCCCGAGTTGTCCCTCGCAACTAGGCAGGAGTCCTGACGTCGCTGAAGAAACACGTGGGTGGAAGGGCCATTCCCGTCGTAACTCGAGAATATACCCCAGGTTCCCGCCGCAACTCGAGAAAAACCATGAGACTTCCCCCTGGCCGCGAAATGAGGCCCGATTCGCCTGCACTGCATGCAGAGCAATTCCGTGTTGCACATCACACATGAAAGGAGCCTTGATTTCCTTGATGGCACTCCAGAGAAACCCCAAGAACACTGTTTCAAGGTTGAGGGATCTGAGGTCACTGTAGCAACATGAAAGAGCTCCGCGGACCAAAAATCAACTCGAGATGAGAGGTTAGTCCCTGGCTTCGACTCCAGAGGAATACCACCTTACCACAAGCACCTCAAGAGGAGGCTTCTCTCAGCTCTAGCTATGGAGAGGGACCCTGAGTTTGCGGCCTCAAGTGGAATGGAGACCGCGATGTCCTGACTCGAAATAAGGCCGGATATCCCTGCAGTGACTTGAATGCAGGCTCGTCTTGCATCTCCCAAGACGAAAGGATGTCTGAATCCCCTGTGGAGACCACAGAGAAAGACCTAGTTCACCACCTCATCACGACCGGAGGCCTCACATCCTTTGAAAATTCCAGAGGTACGCAGAGATCAGTGCCTCCCAAGGAGACGATGCCTGACTCCTCGTGAAACTTGATAGGAGTCCCAGGATTCCTGTGGCACGTGGAAAGGGACCCTTGGTCTCCCGCCTCAGCTGGAGAGGCGTCCCAATTGCCCTGCCAAGCCTCGAGGAGATTCCCGAGTTGTCCCTCGCAACTAGGCAGGAGTCCTGACGTCGCTGAACAAACCCGTGGGTGGAAGGGCCATCCCCGTCGTAACTCGAGAATATACCCCAGGTTCCCGCCGCAACTCGAGAAAAACCATGAGACTTCCCTCTCGCCACGAGATGAGGCCCGATTCCCCTGCACTGCGTGCAGAGCAATTCCGTGTTGCACATCACACATGAAAGGAGCCTTGATTTCCTTGATGGCACTCCAGAGAAACCCCAAGAACACTGTTTCAAGGCTAGAGGGATCCCGAGGTCACTGTAGCAACACGAAAGAGCTCCGTGGACGAAAAATCAACTCGAGATGAGAGGTTAGTCCCTGGCTTCGAATCCAGAGGAATACCACCTTATCACAAGCACCTCAAGAGGAGGCTTCTCTCAGCTCTAGGTATGTGAGAGGGACCCTGAGTTTGCGGCCTCAAGTGGAATGGACACCGCGATGCCCTGACTCGAAATAAGGCCGAATATCCCTGCAGTGACTTGAATGCAGGCTCGTCTTGCATCTCCCAAGACGAAAGGATGTCTGAATCCCCTGTGGAGACCACAGAGAAAGACCTAGTTCCCCACCTCATCGCGACCGGAGGCCTCACATCCTTTGAAAACTCCAGAGGTACGCGGAGATCAGTGCCTCCAAAGGAGACGATGCCTGACTCCTCGTGAAACTTGATAGGAGTCCCAGGATTCCTGTGGCACGTGGAAAGGGACCCTTGGTCTCCCGCCTCAGCTGGAGAGGCGTCCCAATTGCCCTGCCAAGCCTCGAGGAGAATCCCGAGTTGTCCCTCGCAACTAGGCAGGAGTCCTGACGTCGCTGAACAAACACGTGGGTGGAAGGGCCATCCCCGTCGTAACTCGAGAATATACCCCAGATTCCCGCCGCAACTCGAGAAAAAACATGAGACTTCCCCCTCGCCGCGAGATGAGGCCCGATTCCCCTGCACTGCGTGCAGAGCAATTCCGTGTTGCACATCACACATGAAAGGAGCCTTGATTTCCTTGGTGGCACTCCAGAGAAACCCCAAGAACACTGTTTCAAAGTTGAGGGATCCTGAGGTCACTGTAGCAACACGAAAGAGCTCCGTGGACCAAAAATCAACTCGAGATGAGAGGTTAGTCCCTGGCTTCGACTCCAGAGGAATACCACCTTACCACAAGCACCTCAAGAGGAGGCTTCTCTCAGCTCTAGCTATGTGAGAGGGACCCTGAGTTTGCGGCCTCAAGTGGAATGGAGACTGCGATGCCCTGACTCGAAATCAGGCCGGATATCCCTGCAGTGACTTGAATGCAGGCTCGTCTTGCATCTCCCAAGACGAAAGGATGTCTGAATCCCCTGTGGAGACCACAGAGAAAGACCTAGTTCCCCACCTCATCGCGACCGGAGGCCTCACATCCTTTGAAAACTCCAGAGGTACGCGGAGATCAGTGCCTCCAAAGGAGACGATGCCTGACTCCTCCTGAAACTTGATAGGTGTCCCAGGATTCCTGTGGCACCTGGAAAAGGACCCTTGGTCTCCCGCCTCAGCTGGAGAGGCGTCCCAATTGCCCTGCCAAGCCTCGAGGAGAATCCCGAGTTGTCCCTCGCAACTAGGCAGGAGTCCTGACGTCGCTGAAGAAACACGTGGGTGGAAGGGCCATTCCCGTCGTAACTCGAGAATATACCCCAGGTTCCCGCCGCAACTCGAGAAAAACCATGAGACTTCCCCCTCGCCGTGAGATGAGGCCCGATTCCCCTGCACTGCGTGCAGAGCAATTCCGTGTTGCACATCACACATGAAAGGAGCCTTGATTTCCTTGATGGCACTCCAGAGAAACCCCAAGAACACTGTTTCAAGGTTGAGGGATCTCAGGTCACTGTAGCAACATGAAAGAGCTCCGCGGACCAAAAATCAACTCAAGATGAGAGGTTCGTCCCTGGCTTCGACTCCAGAGGAATACCATCTTACCACAAGCACCTCAAGAGGAGGCTTCTCTCAGCTCTAGCTATGGAGAGGGACCCTGAGTTTGCGGCCTCAAGTGGAATGGAGACCGCGATTCCCTGACTCGAAATAAGACCGGATATCCCTGCAGTGACTTGAATGCAGGCTCGTCTTGCATCTCCGAAGACGAAAGGATGTCTGAATCCCCTGTGGAGACCACAGAGAAAGACCTAGTTCACCACCTCATCACGACCGGAGGCCTCACATCCTTTGAAAATTCCAGAGGTACGCGGAGATCAGTGCCTCCCAAGGAGACGATGCCTGACTCCTCGTGAAACTTGATAGGAGTCCCAGGATTCCTGTGGCACGTGGAAAGGGACCCTTGGTCTCCCGCCTCAGCTGGAGAGGCGTCCCAATTGCCCTGCCAAGCCTCGAGGAGAATCCCGAGTTGTCCCTCGCAACTAGGCAGGAGTCCTGACGTCGCTGAACAAACACGTGGGTGGAAGGGCCATCCCCGTGGTAACTCGAGAATATACCCCAGGTTCCCGCCGCAACTCGAGAAAAACCATGAGACTTCCCTCTCGCCACGAGATGAGGCCCGATTCCCCTGCACTGCGTGCAGAGCAATTCCGTGTTGCACATCACACATGAAAGGAGCCTTGATTTCCTTGATGGCACTCCAGAGAAACCCCAAGAACACTGTTTCAAGGCTAGAGGGATCCCGAGGTCACTGTAGCAACACGAAAGAGCTCCGTGGACCAAAAATCAACTCGAGATGAGAGGTTAGTCCCTGGCTTCGACTCCAGAGGAATACCACCTTACCACAAGCACCTCAAGAGGAGGCTTCTCTCAGCTCTAGCTATGTGAGAGGGACCCTGAGTTTGCGGCCTCAAGTGGAATGGACACCGCGATGCCCTGACTCGAAATAAGGCCGGATATCCCTGCAGTGACTTGAATACAGGCTCGTCTTGCATCTCCCAAGACGAAAGGATGTCTGAATCCCCTGTGGAGACCACAGAGAAAGACCTAGTTCCCCACCTCATCGCGACCGGAGGCCTCACATCCTTTGAAAACTCCAGAGGTACGCGGAGATCAGTGCCTCCAAAGGAGACGATGCCTGACTCCTCGTGAAACTTGATAGGAGTCCCAGGATTCCTGTGGCACGTGGAAAGGGACCCTTGGTCTCCCGCCTCAGCTGGAGAGGCATCCCAATTGTCCTGCCAAGCCTCGAGGAGAATCCCGAGTTGTCCCTCGCAACTAGGCAGGAGTCCTGACGTCGCTGAACAAACACGTGGGTGGAAGGGCCATCCCCGTCGTAACTCGAGAATATACCCCAGGTTCCCGCCGCAACTCGAGAAAAACCCTGAGACTTCCCCCTCGCCGCGAGATGAGGCCCGATTCCCCTGCACTGCGTGCAGAGCAATTCCGTGTTGCACATCAAACATGAAAGGAGCCTTGATTTCCTTGGTGGCACTCCAGAGAAATCCCAGCAACACTGTTTCAAGGCTAGAGGGATCCTGAGGTCACTGTAGCAACACGAAAGAGCTCTGTGGACCAAAAATCAACTCGAGATGAGAGGTTAGTCCCTGGCTTCGACTCCAGAGGAATACCACCTTACCACAAGCACCTCAAGAGGAGGCTTCTCACAACTCTAGCTATGTGAGAGGGACCCTGAGTTTGCGGCCTCAAGTGGAATGTACACCGCGATGCCCTGACTCAAAATAAGGCCGGATATCCCTGCAGTGACTTGAATGCAGGCTCGTCTTGCATCTCCCAAGACGAAAGGATGTCTGAATCCCCTGTGGAGACCACAGAGAATGACCTAGTTCCCCACCTCATCGCGACCGGAGGCCTCACATCCTTTGAAAACTCCAGAGGTACGCGGAGATCAGTGCCTCCAAAGGAGACGATGCCTGACTCCTCGTGAAACTTGATAGGAGTCCCAGGATTCCTGTGGCACGTGGAAAGGGACCCTTGGTCTCCCGCCTCAGCTGGAGAGGCGTCCCAATTGCCCTGCCAAGCCTCGAGGAGAATCCCGAGTTGTCCCTCGCAACTAGGCAGGAGTCCTGATGTCGCTGAACAAACACGTGGGTGGAAGGGCCATCCCCGTCGTAACTCGAGAATATACCCCAGGTTCCCGCCGCAACTCGAGAAAAACCATGAGACTTCCCCCTCGCCGCGAGATGAGGCCCGATTCCCCTGCACTGCGTGCAGAGTAATTCCGTGTTGCACATGACACATGAAAGGAGCCTTGATTTCCTCGATGGCACTCCAGAGAAACCCCAAGAACACTGTTTCAAGGTTGAGGGATCCTGAGGTCACTGTAGCAACACGAAAGAGCTCCGTGGACCAAAAATCAACTCGAGATGAGAGGTTAGTCCCTGGCTTCGACTCCAGAGGAATACCACCTTACCACAAGCACCTCAAGAGGAGGCTTCTCTCAGCTCTATGTATGTGAGAGGGACCCTGAGTTTG
This sequence comes from Cervus elaphus, assembly GCF_910594005.1. Taxonomy (NCBI): domain Eukaryota; kingdom Metazoa; phylum Chordata; class Mammalia; order Artiodactyla; family Cervidae; genus Cervus; species Cervus elaphus. Next base: position 1,929,216 of record NW_025316783.1, on the reverse strand, counting down.
CGGCCTCAAGTGGAATGGAGACCGCGATGCCCTGACTCGAAATAAGGCCGGATATCCCTGCAGTGACTTTAATGCAGGCTCGTCTTGCATCTCCCAAGACGAAAGGATGTCTGAATCCCCCGGGGAGAACACAGAGAAAGACGTAGTTCCCCACCTCATCGCGACCGGAGGCCTCACATCCTTTGAAAACTCCAGAGGTACGCGGAGATCAGTGCCTCCAAAGGAGACGATGCCTGACTCCTCGAGAAACTTGATAGGTGTCCCAGGATTCCTGTGGCACCTGGAAAAGGACACTTGGTCTCCCGCCTCAGCTGGAGAGGCGTCCCAATTGCCCTGCCAAGCCTCGAGGAGAATCCCGAGTTGTCCCTCGCAACTAGGCAGGAGTCCTGACGTCGCTGAAGAAACACGTGGGTGGAAGGGCCATCCCCGTCGTAACTCGAGAATATACCCCAGGTTCCCGCCGCAACTCGAGAAAAACCATGAGACTTCCCCCTCGCCGTGAGATGAGGCCCGATTCCCCTGCACTGCATGCAGAGCAATTCCGTGTTGCACATCACACATGAAAGGAGCCTTGATTTCCTTGATGGCACTCCAGAGAAACCCCAAGAACACTGTGTCAATGTTGAGGGATCTGAGGTCACTGTAGCAACATGAAAGAGCTCCGTGGACCAAAAATCAACTCAAGATGAGAGGTTCGTCCCTGGCTTCGACTCCAGAGGAATACCATCTTACCACAAGCACCTCAAGAGGAGGCTTCTCTCAGCTCTAGCTATGGAGAGGGACCCTGAGTTTGCGGCCTCAAGTGGAATGGAGACCGCGATGCCCTGACTCGAAATAAGACCGGATATCCCTGCAGTGACTTGAATGCAGGCTCGTCTTGCATCTCCCAAGACGAAAGGATGTCTGAATCCCCTGTGGAGACCACAGAGAAAGACCTAGTTCACCACCTCATCACGACCGGAGGCCTCACATCCTTTGAAAATTCCAGAGGTACGCGGAGATCAGTGCCTCCCAAGGAGACGATGCCTGACTCCTCGTGAAACTTGATAGGAGTCCCAGGATTCCTGTGGCACGTGGAAAGGGACCCTTGGTCTCCCGCCTCAGCTGGAGAGGCGTCCCAATTGCCCTGCCAAGCCTCGAGGAGAATCCCGAGTTTTCCCTCGCAACTAGGCAGGAGTCCTGACGTCGCTGAACAAACACGTGGGTGGAAGGGCCATCCCCGTCGTAACTCGAGAATATACCCCAGGTTCCCGCCGCAACTCGAGAAAAACCATGAGACTTCCCTCTCGCCACGAGATGAGGCCCGATGCCCCTGCACTGCGTGCAGAGCAATTCCGTGTTGCACATCACACATGAAAGGAGCCTTGATTTCCTTGATGGCACTCCAGAGAAACCCCAAGAACACTGTTTCAAGGCTAGAGGGATCCCGAGGTCACTGTAGCAACACGAAAGAGCTCCGTGGACCAAAAATCAACTCGAGATGAGAGGTTAGTCCCTGGCTTCGACTCCAGAGGAATACCACCTTACCACAAGCACCTCAAGAGGAGGCTTCTCTCAGCTCTAGCTATGTGAGAGGGACCCTGAGTTTGCGGCCTCAAGTGGAATGGACACCGCGATGCCCTGACTCGAAATAAGGCCGGATATCCCTGCAGTGACTTGAATGCAGGCTCGTCTTGCATCTCCCAAGACGAAAGGATGTCTGAATCCCCTGTGGAGACCACAGAGAAAGACCTAGTTCCCCACCTCATCGCGACCGGAGGCCTCACATCCTTTGAAAACTCCAGAGGTACGCGGAGATCAGTGCCTCCAAAGGAGACGATGCCTGACTCCTCGTGAAACTTGATAGGAGTCCCAGGATTCCTGTGGCACGTGGAAAGGGACCCTTGGTCTCCCGCCTCAGCTGGAGAGGCATCCCAATTGTCCTGCCAAGCCTCGAGGAGAATCCCGAGTTGTCCCTCGCAACTAGGCAGGAGTCCTGACGTCGCTGAACAAACACGTGTGTGGAAGGGCCATCCCCGTCGTAACTCGAGAATATACCCCAGGTTCCCGCCGCAACTCGAGAAAAACCATGAGACTTCCCCCTCGCCGCGAGATGAGGCCCGATTTCCCTGCACTGCGTGCAGAGCAATTCCGTGTTGCACATCCAACATGAAAGGAGCCTTGATTTCCTTGGTGGCACTCCAGAGAAATCCCAGCAACACTGTTTCAAGGCTAGAGGGATCCTGAGGTCACTGTAGCAACACGAAAGAGCTCTGTGGACCAAAAATCAACTCGAGATGAGAGGTTAGTCCCTGGCTTCGACTCCAGAGGAATACCACCTTACCACAAGCACCTCAAGAGGAGGCTTCTCTCAGCTCTAGCTATGTGAGAGGGACCCTGAGTTTGCGGCCTCAAGTGGAATGGACACCGCGATGCCCTGACTCAAAATAAGGCCGGATATCCCTGCAGTGACTTGAATGCAGGCTCGTCTTGCATCTCCCAAGACGAAAGGATGTCTGAATCCCCTGTGGAGACCACAGAGAATGACCTAGTTCCCCACCTCATCGCGACCAGAGGCCTCACATCCTTTGAAAACTCCAGAGGTACGCGGAGATCAGTGCCTCCAAAGGAGACGATGCCTGACTCCTCGTGAAACTTGATAGGAGTCCCAGGATTCCTGTGGCACGTGGAAAGGGACCCTTGGTCTCCCGCCTCAGCTGGAGAGGCGTCCCAATTGCCCTGCCAAGCCTCGAGGAGAATCCCGAGTTGTCCCTCGCAACTAGGCAGGAGTCCTGACGTCGCTGAACAAACACGTGGGTGGAAGGGCCATCCCCGTCGTAACTCGAGAATATACCCCAGGTTCCCGCCGCAACTCGAGAAAAACCATGAGACTTCCCCCTCGCCGCGAGATGAGGCCCGATTCCCGTGCACTGCGTGCAGAGCAATTCCGTGTTGCACATGACACATGAAAGGAGCCTTGATTTCCTCGATGGCACTCCAGAGAAACCCCAAGAACACTGTTTCAAGGTTGAGGGATCCTGAGGTCACTGTAGCAACACGAAAGAGCTCCGTGGACCAAAAATCAACTCGAGATGAGAGGTTAGTCCCTGGCTTCGACTCCAGAGGAATACCACCTTACCACAAGCACCTCAAGAGGAGGCTTCTCTCAGCTCTATGTATGTGAGAGGGACCCTGAGTTTGCGGCCTCAAGTGGAATGGAGACCGCGATGCCCTGACTCGAAATAAGGCCGGATATCCCTGCAGTGACTTTAATGCAGGCTCGTCTTGCATCTCCCAAGACGAAAGGATGTCTGAATCCCCCGGGGAGAACACAGAGAAAGACGTAGTTCCCCACCTCATCGCGACCGGAGGCCTCACATCCTTTGAAAACTCCAGAGGTACGCGGAGATCAGTGCCTCCAAAGGACACGATGCCTGACTCATCGAAAAACTTGATAGGAGTCCAGGATTCCTGTGGCACGTGGAAAGGAACCCTTGGTCTCCCGCCTCAGCTGGAGAGGCGTCCCAATTGCCCTGCCAAGCCTCGAGGAGAATCCCGAGTTGTCCCTCGCAACTAGGCAGGAGTCCTGACGTCGCTGAACAAACACGTGGGTGGAAGGGCCATCCCCGTCGTAACTCGAGAATATACCCCAGGTTCCCGCCGCAACTCGAGAAAAACCATGAGACTTCCCCCTCGCCGTGAGATGAGGCCCGATTCCCCTGCACTGCGTGCAGAGCAATTCCGTGTTGCACATCACACATGAAAGGAGCCTTGATTTCCTTGATGGCACTCCAGAGAAACCCCAAGAACACTGTTTCAAGGCTAGAGGGATCCTCAGGTCACTGTAGCAACACGAAAGAGCTCCGTGGACCAAAAATCAACTCGAGATGAGAGGTTAGTCCCTGGCTTCGACTCCAGAGGAATACCACCTTACCACAAGCACCTCAAGAGGAGGCTTCTCTCAGCTCTAGGTATGTGAGAGGGACCCTGAGTTTGCGGCCTCAAGTGGAATGGACACCGCGATTCCCTGACGCGAAATAAGGCCGAATATCCCTGCAGTGACTTGAATGCAGGCTCGTCTTGCATCTCCCAAGACGAAAGGATGTCTGAATCCCCGGTGGAGACCACAGAGAATGACCTAGTTCCCCACCTCATCGCGACCGGAGGCCTCACATCCTTTGAAAACTCCAGAGGTACGCGGAGATCAGTGCCTCCAAAGGAGACGATGCCTGACTCCTCGTGAAACTTGATAGGAGTCCCAGGATTCCTGTGGCACGTGGAAAGGGACCCTTGGTCTCCCGCCTCAGCTGGAGAGCCGTCCCAATTGCCCTGCCAAGCCTCGAGGAGATTCCCGAGTTGTCGCTCGCAACTAGGCAGCAGTCCTGACGTCGCTGAACAAACACGTGTGTGGAAGGGCCATCCCCGTCGTAACTCGAGAATATACCCCAGGTTCCCGCCGCAACTCGAGAAAAACCATGAGACTTCCCTCTCGCCACGAGATGAGGCCCGATTCCCCTGCACTGCGTGCAGAGCAATTCCGTGTTGCACATCACACATGAAAGGAGCCTTGATTTCCTTGATGGCACTCCAGAGAAACCCCAAGAACACTGTTTCAAGGCTAGAGGGATCCCGAGGTCACTGTAGCAACACGAAAGAGCTCCGTGGACCAAAAATCAACTCGAGATGAGAGGTTAGTCCCTGGCTTCGACTCCAGAGGAATACCACCTTACCACAAGCACCTCAAGAGGAGGCTTCTCTCAGCTCTAGCTATGTGAGAGGGACCCTGAGTTTGCGCCCTCAAGTGGAATGGACACCGTGATGCCCTGACTCGAAATAAGGCCGGATATCCCTGCAGTGACTTGAATGCAGGCTCGTCTTGCATCTCCCAAGACGAAAGGATGTCTGAATCCCCTGTGGAGACCACAGAGAAAGACCTAGTTCCCCACTCATCGCGACCGGAGGCCTCACATCCTTTGAAAACTCCAGAGGTACGCGGAGATCAGTGCCTCCAAAGGAGACGATGCCTGACTCCTCGTGAAACTTGATAGGAGTCCCAGGATTCCTGTGGCACGTGGAAAGGGACCCTTCGTCTCCCGCCTCAGCTGGAGAGGCGTCCCAATTGCCCTGCCAAGCCTCGAGGAGAATCCCGAGTTGTCCCTCGCAACTAGGCAGGAGTCCTGACGTCGCTGAACAAACACGTGGGTGGAAGGGCCATCCCCGTCGTAACTCGAGAATATACCTGAGATTCCCGCCGCAACAAAAAAAAACATGAGACTTCCCCCTCGCCGCGAGATGAGGCCCGATTCCCCTGCACTGCGTGCAGAGCAATTCCGTGTTGCACATCACACATGAAAGGAGCCTTGATTTCCTTGGTGGCACTCCAGAGAAACCCCAAGAACACTGTTTCAAGGTTGAGGGATCCTGAGGTCACTGTAGCAACACGAAAGAGCTCCGTGGACCAAAAATCAACTCGAGATGAGAGGTTAGTCCCTGGCTTCGACTCCAGAGGAATACCACCTTACCACAAGCACCTCAAGAGGAGGCTTCTCTCAGCTCTAGCTATGTGAGAGGGACCCTGAGTTTGCGGCCTCAAGTGGAATGGAGACTGCGATGCCCTGACTCGAAATCAGGCTGGATATCCCTGCAGTGACTTGAATGCAGGCTCGTCTTGCATCTCCCAAGACGAAAGGGTGTCTGAATCCCCTGTGGAGACCACAGAGAATGACCTAGTTCCCCACCTCATCGCGACCGGAGGCCTCACATCCTTTGAAAACTCCAGAGGTACGCGGAGATCAGTGCCTCCAAAGGAGACGATGCCTGACTCCTCGTGAAACTTGATAGGAGTCCCAGGATTCCTGTGCCACGTGGAAAGGGACCCTTGGTCTCCCGCCTCAGCTGGAGAGGCGTCCCAATTGCCCTGCCAAGCCTCGAGGAGAATCCCGAGTTGTCCCTCGCAACTAGGCAGGAGTCCTGACGTCGCTGAACAAACACGTGGGTGGAAGGGCCATCCCCGTCGTAACTCGAGAATATACCCCAGGTTCCCGCCGCAACTCGTGAAAAACCATGAGACTTCCCCCTCGCCGCGAGATGAGGCCCGATTCCCCTGCACTGCGTGCAGAGCAATTCCGTGTTGCACATGACACATGAAAGGAGCCTTGATTTCCTCGATGGCACTCCAGAGAAACCCCAAGAACACTGTTTCAAGGTTGAGGGATCCTGAGGTCACTGTAGCAACACGAAAGAGCTCCGTGGACCAAAAATCAACTCGAGATGAGAGGTTAGTCCCTGGCTTCGACTCCAGAGGAATACCACCTTACCACAAGCACCTCAAGAGGAGGCTTCTCTCAGCTCTATGTATGTGAGAGGGACCCTGAGTTTGCGGCCTCAAGTGGAATGGAGACCGCGATGCCCTGACTCGAAATAAGGCCGGATATCCCTGCAGTGACTTGAATGCAGGCTCGTCTTGCATCTCCCAAGACGAAAGGATGTCTGAATCCCCTGTGGAGACCACAGAGAAAGACCTAGTTCCCCACCTCATCGCGACCGGAGGCCTCACATCCTTTGAAAACTCCAGAGGTACGCGGAGATCAGTGCCTCCAAAGGAGACGATGCCTGACTCCTCGTGAAACTTGATAGGAGTCCCAGGATTCCTGTGGCACGTGGAAAGGGACCCTTGGTCTCCCGCCTCAGCTGGAGAGGCGTCCCAATTGCCCTGCCAAGCCTCGAGGAGAATCCCGAGTTGTCCCTCGCAACTAGGCAGGAGTCCTGACGTCGCTGAACAAACACGTGGGTGGAAGGGCCATCCCCGTCGTAACTCGAGAATATACCCCAGATTCCCGCCGCAACTCGAGAAAAAACATGAGACTTCCCCCTCGCCGCGAGATGAGGCCCGATTCCCCTGCACTGCGTGCAGAGCAATTCCGTGTTGCACATCACACATGAAAGGAGCCTTGATTTCCTTGGTGGCACTCCAGAGAAACGCCAAGAACACTGTTTCAAGGTTGAGGGATCCTGAGGTCACTGTAGCAACACGAAAGAGCTCCGTGGACCAAAAATCAACTCGAGATGAGAGGTTAGTCCCTGGCTTCGACTCCAGAGGAATACCACCTTACCACAAGTACCTCAAGAGGAGGCTTCTCTCAGCTCTAGCTATGTGAGAGGGACCCTGAGTTTGCGGCCTCAAGTGGAATGGAGACTGCGATGCCCTGACTCGAAATCAGGCTGGATATCCCTGCAGTGACTTGAATGCAGACTCGTCTTGCATCTCCCAAGACGAAAGGATGTCTTAATCCCCTGTGGAGACCACAGAGAAAGACCTAGTTCCCCACCTCATCGCGACCGGAGGCCTCACATCCTTTGAAAACTCCAGAGGTACGCGGAGATCAGTGCCTCCAAAGGAGACGATGCCTGACTCCTCCTGAAACTTGATAGGTGTCCCAGGATTCCTGTGGCACCTGGAAAAGGACCTTTGGTCTCCCGCCTCAGCTGGAGAGGCGTCCCAATTGCCCTGCCAAGCCTCGAGGAGAATCCCGAGTTGTCCCTCGCAACTAGGCAGGAGTCCTGACTTCGCTGAAGAAACACGTGGGTGGAAGAGCCATTCCCGTCGTAACTCGAGAATATACCCCAGGTTCCCGCCGCAACTCGAGAAAAACCATGAGACTTCCCCCTCGCCGTGAGATGAGGCCCGATTCCCCTGCACTGCATGCAGAGCAATTCCGTGTTGCACATCACACATGAAAGGAGCCTTGATTTCCTTGATGGCACTCCAGAGAAACCCCAAGAACACTGTTTCAAGGTTGAGGGATCCTGAGGTCACTGTAGCAACACGAAAGAGCTCCGTGGACCAAAAATCAACTCGAGATGAGAGGTTAGTCCCTGGCTTCGACTCCAGAGGAATACCACCTTACCACAAGCACCTCAAGAGGAGGCTTCTCTCAGCTCTAGCTATGTGAGAGGGACCCTGAGTATGCGGCCTCAAGTGGAATGGACACCGCGATGCCCTGACTCACAATAAGGCCGGATATCCCTGCAGTGACTTGAATGCAGGCTCGTCTTGCATCTCCCAAGACGAAAGGATGTCTGAATCCCCTGTGGAGACCACAGAGAAAGACCTAGTTCCCCACCTCATCGCGACCGGAGGCCTCACATCCTTTGAAAACTCCAGAGGTACGCGGAGATCAGTGCCTCCAAAGGAGACGATGCCTGACTCCTCGTGAAACTTGATAGGAGTCCCAGGATTCCTGTGGCACGTGGAAAGGGACCCTTGGTCTCCCGCCTCAACTGGAGAGGCGTCCCAATTTCCCTGCCAAGCCTCGAGGAGAATCCCGAGTTGTCCCTCGCAACTAGGCAGGAGTCCTGACGTCGCTGAACAAACACGTGGGTGGAAGGGCCATCCCCGTCGTAACTCGAGAATATACCCCAGGTTCCCGCCGCAACTCGTGAAAAACCATGAGACTTCCCCTCGCCGCGAGATGAGGCCCGAATCCCCTGCACTGCGTGCAGAGCAATTCCGTGTTGCACATCACACATGAAAGGAGCCTTGATTTCCTTGATGGCACTCCAGAGAAACCCCAAGAACACTGTTTCAAGGTTGAGGGATCCTGAGGTCACTGTAGCAACAAGAAAGAGCTCCGTGGACCAAAAATCAACTCGAGATGAGAGGTTAGTCCCTGGCTTCGACTCCAGAGGAATACCACCTTACCACAAGCACCTCAAGAGGAGGCTTCTCTCAGCTCTGTATGTGAGAGGGACCCTGAGTTTGCGGCCTCAAGTGGAATGGAGACCACGATGCCCTGACTCGAAATAAGGCCGGATATCCCTGCAGTGACTTTAATGCAGGCTCGTCTTGCATCTCCCAAGACGAAAGGATGTCTGAATCCCCCGGGGAGAACACAGAGAAAGACGTAGTTCCCCACCTCATCGCGACCGGAGGCCTCACATCCTTTGAAAACTCCAGAGGTACGCGGAGATCAGTGCCTCCAAAGGAGACGATGCCTGACTCCTCGAGAAACTTGATAGGAGTCCCAGGATTCCTGTGGCACTTGGAAAGGGACCCTTGGTCTCCCGCCTCAGCTGGAGAGGCGTCCCAATTGCCCTGCCAAGCCTCGAGGAGAATCCCGAGTTGTCCCTCGCAACTAGGCAGGAGTCCTGACGTCGCTGAACAAACACGTGGGTGGAAGGGCCATCCCCGTGGTAACTCGAGAATATACCCCAGGTTCCCGCCGCAACTCGAGAAAAACCATGAGACTTCCCCCTCGCCGCGAGATGAGGCCCGATTCCCCTGCACTGCGTGCAGAGCAATTCCGTGTTGCACATCACACATGAAAGGAGCCTTGATTTCCTTGATGGCACTGCAGAGAAACCCCAAGAACACTGTTTCAAGGCTAGAGGGATCCTCAGTTCACTGTAGCAACACGAAAGAGCTCCGTGGACCAAAAATCAACTCGAGATGAGAGGTTAGTCCCTGGCTTCGACTCCAGAGGAATACCACCTTACCACAAGCACCTCAAGAGGAGGCTTCTCTCAGCTCTAGGTATGTGAGAGGGACCCTGAGTTTGCGGCCTCAAGTGGAATGGACACCGCGATTCCCTGACGCGAAATAAGGCCGGATATCCCTGCAGTGACTTGAATGCAGGCTCGTCTTGCATCTCCCAAGACGAAAGGATGACTGAATCCCCTGTGGAGACCACAGAGAATGACCTAGTTCCCCACCTCATCACGACCGGAGGCCTCACATCCTTTGAAAACTCCAGAGGTACGCGGAGATCATTGCCTCCAAAGGTGACGATGCCTGACTCCTCGTGAAACTTGATAGGAGTCCCAGGATTCCTGTGGCACGTGGAAAGGGACCCTTGGTCTCCCGCCTCAGCTGGAGAGGCGTCCCAATTGCCCTGCCAAGCCTCGAGGAGAATCCCGAGTTGTCCCTCGCAACTAGGCAGGAGTCCTGACGTCGCTGAACAAACACGTGGGTGGAAGGGCCATCCCCGTCGTAACTCGCGAATATACCCCAGGTTCCCGCCGCAACTCGTGAAAAACCATGAGACTTCCCCCTCGCCGCGAGATGAGGCCCGATTCCCCTGCACTGCGTGCAGAGCAATTTCGTGTTGCACATCACAGATGAAAGGAGCTTTGATTTCCTTGATGGCACTCCAGAGAAACCCCAAGAACACTGTTTCAAGGTTGAGGGATCCTGAGGTCACTGTAGCAACACGAAAGAGCTCCGTGGACCAAAAATCAACTCGAGATGAGAGGTTAGTCCCTGGCTTCGACTCCAGAGGAATACCACCTTACCACAAGCACCTCAAGAGGAGGCTTCTCTCAGCTCTATGTATGTGAGAGGGACCCTGAGTTTGTGGCCTCAAGTGGAATGGAGACCGCGATGCCCTGACTCACAATAAGGCCGGATATCCCTGCAGTGACTTGAATGCAGGCTCGTCTTGCATCTCCCAAGACGAAAGGATGTCTGAATCCCCTGTGGAGACCACAGAGAAAGAACTAGTTCCCCACCTCATCGCGACCGGAGGCCTCACATCCTTTGAAAACTCCAGAGGTACGCGGAGATCAGTGCCTCCAAAGGAGACGATGCCTGACTCCTCGTGAAACTTGATAGGAGTCCCAGGATTCCTGTGGCACGTGGAAAGGGAACCTTGGTCTCCCACCTCAGCTGGAGAGGCATCCCAATTGCCCTGCCAAGCCTCGAGGAGAATCCCGAGTTGTCCCTCGCAACTAGGCAGGAGTACTGACGTCGCTGAACAAACACGTGGGTGGAAGGGCCATCCCCGTCGTAAATCGAGAATATACCACAGGTTCCCGCCGCAACTCGAGAAAAACCATGAGACTTCCCCCTCGCCGCGAGATCAGGCCCGATTCCCCTGCACAGCGTGCAGAGCAATTCCGTGTTGCACATCACACATGAAAGGAGCCTTGATTTCCTTGATGGCACTCCAGAGAAACCCCAAGAACACTGTTTCAAGGTTGAGGGATCCTGAGGTCACTGTAGCAACACGAAAGAGCTCCGTGGACCAAAAATCAACTCGAGATGAGAGGTTAGTCCCTGGCTTCGACTCCAGAGGAATACCACCTTACCACAAGCACCTCAAGAGGAGGCTTCTCTCAGCTCTAGCTATGTGAGAGGGACCCTGAGTTTGCGGCCTCAAGTGGAATGGAGACCGCGATGCCCTGACTCGAAATAAGGCCGGATATCCCTGCAGTGACTTTAATACAGGCTCGTCTTGCATCTCCCAAGACGAAAGGATGTCTGAATCCCCTGTGGAGACCACAGAGAAAGACGTAGTTCCCCACCTCATCGCGACCGGAGGCCTCACATCCTTTGAAAACTCCAGAGGTACGCGGAGATCAGTGCCTCCAAAGGAGACGATGCCTGACTCCTCGAGAAACTTGATAGGAGTCCCAGCATTCCTGTGGCACGTGGAAAGGGACCCTTGGTATCCCGCCTCAGCTGGAGAGGCGTCCCAATTGCCCTGCCAAGCCTCGAGGAGATTCCCGAGTTGTCCCTCGCAACTAGGCAGGAGTCCTGACGTCGCTGAACAAACACGTGGGTGGAAGTGCCATCCCCGTCGTAACTCGAGAATATACCCCAGGTTCCCGCCGCAACTCGAGAAAAACCATGAGACTTCCCTCTCGCCACGAGATGAGGCCCGATTTCCCTGCACTGCGTGCAGAGCAATTCCGTGTTGCACATCACACATGAAAGGAGCCTTGATTTCCTTGGTGGCACTCCAGAGAAATCCCAGCAACACTGTTTCAAGGCTAGAGGGATCCTGAGGTCACTGTAGCAACACGAAAGAGCTCCGTGGACCAAAAATCAACTCGAGATGAGAGGTTAGTCCCTGGCTTCGACTCCAGAGGAATACCACCTTACCACAAGCACCTCAAGAGAACGCTTCTCTCAGCTCTAGCTATGTGAGAGGGACCCTGAGTTTGCGGCCTCAAGTGGAATGGACACCGCGATGCCCTGACTCAAAATAAGGCCGGATATCCCTGCAGTGACTTGAATGCAGGCTCGTCTTGCATCTCCCAAGACGAAAGGATGTCTGAATCCCCTGTGGAGACCACAGAGAATGACCTAGTTCCCAACCTCATCGCAACCGGAGGCCTCACATCCTTTGAAAACTCCAGAGGTATGCGGAGATCAGTGCCTCCAAAGGAGACGATGCCTGACTCCTCGTGAAACTTGATAGGAGTCCCAGGATTCCTGTGGCACGTGGAAACGGACACTTGGTCTCCCGCCTCAGCTGGAGAGGCGTCCCAATTGCCCTGCCAAGCCTCGAGGAGAATCCCGAGTTGTCCCTCGGAACTAGGCAGGAGTCCTGACGTCGCTGAACAAACACGTGGGTGGAAGGGCCATCCCCGTCGTAACTCGAGAATATACCCCAGGTTCCCGCCGCAACTCGAGAAAAACCATGAGACTTCCCCCTCGCCGCGAGATGAGGCCCGATTCCCCTGCACTGCGTGCAGAGCAATTCCGTGTTGCACATCACACATGAAAGGAGCCTTGATTTCCTTGATGGCACTCCAGAGAAACCCCAAGAACACTGTTTCAAGGCTAGAGGGATCCTGAGGTCACTGTAGCAACACGAAAGAGCTCCGTGGACCAAAAATCAACTCGAGATGAGAGGTTAGTCCCTGGCTTCGACTCCAGAGGAATACCACCTTACCACAAGCACCTCAAGAGGAGGCTTCTCTCAGCTCTAGGTATGTGAGAGGGACCCTGAGTTTGCGGCCTCAAGTGGAATGGACACCGCGATTCCCTGACGCGAAATAAGGCCGGATATCCCTGCAGTGACTTGAATGCAGGCTCGTCTTGCATCTCCCAAGACGAAAGGATGTCTGAATCCCCTGTGGAGACCACAGAGAAAGACCTAGTTCCCCACCTCATCGCGACCGGAGGCCTCACATCCTTTGAAAACTCCAGAGGTACGCGGAGATCAGTGCCTCCAAAGGTGACGATGCCTGACTCCTCGTGAAACTTGATAGGAGTCCCAGGATTCCTGTGGCACGTGGAAAGGGACCCTTGGTCTCCCGCCTCAGCTGGAGAGGCGTCCCAATTTCCCTGCCAAGCCTCGAGGAGAATCACGAGTTGTCCCTCGCAACTAGGCAGGAGTCCTGACGTCGCTGAACAAACACGTGGGTGGAAGGGCCATCCCCGTCGTAACTCGAGAATATACCCCAGGTTCCCGCCGCAACTCGTGAAAAACCATGAGACTTCCCCCTCGCCGCGAGATGAGGCCCGATTCCCCTGCACTGCGTGCAGAGCAATTTCGTGTTGCACATCACACATGAAAGGAGCCTTGATTTCCTTGATGGCACTCCAGAGAAACCCCAAGAACCCTGTTTCAAGGCTAGAGGGATCCTGAGGTCACTGTAGCAACACGAAAGAGCTCCGTGGACCAAAAATCAACTCGAGATGAGAGGTTAGTCCCTGGCTTCGACTCAAGAGGAATACCACCTTACCACAAGCACCTCAAGAGGAGGCTTCTCTCAGCTCTAGGTATGTGAGAGGGACCCTGAGTTTGCGGCCTCAAGTGGAATGGACACCGCGATTCCCTGACGCGAAATAAGGCCGGATATCCCTGCAGTGACTTGAATGCAGGCTCGTCTTGCATCTCCCAAGACGAAAGGATGTCTGAATCCCCTGTGGAGACCACAGAGAATGACCTAGTTCCCCACCTCATCGCGACCGGAGGCCTCACATCCTTTGAAAACTCCAGAGGTACGCGGAGATCAGTGCCTCCAAAGGAGACGATGCCTGACTCCTCGTGAAACTTGATAGGAGTCCCAGGATTTCTGTGGCACCTGGAAAGGGACCCTTGGTCTCCCGCCTCAGCTGGAGAGGCGTCCCAATTGCCCTGCCAAGCCTCGAGGAGAATCCCGAGTTGTCCCTCGCAACTAGGCAGGAGTCCTGACGTGGCTGAAGAAACACGTGTGTGGAAGGGCCATCCCCGTCGTAACTCGAGAATATACCCCAGGTTCCCGCCTCAACTCGAGAAAAACCATGAGACTTCCCCCTCGCCGCGAGATGAGGCCCGATTCCCCTGCACTGCGTGCAGAGCAATTCCGTGTTGCACATCACACATGAAAGGAGCCTTGATTTCCTTGATGGCACTCCAGAGAAACCCGAAGAACACTGTTTCAAGGTTGAGGGATCCTGAGGTCACTATAGCAACATGATAGAGCTCCGTGGACCAAAAATCAACTCGAGATGAGAGGTTAGTCCCTGGCTTCGACTCCAGAGGAATACCACCTTACCACAAGCACCTCAAGAGGAGGCTTCTCTCAGCTTTAGGTATGTGAGAGGGACCCTCAGTTTGCGGCCTCAAGTGGAATGGACAACGCGATGCCCTGCCTCGAAATAAGGCCGGATATCCCTGCAGTGACTTGAATGCAGGCTCGTCTTGCATCTCCCAAGACGAAAGGATGTCTGAATCCCCTGTGGAGACCACAGAGAAAGACCTAGTTCCCCACCTCATCGCGACTGGAGGCCTCACATCCTTTGAAAACTCCAGAGGTACGCGGAGATCAGTGCCTCCAAAGGAGACGATGCCTGACTCCTCGTGAAACTTGATAGGAGTTCCAGGATCCCTGTGGCACGTGGAAAGGGATCCTTGGTCTCCCGTCTCAGGTGGAGAGGCGTCCCAATTGCCCTGCCAAGCCTCGAGGAGAATCCCGAGTTGTCCCTCGCAACTAGGCAGGAGTCCTGACGTCGCTGAACAAACACGTGTGTGGAAGGGCCATCCCCGACGCAACTCGAAAATATACCCCAGGTTCCCGCCGCAACTCGAGAAAAACCATGAGACTTCCCCCTCGCCGCGTGATGAGGCCCGATTCCCCTGCACTGCGTGCAGAGCAATTCCGTCTTGCACATCACACATGAAAGGAGCCTTGATTTCCTTGATGGCACTCCAGAGAAACCCCAAGAACACTGTTTCAAGGTTGAGGGATCCTGAGGTCACTGTAGCAACATGAAAGAGCTCCGCGGACCAAAAATCAACTCGAGATGAGAGGTTAGTCCCTGGCTTCGACTCCAGAGGAATACCACCTTACCACAAGCACCTCAAGAGGAGGCTTCTCTCAGCTCTATGTATGTGAGAGGGACCCTGAGTTTGCGGCCTCAAGTGGAATGGAGACCGCGATGCCCTGACTCGAAATAAGGCCGGATATCCCTGCAGTGACTTGAATGCAGGCTCGTCTTGCATCTCCCAAGACGAAAGGATGTCTGAATCCCCTGTGGAGACCACAGAGAATGACCTAGTTCCCCACCTCATCGCGACCGGAGGCCTCACATCCTTTGAAAACTCCAGAGGTACGCGGAGATCAGTGCCTCCAAAGGAGACGATGCCTGACTCCTCGTGAAACTTGATAGGAGTCCCAGGATTTCTGTGGCACCTGGAAAGGGACCCTTGGTCTCCCGCCTCAGCTGGAGAGGCGTCCCAATTGCCCTGCCAAGCCTCGAGGAGAATCCCGAGTTGTCCCTCGCAACTAGGCAGGAGTCCTGACGTGGCTGAAGAAACACGTGTGTGGAAGGGCCATCCCCGTCGTAACTCGAGAATATACCCCAGGTTCCCGCCTCAACTCGAGAAAAACCATGAGACTTCCCCCTCGCCGCGAGATGAGGCCCGATTCCCCTGCACTGCGTGCAGAGCAATTCCGTGTTGCACATCACACATGAAAGGAGCCTTGATTTCCTTGATGGCACTCCAGAGAAACCCGAAGAACACTGTTTCAAGGTTGAGGGATCCTGAGGTCACTATAGCAACACGATAGAGCTCCGTGGACCAAAAATCAACTCGAGATGAGAGGTTAGTCCCTGGCTTCGACTCCAGAGGAATACCACCTTACCACAAGCACCTCAAGAGGAGGCTTCTCTCAGCTTTAGGTATGTGAGAGGGACCCTCAGTTTGCGGCCTCAAGTGGAATGGACAACGCGATGCCCTGCCTCGAAATAAGGCCGGATATCCCTGCAGTGACTTGAATGCAGGCTCGTCTTGCATCTCCCAAGACGAAAGGATGTCTGAATCCCCTGTGGAGACCACAGAGAAAGACCTAGTTCCCCACCTCATCGCGACTGGAGGCCTCACATCCTTTGAAAACTCCAGAGGTACGCGGAGATCAGTGCCTCCAAAGGAGACGATGCCTGACTCCTCGTGAAACTTGATAGGAGTTCCAGGATCCCTGTGGCACGTGGAAAGGGATCCTTGGTCTCCCGTCTCAGGTGGAGAGGCGTCCCAATTGCCCTGCCAAGCCTCGAGGAGAATCCCGAGTTGTCCCTCGCAACTAGGCAGGAGTCCTGACGTCGCTGAACAAACACGTGTGTGGAAGGGCCATCCCCGACGCAACTCGAAAATATACCCCAGGTTCCCGCCGCAACTCGAGAAAAACCATGAGACTTCCCCCTCGCCGCGTGATGAGGCCCGATTCCCCTGCACTGCGTGCAGAGCAATTCCGTCTTGCACATCACACATGAAAGGAGCCTTGATTTCCTTGATGGCACTCCAGAGAAACCCCAAGAACACTGTTTCAAGGTTGAGGGATCCTGAGGTCACTGTAGCAACATGAAAGAGCTCCGCGGACCAAAAATCAACTCGAGATGAGAGGTTAGTCCCTGGCTTCGACTCCAGAGGAATACCACCTTACCACAAGCACCTCAAGAGGAGGCTTCTCTCAGCTCTATGTATGTGAGAGGGACCCTGAGTTTGCGGCCTCAAGTGGAATGGAGACCGCGATGCCCTGACTCGAAATAAGGCCGGATATCCCTGCAGTGACTTGAATGCAGGCTCGTCTTGCATCTCCCAAGACGAAAGGATGTCTGAATCCCCTGTGGAGACCACAGAGAAAGACCTAGTTCACCACCTCATCACGACCGGAAGCCTCACATCCTTTGAAAATTCCAGAGGTACGCGGAGATCAGTGCCTCCAAAGGAGACGATGCCTGACTCCTCGTGAAACTTGATAGGAGTCCCAGGATTCCTGTGGCACGTGGAAAGGGACCCTTGGTCTCCCGCCTCAGCTGGAGAGGCGTCCCAATTTCCCTGCCAAGCCTCGAGGAGAATCACGAGTTGTCCCTCGCAACTAGGCAGGAGTCCTGACGTCGCTGAACAAACACGTGGGTGGAAGGGCCATCCCCGTCGTAACTCGGGAATATACCCCAGGTTCCCGCCGCAACTCGTGAAAAACCATGAGACTTCCCCCTCGCCGCGAGATGAGGCCCGATTCCCCTGCACTGCGTGCAGAGCAATTTCGTGTTGCACATCACACATGAAAGGAGCTTTGATTTCCTTGATGGCACTCCAGAGAAACACCAAGAACACTGTTTCAAGGCTAGAGGGATCCTGAGGTCACTGTAGCAACACGAAAGAGCTCCGTGGACCAAAAATCAACTCGAGATGAGAGGTTAGTCCCTGGCTTCGACTCAAGAGGAATACCACCTTACCACAAGCACCTCAAGAGGAGGCTTCTCTCAGCTCTATGTATGTGAGAGGGACCCTGAGTTTGCGGCCTCAAGTGGAATGGAGACCGCGATGCCCTGACTCGCAATAAGGCCGGATATCCCTGCAGTGACTTGAATGCAGGCTCGTCTTGCATCTCCCAAGACGAAAGGATGTCTGAATCCCCTGTGGAGACCACAGAGAAAGACCTAGTTCACCACCTCATCACGACCGGAAGCCTCACATCCTTTGAAAATTCCAGAGGTACGCGGAGATCAGTGCCTCCAAAGGAGACGATGCCTGACTCCTCGTGAAACTTGATAGGAGTCCCAGGATTCCTGTGGCACGTGGAAAGGGACCCTTGGTCTCCCGCCTCAGCTGGAGAGGCGTCCCAATTGCCCTGCCAAGCCTCGAGGAGAATCCCGAGTTGTCCCTCGCAACTAGGCAGGAGTCCTGACGTCGCTGAACAAACACGTGGGTGGAAGGGCCATCCCCGTCGTAACTCGAGAATATACCCCAGGTTCCCGCCGCAACTCGAGAAAAACCTTCAGACTTCCCCCTCGCCGCGAGATGAGGCCCGATTCCCCTGCACTGCGTGCAGAGCAATTCTGTGTTGCACATCACACTTGAAAGGAGCTTTGATTTCCTTGATGGGACTCCAGAGAAACCCCAAGAACACTATTTCAAGGCTAGTGGGACCCTGAGGTCACTGTAGCAACATGAAAGAGCTCCGTGGACCAAAAATCAACTCAAGATGAGAGATTAGTCCCTGGCTTCGATTCCAGAGGAATACCACCTTACCACAAGCACATCAAGAGGAGGCTTCTCTCAGCTTTAGGTATGTGAGAGGGACCCTGAGTTTGCGGCCTCAAGTGGAATGGACAACGCGATGCCCTGCCTCGATATAAGTCCGGATATCCCTGCAGTGACTTGAATGCAGGCTCGTCTTGCATCTCCCAAGACGAAAGGATGTCTGAATCCCCTGTGGAGACCACAGAGAAAGACCTAGTTCCCCACCTCATCCCGACCGGAGGCCTCACATCCTTTGAAAACTCCAGAGGTACGCGGAGATCAGTGCCTCCAAAGGAGACGATGCCTGACTCCTCGTGAAACTTGATAGGAGTCCCAGGATTCCTGTGGCACGTGGAAAGGGACCCTTGGTCTCCCGCCTCAGCTGGAGAGGCGTCCCAATTGCCCTGCCAAGCCTCGAGGAGAATCCCGAGTTGTCCCTCGCAACTAGGTAGGAGTCCTGACGTTGCTGACGAAACATGTGGGTGGAAGGGCCATCCCCGTCGTAACTCGAGAATATACCCCAGGTTCCCGCCGCAACTCGAGAAAAACCATGAGACTTCCCCCTCGCCGCGAGATGAGGCCCGATTCCCCTGCACTGCGTGCAGAGCAATTCCGTGTTGCACATCACACATGAAAGGAGCCTTGATTTCCTTGATGGCACTCCAGAGAAACCCCAAGAACACTGTTTCAAGACTAGAGGGATCCTGAGGTCACTGTAGCAACACGAAAGAGCTCCTTGGACCAAAAATCAACTCGAGATGAGAGGTTAGTCCCTGGCTTCGACTCCAGAGGAATACCACCTTACCACAAGCACCTCAAGAGGAGGCTTCTCTCAGCTCTATGTATGTGAGAGGGACCCTGAGTTTGCGGCCTCAAGTGGAATGGAGACTGCGATGCCCTGACTCGAAATAAGGCCAGATATCCCTGCAGTGACTTGAATGCAGGCTCGTCTTGCATCTCCCAAGACGAAAGGATGTCTGAATCCCCTGTGAAGACCAGAGAGAAAGACCTAGTTCCCCACCTCATCACGACCGGAGGCCTCACATCCTTTGAAAACTCCAGAGGTACGCAGAGATCAGTGTCTCCAAAGGAGACAATGCCTGACTCCTCGTGAAACTTGATAGGAGTCCCAGGATTTCTGTGGCACGTGGAAAGGGACCCTTGGTCTCCCGCCTCAGCTGGAGAGGCGTCCCAATTGCCCTGCCAAGCCTCGAGGAGAACCCCGAGTTGTCCCTCGCAACTAGGCAGGAGTCCTGACTTTGCTGAACAAACACGTGGTTGGAAGGGCCATCCCCGTCGTAACTCGAGAATATACCCCAGGTTCCCGCCGCAACTCGAGAAAAACCATGAGACTTCCCCCTCGCCGCGAGATGAGGCCCGATTCCGCTGCACTGCGTGCAGAGCAATTCCGTGTTGCACATCACACATGAAAGGAGACTTGATTTCCTTGACGGCACTCCAGCGAAACCCCAAGAACACTGTTTCAAGGCTAGAGGGATCCTGAGGTCACTGTAGCAACACGAAAGAGCTCCGTGGAACAAAAATCAACTCGATGTGAGAGCTTAGTCCCTGGCTTCGACTCCAGAGGAATATCACCTTACCACAAGCACCTCAAGAGGAGGCTTCTCTCAGCTTTAGGTATGTGAGAGGGATCCTGAGTTTGCGGCCTCAAGTGGAATGGACACCGCGATGCCCTGACGCGAAATAAGGCTGGATATCCCTGCAGTGACTTGAATGCAGGCTCGTCTTGCATCTCCCAAGACGAAAGGATGTCTGAATCCCCTGTGGAGACCACAGAGAAAGACCTAATTTCCCACCTCATCGCGACCGGAGGCCTCACATCCCTTGAAAACTCTAGAGGTACGCGGAGATCAGTGTCTCCAAAGGAGACGATGCCTGACTCCTCGTGAAACTTGATAGGAGTCCCAGGATTCCTGTGGCACGTGGAAAGGGACCCTTGGTCTCCCGCCTCAGCTGGAGAGGCGTCCCAATTGCCCTGCCAAGCCTCGAGGAGAATCCTGAGTTGTCCCTCGAAACTAGGCAGGAGTCCTGCCGTCGCTGAACTAACACGTGTGTGGAAGGGCCATCCCCGTCGTAACTCGAGAATATACCCCAGGTTCCCGCCGCAACTCGAGAGAAACCATGAGACTTCCCCCTCGCCGCGAGATAAGGCACGATTCCACTGCACTGCGTGCAGAGCAATTCCGTGTTGCACATCACACATGAAAGGAGCCTTGATTTCCTTGATGGCACTCCAGAGAAACCCCAAGAACACTGTTTCAAGGCTAGAGGGATCCTGAGGTCACTGTAGCAACATGAAAGAGCTCCGTGGACCAAAAATCAACTCGAGATGAGAGGTTCGTCCCTGGCTTCGACTCCAGAGGATTACCACCTTACCACAAGCACCTCAAGAGGAGGCTTCTCTCAGCTCTAGCTATGTGAGAGGGACCCTGAGTTTGCGGCCTCAAGTGGAATGGAGACCGAGATGCCCTGACTCGAAATAAGGCCGGATATCCCTGCAGTGACTTGAATGCAGGCTTGTCTTGCATCTCCCAAGATGAAAGGATGTCTGAATCCCCTGTGGAGACCACAGAGAAAGAACTAGTTCCCCACCTGATGGCGACCGGAGGCCTCACATCCTTTGAAAACTCCAGAGGTAGGCGGAGATCAGTGCCTCTAAAGGAGACGATGCCTGACTCCTCGTGAAACTTGATAGGAGTCCCAGGATTCCTGTGGCACGTGGAAAGGGACCCTTGGTCTCCCGCCTCAGGTGGAGAGGCGTCCCAATTGCCCTGCCAAGCCTCAAGGAGAATCCCGAGTTGTCCCTCGCAACTAGGCAGGAGTCCTGACGTCGCTGAAGAAACATGTGGGTCGAAGGGCCATCCCCGTCGTAACTCGAGAATATACCCCAGGTTCCCGCCGCAACTCGAGAAAAACCATCAGACTTCCCCCTCGCCGCGAGATGAGGCCCGATTCCCCTGCACTGCGTGCAGAGGAATTCCGTGTTGCACATCACACATGAAAGGAGCCTTGATTTCCTTGATGGCACTCCAGAGAAACCCCAAGAACACTGTTTCAAGACTAGAGGGATCCTGAGGTCACTGTAACAACACGAAAGAGCTCCGTGGACCAAAAATCAACTCGAGATGAGAGGTTAGTCCCTGGCTTCGACTTCAGAGGAATACCACCTTACCACAAGCACCTCAAGAGGAGGCTTCTCTCAGCTCTAGGTATGTGAGAGGGACCCTGAGTTTGCGGCCTCAAGTGGAATGAACACTGCGATGCCCTGACTCGAAATAAGGCCGGATATCCCTGCAGTGACTTGAATGCAGGCTCGTCTTGCATCTCCCAAGACGAAAGGATGTCTGAATCCCCTGTGGAGACCACAGAGAAAGACCTAGTTCCCCACCTCATCGCGACCGGAGGCCTCACATCCTTTGAAAACTCCAGAGGTACGCGGAGATCAGTGCCTCCAAAGGAGACGATGCCTGACTCCTCGTGAAACTTGATAGGAGTCCCAGGATTCCTGTGGCAAGTGGAAAGGGACCCTTGGTCTCCCGCCTCAGGTGGAGAGGCGTCCCAATTGCCCTGCCAAGCCTCGAGGAGAATCCCGAGTTGTCCCTCGCAACTAGGCAGGATTCCTGACGTTGCTGACGAAACATGTGGGTGGAAGGGCCATCCCCGTCGTAACTCGAGAATATACCCCAGGTTCCCGCCGCAACTCGAGAAAAACCATGAGACTTCCCCCTCGCCGCGAGATGAGGCCCGATTCCCCTGCACTGCGTGCAGAGCAATTCCGTGTTGCACATCACACATGAAAGGAGCCTTGATTTCCTTGATGGCACTCCAGAGAAACCCCAAGAACACTGTTTCAAGACTAGAGGGATCCTGAGGTCACTGTAGCAACACGAAAGAGCTCCTTGGACCAAAAATCAACTCGAGATGAGAGGTTAGTCCCTGGCTTCGACTCCAGAGGAATACCACCTTACCACAAGCACCTCAAGAGGAGGCTTCTCTCAGCTCTAGGTATGTGAGAGGGACCCTGAGTTTGCGGCCTCAAGTGGAATGGACACCGCGATGCCCTGACTCGAAATCAGGCCGGATATCCCTGCAATGACTTGAATGCAGGCTCGCCTTGCATCTCCCAAGACGAAAGGATGTCTGAATCCCCTGTGGAGACCACAGAGAAAAACCTAGTTCCCCACCTCATCCCGACCGGAGGCCTCACATCCTTTGAAAACTCCAGAGGTACGCGGAGATCAGTGCCTCTAAAGGAGACGATGCCTGACTCCTCGTGAAACTTGATAGGAGTCCCAGGATTCCTGGGGCACGTGGAAAGGGACCCTTGGTCTCCCGCCTCAGCTGGGGAGGCGTCCCAATTGCCCTGCCAAGCCTCGAGGAGAATCCCGAGTTGTCCCTCGCAACTAGGCAGGAGTCCTGACGTCGCTGAACAAACACGTGGGTGGAAGGGCCATCCCCGTCGTAACTCGAGAATATACCCCAGGTTCCCGCCGCAACTCGAGAAAAACCATGAGACTTCCCCCTCGCCGCGAGATGAGGCCTGATTCCGCTGCACTGCGTGCAGAGCAATTCCGTGTTGCACATCACACATGAAAGGAGTCTTGATTTCCTTGATGGCACTCCAGAGAAACCCCAAGAACACTGTTTCAAGCTTGAGGGATCCTGAGGTCACTGTAGCAACATGAAAGAGCTCCGTGGACCAAAAATCAACTCGAGATGAGAGGTTCGTCCCTGGCTTCGACTCCAGAGGATTACCACCTTACCACAAGCACCTCAAGAGGAGGCTTCTCTCAGCTCTAGCTATGTGAGAGGGACCCTGAGTTTGCGGCCTCAAGTGGAATGGAGACCGAGATGCCCTGACTCGAAATAAGGCCTGATATCCCTGCAGTGACTTGAATGCAGGCTTGTCTTGCATCTCCCAAGATGAAAGGATGTCTGAATCCCCTGTGGAGACCACAGAGAAAGAACTAGTTCCCCACTTGATGGCGACCGGAGTCCTCACATCCTTTGAAAACTCCAGAGGTACGCGGAGATCAGTGCCTCCAAAGGAGACGATGCCTGACTCCTCGTGAAACTTGATAGGAGTCCCAGGATTCCTGTGGCACGTGGAAAGGGACCCTTGGTCTCCCGCCTCAGGTGGAGAGGCGTCCCAATTGCCCTGCCAAGCCTCAAGGAGAATCCCGAGTTGTCCCTCGCAACTAGGTAGGAGTCCTGACGTCGCTGAAGAAACATGTGGGTCGAAGGGCCATCCCCGTCGTAACTCGAGAATATACCCCAGGTTCCCGCCGCAACTCGAGAAAAACCATCAGACTTCCCCCTCGCCGCGAGATGAGGCCCGATTCCCCTGCACTGCCTGCAGAGCAATTCCGTGTTGCACATCACACATGAAAGGAGCCTTGATTTCCTTGATGGCACTCCAGAGAAACCCCAAGAACACTGTTTCAAGACTAGAGGGATCCTGAGGTCACTGTAGCAACACGAAAGAGCTCCGAGGACCAAAAATCAACTCGAGATGAGAGGTTAGTCCCTGGCTTCGACTCCAGAGGAATACCACCTTACCACAAGCACCTCAAGAGGAGGCTTCTCTCAGCTCTAGGTATGTGAGAGGGACCCTGAGTTTGCGGCCTCAAGTGGAATGAACACCGCGATGCCCTGACTCGAAATAAGGCCGGATATCCCTGCAGTGACTTGAATGCAGGCTCGTCTTGCATCTCCCAAGACGAAAGGATGTCTGAATCCCCTGTGGAGACCACAGAGAAAGACCTAGTTCCCGACC
Organism: Cervus elaphus; assembly: GCF_910594005.1. Classification (NCBI taxonomy): domain Eukaryota; kingdom Metazoa; phylum Chordata; class Mammalia; order Artiodactyla; family Cervidae; genus Cervus; species Cervus elaphus. The sequence continues at coordinate 1,905,204 of NW_025316783.1, read as the reverse complement.
TCATCGCGACCGGAGGCCTCACATCCTTTGAAAACTCCAGAGGTACGCGGAGATCAGTGCCTCCAAAGGAGACGATGCCTGACTCCTCGTGAAACTTGATAGGAGTCCCAGGATTCCTGTGGCACGTGGAAAGGGACCCTTGGTCTCCCGCCTCAGTTGGAGAGGCGTCCCAATTGCCCTTCAAAGCCTCGAGGAGAATCCCGACTTGTCCCTCGCAACTAGGCAGGAGTCCTGACGTCGCTGAACAAACACGTGTGTGGAAGGACCATCCCCTCGTAACTCGAGAATATTCCCCAGGTTCCCGCCGCAACTCGAGAAAAACCATGAGACTTCCCCCTCGCCGCGAGATGAGGCCCGATTCCCCTGCACTGCATGCAGAGCAATTCCGTGTTGCACATCACACATGAAAGGAGCCTTGATTTCCTTGATGGCACTCCAGAGAAACCCCAAGAACATTGTTTCAAGGCTAGAGGGATCCTGAGGTCACTGTAGCAACACGAAAGAGCTCCGTGGACCAAAAATCAACTCGATATGAGAGGTTAGTCCCCGGCTTCGAATCCAGAGGAATACCACCTTACCACAAGCACCTCAAGAGGAGGCTTCTCTCAGCTCTAGCTATGTGAGAGAGACCCTGAGTTTGGGGCCTCAAGTGGAATGGACACCGCGATGCCCTGACTCGAAATAAGGCCAGATATCCCTGCAGTGACTTGAATGCAGGCTCGTCTTGCATCTCCCAAGACGAAAGGATGTCTGAATCCCCTGTGGAGACCACAGAGAAAGACCTAGTTCCCCACCTCATCTCGACCGGGGCCTCACATCCTTTGAAAACTTCAGAGGTACGTGGAGATCAGTGCCTCCAAAGGAGACGATGCCTGTCTCCTCGTGAAACTTGATAGGAGTCCCAGGATTCCTGTGGCACGTGGAAAGGGACCCTTGGTCTCCCGCCTCAGCTGGAGAGGCGTCCCAATTGCCCTGCCAAGCCTCGAGGAGAATCCCGAGTTGTCCCTCGCAACTAGGCAGGAGTCCTGACGTCGCTGAACTAACACGTGTGTGGAAGGGCCATCCCCGTCGTAACTCGAGAATATACCCCAGGTTCCCGCCGCAACTCGAGAGAAACCATGAGACTTCCCCCTCGCCGCGAGACAAGGCACGATTCCACTGCACTGCGTGCAGAGCAATTCCGTGTTGCACATCACACTTGAAAGGAGCCTTGATTTCCTTGATGGCACTCCAGAGAAACCCCAAGAACACTGTTTCAAGGCTAGAGGGATCCTGAGGTCACTGTAGCAACATGAAAGAGCTCCGTGGACCAAAAATCAACTCGAGATGAGAGGTTCGTCCCTGGCTTCGACTCCAGAGGATTACCACCTTACCACAAGCACCTCAAGAGGAGGCTTCTCTCAGCTCTAGCTATGTGAGAGGGACCCTGAGTTTGCGGCCTCAAGTGGAATGGAGACCGAGATGCCCTGACTCGAAATAAGGCCGAATATCCCTGCAGTGACTTGAATGCAGGCTTGTCTTGCATCTCCCAAGATGAAAGGATGTCTGAATCCCCTGTGGAGACCACAGAGAAAGAACTAGTTCCCCACCTGATGGCGACCGGAGGCCTCACATCCTTTGAAAACTCCAGAGGTACGCGGAGATCAGTGCCTCCAAAGGAGACGATGCCTGACTCCTCGTGAAACTTGATAGGAGTCCCAGGATTCCTGTGGCACGTGGAAAGGGACCCTTGGTCTCCCGCCTCAGCTGGAGAGGCGTCCCAATTGCCCTTCAAAGCCTCGAGGAGAATCCCGACTTGTCCCTCGCAACTAGGCAGGAGTCTTGACGTCCCTGAACAAACACGTGTGTGGAAGGACCATCCCCTCGTAACTCGAGAATATTCCCCAGGTTCCCGCCGCAACTCGAGAAAAACCATGAGACTTCCCCCTCGCCGCGAGATGAGGTCCGATTCCCCTGCACTGCATGCAGAGCAATTCCGTCTTGCACATCACACATGAAAGGAGCCTTGATTTCCTTGATGGCACTCCAGAGAAACCCCAAGAACATTGTTTCAAGGCTAGAGGGATCCTGAGGTCACTGTAGCAACACGAAAGAGCTCGGTGGACCAAAAATCAACTCGATATGAGAGGTTAGTCCCTGGCTTCGACTCCAGAGGAATACCACCTTACCACAAGCACCTCAAGAGGAGGCTTCTCTCAGCTCTAGCTATGTGAGAGGGACCCTGAGTTTGCGGCCTCAAGTGGAATGGACACCGCGATGCCCTGACTCGAAATAAGGCCGGATATCCCTGCAGTGACTTGAATGCAGGCTCGTCTTGCATCTCCCAAGATGAAAGGAAGTCTGAATCCCGTGTGGAGACCACAGAGAAAGACCTAGTTCCCCACCTCATCGCGACCGGAATCCTCACATCCTTTGAAAACTCCAGAGGTACGCGGAGATCAGGGCCTCCAAACGGGACGATGCCTGACTCCTCGTTAAACTTGATAGGATTCCCAGGATTCCTGTGGCACGTGGAAAGGGACACTTGGTCTCCCACCTCAGGTGGAGAGGCGTCCCAATTGCCCTGCCAAGCCTCAAGGAGAATCCCGAGTTGTCCCTCGCAACTAGGCAGGAGTCCTGACGTCGCTGAACAAACACGTGTGTGGAAGGGCCATCCACGTCGTAACTCGAGAATATTCCCCAGGTTCCCGCCGCAACTCGAGAAAAACCATGAGACTTCCCCCTCGCCGCGAGATGAGGCCCGATTCCCCTGCACTGCGTGCAGAGCAATTCCGTGTTGCACATCACACATGAAAGGAGCCTTGATTTCCTTGATGGCACTCCAGAGAAACCCAAAGAACACTGTTTCAAAGCTAGAGGGATCCTGAGGTCACTGTAGCAACAAGAAAGAGCTCCGTGGACCAAAAATCAACTCGAGATGAGAGGTTTGTCCCTGGCTTCGACTCCAGAGGATTACCACCTTACCACAAGCACCTCAAGAGGAGGCTTCTCTCAGCTCTAGCTATGTGAGAGGGTCCCTGAGTTTGCGGCCTCAAGTGGAATGGAGACCGAGATGCCCTGACTTGAAATAAGGCCGGATATCCCTGCAGTGACTTGAATGCAGGCTTGTCTTGTATCTCCCAAGATGAAAGGATGTCTGAATACCCTGTGGAGACCACATAGAAATAACTAGTTCCCCACCTCATGGCAACCGGAGGCCTCACATCCTTTGAAAATTCCAGAGGTACGCGGAGATCAGTGCCTCCAAAGGAGACGATGCCTGACTTCTCGTGAAACTTGATAGGAGTCCCAGGATTACTGTGGCACGTGGAAAGGGACCCTTGGTCTCCCGCCTCAGCTGGAGAGGCGTTCCAATTGCCCTGCCAAGCCTCGAGGAGAATCCCGAGTTTTCCCTCGCAACTAGGCAGGAGTCCTGACGTCGCTGAAGAAACACGTGGGTGGAAGGGCCATCCCCGTCGTGACTCGAGAATATACCCCAGGTTCCCGCCGCAACTCGAGAAAAACCATGAGACTTCCCCCTCGCCGCGAGATGAGGCCCGATTCCCCTGCACTGCGTGCAGAGCAATTCCGTGTTGCACATCACACATGAAAGGAGCCTTGATTTCCTTGACGGCACTCCAGCGAAACCCCAAGAACACTGTTTCAAGGCTAGAGGGATCCTGAGGTCACTGTAGCATCAAGAAAGAGCTCCGTGGAACAAAAATCAACTCGATGTGAGAGCTTAGTCCCTGGCTTTGACTCCAGAGGAATACCACCTTACCACAAGCACCTCAAGAGGAGGCTTCTCTCAGCTCTAGGTATGTGAGAGGGATCCTGAGTTTGCGGCCTCAAGTGGAATGGACACCGCGATGCCCTGACGCGAAATAAGGCCGGATATCCCTGCAGTGACTTGAATGCAGGCTCGTCTTGCATCTCCCAAGACGAAAGGATGTCTGAATCCCCTGTGGAGACCACGGAGAAAGACCTAGTTCCCCACCTCATCGCGACCGGAGGCCTCACATCCCTTGAAAATTCCAGAGGTACGCGGAGATCAGTGCCTCCAAAGGAGACGATGCCTGACTCCTCGTGAAACTAGATAGGAGTCCCAGGATTCCTGTGGCACGTGGAAAGGGACACTTGGTCTCCCGCCTCAGCTGGAGAGGCGTCCCAATTGCCCTGCAAAGCCTCGAGGAGAATCCCGAGTTGTCCCTCGAAACTAGGCAGGAGTCCTGCCGTCGCTGAACTAACACGTGTGTGGAAGGGCCATCCCCGTCGTAACACGAGAATATACCACAGGTTCCCGCCGCAACTCGAGAAAAACCATGAGACTTCCCCGTCACCGCGATATGAGGCCCGATTCCCCTGCACTGCATGCAGAGCAATTCCGTGTTGCACATCACACATGAAAGGAGCCTTGATTTCCTTGATGGCACTCCAGAGAAACCCCAAGAACACTGTTTCAAGGCTAGAGGGATCCTGAGGTCACTGTAGCAACACGAAAGAGCTCCGTGGACCAAAAATCAACTCGAGATGAGAGGTTAGTCCCTGGCTTCGACTCCAGAGGAATACCACCTTACCACAAGCACCTCAAGAGGAGGCTTCTCTCAGCTCTAGGTATGTGAGAGGGACCCTGAGTTTGTGGCCTCAAGTGGAATGGACACCGCGATGCCCTGACTCGAAATAAGGCCGGATATCCGTGCAGTGACTTGAATGCAGGCTCGTCTTGCATCTCCCAAGACGCAGGGATGTCTGAATCCCCTGCGGAGACCACAGAGAAAGACCTAGTTCCCCACCTGATCGCGACCGGAGGCCTCACATCCTTTGAAAACTCCAGAGGTATGCGAGATCAGTGCCTCCCAAGGAGACAATGCATGACTCCTCGTGAAACTTGATAGGAGTCCCAGGATTCTGGTGGCACGTGGAAAGGGACCCTTGGTCTCCCGCCTCAGCTGAAGAGGCGTCCCAATTGCCGTGCCAAGCCTCGAGGAGAATCCCGAGTTGTCCCTCGCAACTAGGCAGGAGTCCTGAAATGGCTGAACAAACATGTGGGTGGAAGGGACATCCCCGTCGTAACTCGAGAATATACCCCAGGTTCTCGCTGCAAATCGAGAAAAACCATGAGACTTCCCCCTCGCTGCGAGATGAGGCCCGATTCCCCTGCCCTGCGTGCAGAGCAATTCCGTGTTGCACATCACACATGAAAGGAGCCTTGATTTCCTTGATGGCACTCCAGAGAAACCCCAAGAACACTGTTTCAAGGCTAGAGGGATCCTGAGGTCACTGAAGCCACACTAAAGAGCTCCGTGGACCAAAAATCAACTCGAGATGAGAGGTTAGTCCCTGGCTTCGACTTCAGAGGAATACCACCTTACCACAAGCACCTCAAGAGGAGGCTTCTCTCAGCTCTAGGTATGTGAAAGGGACCCTGAGTTTGCAGCCTCAAGTCAAATGGACAACGCGATGCCCTGACTCGAAATAAGGCCGGATATCCCTGCAGTTACTTGAATGCAGGCTCGTCTTGCATCTCCCAAGACGAAAGGATGTCTGAATCCCCTGAGGAGACCACAGAGAAAGACCTAGTTCCCCACCTCATCGTGACCGGAGGCCTCACATCCTTTGAAGATTCCAGAGGTACGCGGAGATCAGTGCCTCCAAAGGAGAGGATGCCTGACTCCTCGTGAAACTTGATAGGAGTCCCAGGATTCCTGTGGCACGTGGAAAGGGACCCTTTGTCTCCCGCCTCAGCTGGAGAGACGTCCCAATTGCCCTGCCAAGCCTCGAGGCGAATCCCGAGTTGTCCCTCGCAACTAGGCAGGAGTCCTGCCGTCGCTGAACAAACACGTGTGTGGAAGGGCCATCCCCGTCGTAATTCGAGAATATACCCCAGGTTCCCGCCGCAACTCGAGAAAAACCATGAGACTTCCCCCTCGCCGCGAGATGAGGCCCGATTCCCATGCACTGCGTGCAGAGCAATTCCGTGTTTCACATCACACATGAAAAGAGCCTTAATTTCCTTGATGGCACTTCAGAGAAACCCCAAGAACTCTGTTTCAAGGCTAGAGGGATCCTGAGGTCACTGTAGCAACACGAAAGAGCTCCGTGGACCAAAAATCAACTCAAGATGAGACTTTAGTCCCTGGCTACGACTCCCGAGGAATACCACATTACCACAAGCACCTCAAGAGGAGGCTTCTCTCAGCTCTAGGTATGTGAGAGGGACCCTGAGTTTGCGGCCTCAAGTGGAATGGACACCGCGATGCCCTGACTCGCAATAAGGCCGGATATCCCTGCAGTGACTTGAATGCAGGCTCGTCTTGCATCTCCCAAGACGAAAGGATGTCTGAATCCCCTGTGGAGACCACAGAGAAAGACCTAGTTCCCCACCTCATCGCGACCGGAGGCCTCACATCCTTTGAAAATTCCAGAGGTACGCGGAGATCAGTGCCTCCAAAGGAGACGATGCCTGACTCCTCGTGAAACTTGATAGGAGTCCCAGGATTCCTGTGGCACGTGGAAAGGGACCCATGGTCTCCCGACTCAGCTGGAGAGGTGTCCCAATTGCCCTGCCAAGCCTCGAGGAGAATCCCGAGTTGTCCCTCGCAACTAGGCAGGAGTCCTGCCGTCGCTGAACAAACACGTGTGTGGAAGGGCCATCCCCGTCGTAATTCAAGAATATACCCCAGGTTCCTGCCGCAACTCGAGAAAAACCATGAGACTTCCTCCTCGCCACGAGATGAGGCCCGATTCCCCTGCACTGCGTGCAGAGCAATTCCGTGTTGCACATCACACATGAAAGGAGCCTTGATTTCCTTGATGGCACTTCAGAGAAACCTCAAGAACACTGTTTCAAGGCTAGAGGGATCCTGAGGTCACTGTAGCAACACGAAAGAGCTCCGTGGACCAAAAATCACCTCAAGGTGATAGTTTAGTCCCGGGCTTCGACTCCAGGGGAATACCACATTACCACAAGCACCTCAAGAGGAGGCTTCTCTCAGCTCTAGGTATGTGAGAGGGACCCTGAGTTTGCAGCCTCAAGTGGAATGGACACCGCGATGCCCTGACTCTAAATAAGGCCGGATATCCCTGCAGTGCCTTGAATACAGGCTCGTCTTGCATCTCCCAAGACGAAATGATGTCTGAGTCCCCTGTGGAGACCACAGAGAAAGACCTAGTTCCCCACCTCATCGCGACCGGAGGCCTCACATCCTTTGAAAACTCCAGAGGTACACGGAGAACAGTGCCTCCAAAGGAGACGATGGCTGACTCCTCGTGAAACTTGATAGGAGTCCCAGGATTCCTGTGGCACTTGGAAAGGGACCCTTGGTCTCCCGCCTCAGCTGGAGAAGCGTCCCAATTGCCCTGCCAAGCCTCGAGGAGAATCCCGAGTTGTCCCTCGCAACTAGGCAGGAGTCCTGACGTCGCTGAACAAACACGTGGGTGGAAGGTCCATCTCCGTCGTAACTCGAGAATATACACCAGGTTCCCATCGCAACTCGAAAAACACCATGATACTTCCCCCTCGCCGCAAAATGAGGCCCGATACCCTGCACTGCGTGCAGAGCAATTCCGTGTTGCACATCACACATGAAAGGAGCCTTGATTTCCTTGATGGCACTCCAGAGAAACCCCAAGAACACTGTTTCAAGACTAGAGGGATCCTGAGGTCACTGTAGCAACACGAAAGAGCTCCTTGGACCAAAAATCAACTCGAGATGAGAGGTTAGTCCCTGGCTTCGACTCCAGAGGAATACCACCTTACCACAAGCACCTCAAGAGGAGGCTTCTCTCAGCTCTAGGTATGTGAGAGGGACCCTGAGTTTGCGGCCTCAAGTGGAATGGACACCGCGATGCCTTGACTCGAAATCAGGCCGGATATCCCTGCAATGACTTGAATGCAGGCTCGCCTTGCATCTCCCAAGACGAAAGGATGTCTGAATCCCCTGTGGAGACCACAGAGAAAAACCTAGTTCCCCACCTCATCCCGACCGGAGGCCTCACATCCTTTGAAAACTCCAGAGGTACGCGGAGATCAGTGCCTCTAAAGGAGACGATGCCTGACTCCTCGTGAAACTTGATAGGAGTCCCAGGATTCCTGGGGCACGTGGAAAGGGACCCTTGGTCTCCCGCCTCAGCTGGGGAGGCGTCCCAATTGCCCTGCCAAGCCTCGAGGAGAATCCCGAGTTGTCCCTCGCAACTAGGCAGGAGTCCTGACGTCGCTGAACAAACACGTGGGTGGAAGGGCCATCCCCGTCGTAACTCGAGAATATACCCCAGGTTCCCGCCGCAACTCGAGAAAAACCATGAGACTTCCCCCTCGCCGCGAGATGAGGCCTGATTCCGCTGCACTGCGTGCAGAGCAATTCCGTGTTGCACATCACACATGAAAGGAGTCTTGATTTCCTTGATGGCACTCCAGAGAAACCCCAAGAACACTGTTTCAAGCTTGAGGGATCCTGAGGTCACTGTAGCAACATGAAAGAGCTCCGTGGACCAAAAATCAACTCGAGATGAGAGGTTCGTCCCTGGCTTCGACTCCAGAGGATTACCACCTTACCACAAGCACCTCAAGAGGAGGCTTCTCTCAGCTCTAGCTATGTGAGAGGGACCCTGAGTTTGCGGCCTCAAGTGGAATGGAGACCGAGATGCCCTGACTCGAAATAAGGCCTGATATCCCTGCAGTGACTTGAATGCAGGCTTGTCTTGCATCTCCCAAGATGAAAGGATGTCTGAATCCCCTGTGGAGACCACAGAGAAAGAACTAGTTCCCCACCTGATGGCGACCGGAGTCCTCACATCCTTTGAAAACTCCAGAGGTACGCGGAGATCAGTGCCTCCAAAGGAGACGATGCCTGACTCCTCGTGAAACTTGATAGGAGTCCCAGGATTCCTGTGGCACGTGGAAAGGGAACCTTGGTCTCCCGCCTCAGGTGGAGAGGCGTCCCAATTGCCCTGCCAAGCCTCAAGGAGAATCCCGAGTTGTCCCTCGCAACTAGGTAGGAGTCCTGACGTCGCTGAAGAAACATGTGGGTCGAAGGGCCATCCCGGTCGTAACTCGAGAATATACCCCAGGTTCCCGCCGCAACTCGAGAAAAACCATCAGACTTCCCCCTCGCCGCGAGATGAGGCCCGATTCCCCTGCACTGCCTGCAGAGCAATTCCGTGTTGCACATCACACATGAAAGGAGCCTTGATTTCCTTGATGGCACTCCAGAGAAACCCCAAGAACACTGTTTCAAGACTAGAGGGATCCTGAGGTCACTGTAGCAACACGAAAGAGCTACGAGGACCAAAAATCAACTCGAGATGAGAGGTTAGTCCCTGGCTTCGACTCCAGAGGAATACCACCTTACCACAAGCACCTCAAGAGGAGGCTTCTCTCAGCTCTAGGTATGTGAGAGGGACCCTGAGTTTGCGGCCTCAAGTGGAATGAACACCGCGATGCCCTGACTCGAAATAAGGCCGGATATCCCAGCAGTGACTTGAATGCAGGCTCGTCTTGCATCTCCCAAGACGAAAGGATGTCTGAATCCCCTGTGGAGACCACAGAGAAAGACCTAGTTCCCGACCTCATCGCGACCGGAGGCCTCACATCCTTTGAAAACTCCAGAGGTACGCGGAGATCAGTGCCTCCAAAGGAGACGATGCCTGACTCCTCGTGAAACTTGATAGGAGTCCCAGGATTCCTGTGGCACGTGGAAAGGGACCCTTGGTCTCCCGCCTCAGTTGGAGAGGCGTCCCAATTGCCCTTCAAAGCCTCGAGGAGAATCCCGACTTGTCCCTCGCAACTAGGCAGGAGTCCTGACGTCGCTGAACAAACACGTGTGTGGAAGGACCATCCCCTCGTAACTCGAGAATATTCCCCAGGTTCCCGCCGCAACTCGAGAAAAACCATGAGACTTCCCCCTCGCCGCGAGATGAGGCCCGATTCCCCTGCACTGCATGCAGAGCAATTCCGTGTTGCACATCACACATGAAAGGAGCCTTGATTTCCTTGATGGCACTCCAGAGAAACCCCAAGAACATTGTTTCAAGGCTAGAGGGATCCTGAGGTCACTGTAGCAACACGAAAGAGCTCCGTGGACCAAAAATCAACTCGATATGAGAGGTTAGTCCCTGGCTTCGAATCCAGAGGAATACCACCTTACCACAAGCACCTCAAGAGGAGGCTTCTCTCAGCTCTAGCTATGTGAGAGAGACCCTGAGTTTGGGGCCTCAAGTGGAATGGACACCGCGATGCCCTGACTCGAAATAAGGCCAGATATCACTGCAGTGACTTGAATGCAGGCTCGTCTTGCATCTCCCAAGACGAAAGGATGTCTGAATCCCCTGTGGAGACCACAGAGAAAGACCTAGTTCCCCACCTCATCGCGACCGGGGCCTCACATCCTTTGAAAACTTCAGAGGTACGTGGAGATCAGTGCCTCCAAAGGAGACGATGCCTGTCTCCTCGTGAAACTTGATAGGAGTCCCAGGATTCCTGTGGCACGTGGAAAGGGACCCTTGGTCTCCCGCCTCAGCTGGAGAGGCGTCCCAATTGCCCTGCCAAGCCTCGAGGAGAATCCCGAGTTGTCCCTCGCAACTAGGCAGGAGTCCTGCCGTCGCTGAACTAACACGTGTGTGGAAGGGCCATCCCCGTCGTAACTCGAGAATATACCCCAGGTTCCCGCCGCAACTCGAGAGAAACCATGAGACTTCCCCCTCGCCGCGAGATAAGGCACGATTCCACTGCACTGCGTGCAGAGCAATTCCGTGTTGCACATCACACTTGAAAGGAGCCTTGATTTCCTTGATGGCACTCCAGAGAAACCCCATGAACACTGTTTCAAGGCTAGAGGGATCCTGAGGTCACTGTAGCAACATGAAAGAGCTCCGTGGACCAAAAATCAACTCGAGATGAGAGGTTCGTCCCTGGCTTCGACTCCAGAGGATTACCACCTTACCACAAGCACCTCAAGAGGAGGCTTCTCTCAGCTCTAGCTATGTGAGAGGGACCCTGAGTTTGCGGCCTCAAGTGGAATGGAGACCGAGATGCCCTGACTCGAAATAAGGCCGAATATCCCTGCAGTGACTTGAATGCAGGCTTGTCTTGCATCTCCCAAGATGAAAGGATGTCTGAATCCCCTGTGGAGACCACAGAGAAAGAACTAGTTCCCCACCTGATGGCGACCGGAGGCCTCACATCCTTTGAAAACTCCAGAGGTACGCGGAGATCAGTGCCTCCAAAGGAGACGATGCCTGACTCCTCGTGAAACTTGATAGGAGTCCCAGGATTCCTGTGGCACGTGGAAAGGGACCCTTGGTCTCCCGCCTCAGCTGGAGAGGCGTCCCAATTGCCCTTCAAAGCCTCGAGGAGAATCCCGACTTGTCCCTCGCAACTAGGCAGGAGTCTTGACGTCGCTGAACAAACACGTGTGTGGAAGGACCATCCCCTCGTAACTCGAGAATATTCCCCAGGTTCCCGCCGCAACTCGAGAAAAACCATGAGACTTCCCCCTCGCCGCGAGATGAGGTCCGATTCCCCTGCACTGCATGCAGAGCAATTCCGTCTTGCACATCACACATGAAAGGAGCCTTGATTTCCTTGATGGCACTCCAGAGAAACCCCAAGAACATTGTTTCAAGGCTAGAGGGATCCTGAGGTCACTGTAGCAACACGAAAGAGCTCGGTGGACCAAAAATCAACTCGATATGAGAGGTTAGTCCCTGGCTTCGACTCCAGAGGAATACCACCTTACCACAAGCACCTCAAGAGGAGGCTTCTCTCAGCTCTAGCTATGTGAGAGGGACCCTGAGTTTGCGGCCTCAAGTGGAATGGACACCGCGATGCCCTGACTCGAAATAAGGCCGGATATCCCTGCAGTGACTTGAATGCAGGCTCGTCTTGCATCTCCCAAGATGAAAGGAAGTCTGAATCCCGTGTGGAGACCACAGAGAAAGACCTAGTTCCCCACCTCATCGCGACCGGAGGCCTCACATCCTTTGAAAACTCCAGAGGTACGCGGAGATCAGGGCCTCCAAACGGGACGATGCCTGACTCCTCGTTAAACTTGATAGGATTCCCAGGATTCCTGTGGCACGTGGAAAGGGACACTTGGTCTCCCGCCTCAGGTGGAGAGGCGTCCCAATTGCCCTGCCAAGCCTCAAGGAGAATCCCGAGTTGTCCCTCGCAACTAGGCAGGAGTCCTGACGTCGCTGAACAAACACGTGTGTGGAAGGGCCATCCACGTCGTAACTCGAGAATATTCCCCAGGTTCCCGCCGCAACTCGAGAAAAACCATGAGACTTCCCCCTCGCCGCGAGATGAGGCCCGATTCCCCTGCACTGCGTGCAGAGCAATACCGTGTTGCACATCACACATGAAAGGAGCCTTGATTTCCTTGATGGCACTCCAGAGAAACCCAAAGAACACTGTTTCAAAGCTAGAGGGATCCTGAGGTCACTGTAGCAACAAGAAAGAGCTCCGTGGACCAAAAATCAACTCGAGATGAGAGGTTTGTCCCTGGCTTCGACTCCAGAGGATTACCACCTTACCACAAGCACCTCAAGAGGAGGCTTCTCTCAGCTCTAGCTATGTGAGAGGGTCCCTGAGTTTGCGGCCTCAAGTGGAATGGAGACCGAGATGCCCTGACTTGAAATAAGGCTGGATATCCCTGCAGTGACTTGAATGCAGGCTTGTCTTGTATCTCCCAAGATGAAAGGATGTCTGAATACCCTGTGGAGACCACATAGAAATAACTAGTTCCCCACCTCATGGCAACCGGAGGCCTCACATCCTTTGAAAATTCCAGAGGTACGCGGAGATCAGTGCCTCCAAAGGAGACGATGCCTCACTTCTCGTGAAACTTGATAGGAGTCCCAGGATTACTGTGGCACGTGGAAAGGGACCCTTGGTCTCCCGCCTCAGCTGGAGAGGCGTTCCAATTGCCCTGCCAAGCCTCGAGGAGAATCCCGAGTTTTCCCTCGCAACTAGGCAGGAGTCCTGACGTCGCTGAACAAACACGTGGGTGGAAGGGCCATCCCCGTCGTGACTCGAGAATATACCCCAGGTTCCCGCCGCAACTCGAGAAAAACCATGAGACTTCCCCCTCGCCGCGAGATGAGGCCCGATTCCCCTGCACTGCGTGCAGAGCAATTCCGTGTTGCACATCACACATGAAAGGAGCCTTGATTTCCTTGACGGCACTCCAGCGAAACCCCAAGAACACTGTTTCAAGGCTAGAGGGATCCTGAGGTCACTGTAGCATCAAGAAAGAGCTCCGTGGAACAAAAATCAACTCGATGTGAGAGCTTAGTCCCTGGCTTTGACTCCAGAGGAATACCACCTTACCACAAGCACCTCAAGAGGAGGCTTCTCTCAGCTCTAGGTATGTGAGAGGGATCCTGAGTTTGCGGCCTCAAGTGGAATGGACACCGCGATGCCCTGACGCGAAATAAGGCCGGATATCCCTGCAGTGACTTGAATGCAGGCTCGTCTTGCATCTCCCAAGACGAAAGGATGTCTGAATCCCCTGTGGAGACCACGGAGAAAGACCTAGTTCCCCACCTCATCGCGACCGGAGGCCTCACATCCCTTGAAAATTCCAGAGGTACGCGGAGATCAGTGCCTCCAAAGGAGACGATGCCTGACTCCTCGTGAAACTAGATAGGAGTCCCAGGATTCCTGTGGCACGTGGAAAGGGACACTTGGTCTCCCGCCTCAGCTGGAGAGGCGTCCCAATTGCCCTGCAAAGCCTCGAGGAGAATCCCGAGTTGTCCCTCGAAACTAGGCAGGAGTCCTGCCGTCGCTGAACTAACACGTGTGTGGAAGGGCCATCCCCGTCGTAACACGAGAATATACCACAGGTTCCCGCCGCAACTCGAGAAAAACCATGAGACTTCCCCGTCGCCGCGATATGAGGCCCGATTCCCCTGCACTGCGTGCAGAGCAATTCCGTGTTGCACATCACACATGAAAGGAGCCTTGATTTCCTTGATGGCACTCCAGAGAAACCCCAAGAACACTGTTTCAAGGCTAGAGGGATCCTGAGGTCACTGTAGCAACACGAAAGAGCTCCGTGGACCAAAAATCAACTCGAGATGAGAGGTTAGTCCCTGGCTTCGACTCCAGAGGAATACCACCTTACCACAAGCACCTCAAGAGGAGGCTTCTCTCAGCTCTAGGTATGTGAGAGGGACCCTGAGTTTGTGGCCTCAAGTGGAATGGACACCGCGATGCCCTGACTCGAAATAAGGCCGGATATCCGTGCAGTGACTTGAATGCAGGCTCGTCTTGCATCTCCCAAGACGCAGGGATGTCTGAATCCCCTGCGGAGACCACAGAGAAAGACCTAGTTCCCCACCTCATCGCGACCGGAGGCCTCACATCCTTTGAAAACTCCAGAGGTATGCGAGATCAGTGCCTCCCAAGGAGACAATGCATGACTCCTCGTGAAACTTGATAGGAGTCCCAGGATTCTGGTGGCACGTGGAAAGGGACACTTGGTCTCCCGCCTCAGTTGAAGAGGCGTCCCAATTGCCGTGCCAAGCCTCGAGGAGAATCCCGAGTTGTCCCTCGCAACTAGGCAGGAGTCCTGAAATGGCTGAACAAACATGTGGGTGGAAGGGACATCCCCGTCGTAACTCGAGAATATACCCCAGGTTCTCGCTGCAAATCGAGAAAAACCATGAGACTTCCCCCTCGCTGCGAGATGAGGCCCGATTCCCCTGCCCTGCGTGCAGAGCAATTCCGTGTTGCACATCACACATGAAAGGAGCCTTGATTTCCTTGATGGCACTCCAGAGAAACCCCAAGAACACTGTTTCAAGGCTAGAGGGATCCTGAGGTCACTGAAGCCACACTAAAGAGCTCCGTGGACCAAAAATCAACTCGAGATGAGAGGTTAGTCCCTGGCTTCGACTTCAGAGGAATACCACCTTACCACAAGCACCTCAAGAGGAGGCTTCTCTCAGCTCTAGGTATGTGAAAGGGACCCTGAGTTTGCAGCCTCAAGTCAAATGGACAACGCGATGCCCTGACTCGAAATAAGGCCGGATATCCCTGCAGTTACTTGAATGCAGGCTCGTCTTGCATCTCCCAAGACGAAAGGATGTCTGAATCCCCTGAGGAGACCACAGAGAAAGACCTAGTTCCCCACCTCATCGTGACCGGAGGCCTCACATCCTTTGAAGATTCCAGAGGTACGCGGAGATCAGTGCCTCCAAAGGAGAGGATGCCTGACTCCTCGTGAAACTTGATAGGAGTCCCAGGATTCCTGTGGCACGTGGAAAGGGACCCTTGGTCTCCCGCCTCAGCTGGAGAGACGTCCCAATTGCCCTGCCAAGCCTCGAGGCGAATCCCGAGTTGTCCCTCGCAACTAGGCAGGAGTCCTGCCGTCGCTGAACAAACACGTGTGTGGAAGGGCCATCCCCGTCGTAATTCGAGAATATACCCCAGGTTCCCGCCGCAACTCGAGAAAAACCATGAGACTTCCCCCTCGCCGCGAGATGAGGCCCGATTCCCATGCACTGCGTGCAGAGCAATTCCGTGTTTCACATCACACATGAAAAGAGCCTTAATTTCCTTGATGGCACTTCAGAGAAACCCCAAGAACTCTGTTTCAAGGCTAGAGGGATCCTGAGGTCACTGTAGCAACACGAAAGAGCTCCGTGGACCAAAAATCAACTCAAGATGAGACTTTAGTCCCTGGCTACGACTCCCGAGGAATACCACATTACCACAAGCACCTCAAGAGGAGGCTTCTCTCAGCTCTAGGTATGTGAGAGGGACCCTGAGTTTGCGGCCTCAAGTGGAATGGACACCGCGATGCCCTGACTCGCAATAAGGCCGGATATCCCTGCAGTGACTTGAATGCAGGCTCGTCTTGCATCTCCCAAGACGAAAGGATGTCTGAATCCCCTGTGGAGACCACAGAGAAAGACCTAGTTCCCCACCTCATCGCGACCGGAGGCCTCACATCCTTTGAAAATTCCAGAGGTACGCGGAGATCAGTGCCTCCAAAGGAGACGATGCCTGACTCCTCGTGAAACTTGATAGGAGTCCCAGGATTCCTGTGGCACGTGGAAAGGGACCCATGGTCTCCCGACTCAGCTGGAGAGGTGTCCCAATTGCCCTGCCAAGCCTCGAGGAGAATCCCGAGTTGTCCCTCGCAACTAGGCAGGAGTCCTGCCGTCGCTGAACAAACACGTGTGTGGAAGGGCCATCCCCGTCGTAATTCAAGAATATACCCCAGGTTCCTGCCGCAACTCGAGAAAAACCATGAGACTTCCCCCTCGCCACGAGATGAGGCCCGATTCCCCTGCACTGCGTGCAGAGCAATTCCGTGTTGCACATCACACATGAAAGGAGCCTTGATTTCCTTGATGGCACTTCAGAGAAACCTCAAGAACACTGTTTCAAGGCTAGAGGGATCCTGAGGTCACTGTAGCAACACGAAAGAGCTCCGTGGACCAAAAATCACCTCAAGGTGATAGTTTAGTCCCTGGCTTCGACTCCAGGGGAATACCACATTACCACAAGCACCTCAAGAGGAGGCTTCTCTCAGCTCTAGGTATGTGAGAGGGACCCTGAGTTTGCAGCCTCAAGTGGAATGGACACCGCGATGCCCTGACTCTAAATAAGGCCGGATATCCCTGCAGTGCCTTGAATACAGGCTCGTCTTGCATCTCCCAAGACGAAATGATGTCTGAGTCCCCTGTGGAGACCACAGAGAAAGACCTAGTTCCCCACCTCATCGCGACCGGAGGCCTCACATCCTTTGAAAACTCCAGAGGTACACGGAGAACAGTGCCTCCAAAGGAGACGATGGCTGACTCCTCGTGAAACTTGATAGGAGTCCCAGGATTCCTGTGGCACTTGGAAAGGGACCCTTGGTCTCCCGCCTCAGCTGGAGAGGCGTCCCAATTGCCCTGCCAAGCCTCGAGGAGAATCCCGAGTTGTCCCTCGCAACTAGGCAGGAGTCCTGACGTCGCTGAACAAACACGTGGGTGGAAGGGCCATCTCCGTCGTAACTCGAGAATATACACCAGGTTCCCATCGCAACTCGAAAAACACCATGATACTTCCCCCT
This sequence comes from Cervus elaphus, assembly GCF_910594005.1. Lineage (NCBI taxonomy): Eukaryota > Metazoa > Chordata > Mammalia > Artiodactyla > Cervidae > Cervus > Cervus elaphus. The sequence goes on along the minus strand of NW_025316783.1, from coordinate 1,888,159 downwards.
CGCCGCAAAATGAGGCCTGATACCCTGCACTGCGTGCAGAGCAATTCCATGTGGCACATCACACGTGAAAGGAGCCTTGATTTCCTTGATGGCACTCCAGAGAAACCCCAAGAACACTGTTTCAAGGCTAGAGGGATCCTGACGTCACTGTAGCAACACGAAAGAGCTTCGTGGACCAAAAATCAACTCGAGATGAGATGTTAGTCCCTGGCTTCGACTCCAAAGGAAACCACCTCACCACAAGCACGTCAAGAGGAGGCTTCTCTCAGCTCTAGGTATGTGAGAGGGACCCTGAGTTTGCGGCCTCAAGTGGAATGGACACCGCGATGCCCTGACTCGAAATAAGGCCGGATATCCCTGCAGTGATTTGAATGCAGGCTCGTTTTGCATCTCCCAAGACGAAAGGATGTCTGAATCCCCTGTGGAGACCACAGAGAAAGACGTAGTTCCCCACCTCATCGCGATCGGAGGCCTCACATCCTTTGAAAACTCCAGGGGTACGCGGTGATCAGTGCCTCCAAAGGAGACGATGCCTGACTCCTCGTGAAACTTGATAGGAGTCCCAGGATTCCTGTGGCACGTGGAAATGGACCCTTGGTCTCCCGCCTCAGCTGGAGAGGCGTCCCAATTGCCCTGCCAAGCCTCGAGGAGAATCCCGAGTTGTCCCTCGCAACTAGGCAGGAGTCCTGACGTCGCTGAACAAACATGTGGGTGGAAGGGCCATTCCCGTCATAACTCGAGAATATACCCCAGGTTCCCGCCGCAACTCGAGAAAAACCATGAGACTTCCCCCTCGCCGCGAGATGAGGCCCGATTCCCCTGCACTGCGTGCAGAGCAATTCCGTGTTGCACATCACACATGAAAGGAGCCTTGATTTCCTTGATGGCACTCCAGAGAAACCCCAAGAACACTGTTTCAAGGCTAGCGGGATCCTGAGGTCACTGTAGCAACACGAAAGAGCTCCGTGGACCACAAATCAACTCGAGATGAGAGGTTAGTCCCTGTCTTCGACTCCAGAGGAATACCACCTTACCACAAGCACCACAAGAGGAGGCTTCTCTCAGCTCTAGCTATGTGAGAGGGACCCTGAGTTTGCGGCCTCAAGTGGAATGGACACCGCGATGCCCTGACTCGAAATAAGGCCGGATATCCCTGCAGTGACTTGAATGCAGGCTCGTCTTGCATCTCCCAAGACGAAAGGATATCTGAATCCCCTTTGGAGACCTCAGAGAAAGATGTAGTTCCCCACCTCATCGCGACTGGAGGCCTCACATCCTTTGAAAACTCCAGAGGTACGCGGAGATCAGTGCCTCCAAAGGAGACGATGCCTGACTCCTCGTGAAACTTGATAGGAGTCCCAGGATTCCTGTGGCACGTGGAAAGGGACCCTTGGTCTCCCGCCTTGGCTAGAGAGGCGTCCCAATTTCCCTGCCAAGCCTCGAGGAGAATCCCGAGTTTTCCCTCGCAACTAGGCAGGAGTCCTTACGTCGCTGAACAAACACGTGGGTGGAAGGGCCAATCCCGTCGTAACTCGAGAATATACCCCAGGGTCCGGCCGCAACTCGAGAAAAACCATGAGACCTCCCCCTCGCCGCGAGATGAGGCCCGATTCCCCTGCACTGCGTGCAGAGCAATTCCGTATTGCACATCAAACATGAAAGGAGCCTTGATTTCCTTGATGGCATTCCAGAGAAAACCCAAGAACACTGTTTCAAGGCTAGAGGGATCCTGAGGTTACTGTAGCAACACGAAAGAGGTCCGTGGACCAAAAATCAACTCGAGATGAGAGGTTTGTCCCTGGCTTCGACTCCAGAGGAATACCACCTTACCACAAGCACCTCAAGAGGAGGCTTCTCTCAGCTCTAGCTATGTGCTGAGTTTGCAGCCTCAAGTGGAATGGACACCGCGATGCCCAGACTCGAAATAAGGCCGGATATCCCTGCAGTGACTTGAATGCAGGCTCGTCTTGCATCTCCCAAGACGAAAGGATGTCCGAATCCCCTGTGGAGACCACAGAAAAAGAACGAGTTCCCCACCTCATCGCGACCGGAGGCCTCACATCCTTTGAAAACTCCAGAGGTACGCGGAGATCAGTGCCTCCAAAGGAGACGATGCCTGACTCCTCGTGAAACTTGATAGGAGTCCCAGGATTCCTGTGGCACGTGGAAAGGGACCCTTGGTCTCCCGCCTCAGCTGGAGAGGCGTTCCAATTGCCCTGCCAAGCCTCGAGGAGAATCCCGAGTTGTCCCTCGCAACTAGGCAGGAGTCCTGACGTCGCTGAACAAACACGTGGGTGGAAGGGCCATCCCCGTCGTAACTCGAGAATATACCCCAGGTTCCCGCCGCAACTCGAGAAAAACCATGAGACTTCCCCCTCACCGCGAGATGAGGCCCGATTCCCCTGCACTGCGTGCAGAGCAATTCAGTGTTGCACATCTCACATGAAAGGAGCCTTGATTTCCTTGATGGCACTCCAGAGAAACCCCAAGAACACTGTTTCAATGCTAGAGGGATCCTGAGGTCACTGTAGCCACACGAAAGAGCACCGTGACCCAAAAATCAACTTGAGATGAGAGGTTAGTCCCTGGCTTCGACTCCAGAGGAATACCACCTTACCACAAGCACCTCAAGAGGAGGCTTCTCTCAGCTCTAGCTATGTGAGAGGGACCCTGAGTTTGCGGCCTCAAGTGGAATGGACACCGCGATGCCCTGACACGAAATAAAGCCGGGTATCCCTGCAGTGACTTGAATGCAGGCTCGTCTTGCATCTCCCAAGACGAAAGGTTGTCTGAATCCCCTGTGGAGACCACAGAGAATGACCTAGGTCCCCACCTCATCGCGACCGGAGGCCTCACATCCTTTGAAAACTCCAGAGGTACGCGGAGATCAGTGCCTCCAAAGGAGACGATGCCTGACTCCTCGTGAAACTTGATAGGAGTCCCAGGATTCCTGTGGCACGTGGAAAGGGACCCTTGGTCTCCCGCCTCAGCTGGAGAGGCGTCCCAATTGCCCTGCCAAGCCTCGAGGAGAATCGCGAGTTGTCCCTCGCAACTAGGAAGGAGTCCTGACGTCGCTGAACAAACACGTGGGTGGAAGGGCCATCCCCGTCGTAACTCGAGAATATACCCCAAGTTCCCGCCGCAACTCGAGAAAAACCATGAGACTTCCCCCTCGCCGCGAGATGAGGCCCGATTCCCCTGCACTGCGTGCAGAGCAATTCCGTCTTGCACATCACACATGAAAGGAGCCTTGATTTCCTTGATGGCACTCCATAGAAACCCCAAGAACACTGTTTCAAGGCTGGAGGGATCCTGAGGTCCCTGTAGCAGCACGAAAGAGCTCCGTGGACCATGAATCAACACGAGATGAGAGGTTAGTCCCTGGTTTCGACTCCAGAGGAATACCACCTTACCACAAGCACCTCAAGAGGAGGCTTCTCTCAGCTCTAGGTATGTGAGAGGGACCCTGAGTTTGCGGCCTCAAGTGGAATGGACACCGCGATGCCCTGACTCGAAATAAGGCCGGATATCCCTGCAGTGACTTGAATGCAGGCTCGTCTTGCATCTCCCAAGGCGAAAGGATGTCTGAATCCCCTGTGGAGACCACAGAGAAAGACCTAGTTCCCCACCTCATCGCGACCGGAGGCCTCACATCCTTTGAAAACTCCAGAGGTACGCGGAGATCAGTGCCTCCAAAGGAGACGATGCCTGACTCCTCGTGAAACTTGATAGGAGTCCCAGGATTCCTGTGGCACGTGGAAATGGACCCTTGGTCTCCCGCCTCAGCTGGAGAGTCGTCCCAATTGCCCTGCCAAGCCTCGAGGAGAATCCCGAGTCGTCCCTCGCAACTAGGCAGGAGTCCTGCCGTCGCTGAACTAACACGTGTGTGGAAGGGCCATCCCCGTCGTAACTCGAGAATATACCGCAGGTTCCCGCCGCAACTCGAGAAAAACCATGAGACTTCCCCCTCGCCGCGAGATGAGGCCCGATTCCCCTGCACTGCGTGCAGAGCAATTCTGTGTTGCACATCACACATGAAAGCAGCCTTGATTTCCTTGATGGCACCCCAGGGAAACCCCAAGAACACTGTTTCAAGATTGAGGGATCCTGAGGTCACTGTAGCAACACGAAAGAGCTCCGTGGACCAAAAATCAACTCGAGATGAGAGGTTAGTCCCTGGCTTCGACTCCAGAGGAATACCACCTTACCACAAGCACCTCAAGAGGAGGCTTCTCTCAGCTCTATGTATGTGAGAGGGACCCTGAGTTTGCGGCCTCAAGTGGAATGGACACCGCGATGCCCTGACTCGAAATAAGGCCGGATATCCCTGCAGTGACTTGAATGCAGGCTCGTCTTGCATCTCCCAAGACGAAAGGATGTCTGAATCCCCTGTGTAGACCAGAGAGAAAGACCTAGTTCCCCACCTCATCGCGACCGGAGGCCTCACATCCTTTGAAAACTCGAGAGTTACGCGGAGATCAGTGCCTCCAAAGGAGACGATGCCTGACTCCTCGTGAAACTTGATAGGAGTCCCAGGATTCCTGTGGCACGTGGAAAGGGACCCTTGGTCTCCCGCCTCAGCTGGAGAGGCGTCCCAATTGCCCTGCCAAGCCTCGAGGAGAATCCCGAGTTGTCCCTCGCAACGAGGCAGGAGTCCTGCCGTCGCTGAACTAACACGTGTGTGGAGGGGCCATCCCCGTCATAACTCGAGATTATACCGCAGGTTCGCGCCGCAACTCGAGAAAAACCATGAGACTTCCCCCTCGACGCGAGATGAGGCCCGATTCCCCTGCACCGCGTGCAGAGCAATTCCGTGTTGCGCATCACACATAAAAGGAGCCTTGATTTCCTTGATGGCACTCCAGAGAAACCCAAGAACACTGTTTCATGGTTGAGGGATCCTGAGGTCACTGTAGCAACACGAAAGAGCTCCGTGGACCAAAAATCAACTCGAGAAGAGGGTTTAGTCCCTGGCTTCGACTCCAGAGGTATACCACCTTACCACAAGCACCTCAAGAGGAGGCTTCTCTCAGCTCTAGGTATGTGAGAGGGACCCTGAGGTTGCAGCCTCAACTGGAATGGACACCGAGATGCCCTGACGCGAAATAAGGCCGGATATCTCTGCAGTGACTTGAATGCAGGCTCGTCTTGCATCTCCCAAGACGAAAGGATGTCTGAATCCCCTGTGGAGACCACAGAGAAAGACCTAGTTTCCAACCTCATGGCGACTGGAGGCCTCACATCCTTTGAAAACTCCAGAGGTACGCGGAGATCAGTGCCTCCAAAGGAGACGATGCCTGTCTCCTCGTGAAACTTGATAGGAGTCCCAGGATTCCTGTGGCACGTGGAAAGGGACCCTTCGTCTCCCGCCTCAGCTGGAGAGGCGTCCCAATTGCCCTGCCAAGCCTCGAGGAGAATCCCGAGTTGTCCCTCGCAACTAGGCAGGAGTCCTGACGTCGCTCAAGAAACACGTGGGTGGAAGGGCCATCCCCGTCGCAACTCGAGAATATACCCCAGGTTCCCGCCGCAACTCGAGAAAAACCATGAGACTTCCCCCTCGCCGCGAGATGAGGCCCGATTCCCCTACTCTTCATGCAGAGTAATTCCGTGTTGCACATGAAACATGAAAGGAGCCTTGATTTCCTTGATGGCACTCCAGAGAAACCCCAAGAACACTGTTTCAAGGCTAGAGGGATCCTGAGGTCACTGTAGCAACACGAAAGAGCTCCGTGGACCAAAAATCATCTCGAGATGAGAGGTTAGTCCCTGGCTTCGACTCCAGAGGAATACCACCTTACCACAAGCACCTCAAGAGGAGGCTTCTCTCAGCTCTAGGTATGTGAGAGGGACCCTGAGTTTGCGGCCTCAAGTGGAATGGACACCGCGATACCCTGACTCGAAATAAGGCCCTATATCCCTGCAGTGACTTGAATGCAGGCTCGTTTTGCATTTCCCAAGATGAAAGGATGTCTTAATCCCCTGTGGAGACCACAGAGAAAGAACAAGTTTCCCACCTCATTGCGACCGGAAGCCTAACATCCTTTGAAAACTCCAGAGGTACGCGGAGATCAGTGCCTCCAAAGGAGACGATGCCTGACTCCTCGTGAAACTTGATAGGAGTCCCAGGATTCCTGTGGCACGTGGAAAGGGACACTTGGTCTCCCGCCTCAGCTGGAGAGGCGTCCCAATTGCCCTGCCAAGCCTCGAGGAGAATCCCGAGTTGTCCCTCGAAACTAGGCAGGAGTCCTGCCGTCGCTGAACTAACACGTGTGTGGAAGGGCCATCCCCGTCGTAACACGAGAATATACCCCAGGTTCCCGCCGCAACTCAAGAAAAACCATGAGACTTCCCCCTCGCCGCAAGATAAGGCACGATTCCCCTGCACTGCGTGCAGAGCAATTCCGTGTTGCACATCACACATGAAAGGAGCCTTGATTTCCTTGATGGCACTCCAGAGAAACCCCAAGAACACTGTTTCAAGGCTAGAGGGATCCTGAGGTCACTGTAGCAACACGAAAGAGCTCCGTGGACCAAAAATCAACTCGAGATGAGAGCTTAGTCCCTGGCTTCGACTCCAGAGGAATACCACCTTACCACAAGCACCTCAAGAGGAGGCTTCTCTCAGCTCTAGGTATCTGAGAGGGACCCTGAGTTTGCCGCCTCAAGTGGAATGGACACCCCGATGCCCTGACTCGAAATAAGGCAGGATATCCCTGCAGTGACTTGAATGCAGGCTCGTCTTGCATCTCCCAAGACGAAAGGATGTCTGAATCCCCTGTGGAGACCACAGAGAAAGACCTAGTTCCCCACATCTTCGCGACCGGAGGCCGCACATCCTTTGAAAACTTCAGACGTACGCGGAGATCCGTGCCTCCAAAGGAGACGATGCCTGACTCCTCCTGAAAATTGATAGGAGTCCCAGGATTCCTGTGGCACGTGGAAAGGTACCCTTGGTCTCCCGCCTCAGCTGGAGAGGCGTCCCAATTGCCCTGCCAAGCCTCGAGGAGAATCCCGAGTTGTCCCTCGCAACTAGGCAGGAGTCCTGACGTCGCTGAACAAACACATGGGTGGAAGGTCCATACCCGTCGTAACTCGAGAATATACCCCAGGTTCCCGCCGCAACTCAAGAAAAACCATGAGACTTCCCCCTAGCCGTGAGATGAGGCCCGATTCCCCTGCACTGCGTGCAGAGCAATTCCGTGTTGCACATCAAACATGAAAGGAGCCTTGATTTCCTTGATGGCACTGCAGAGAAACCCCAAGAACACTGTTTCAAGGCTAGAGGGATCCTGAGGTCACTGTAGCCACACGAAAGAGCTCCGTGGACCAAAAATCAACTCGAAATGAGAGGTTAGTCCCTGGCTTGGACTCCAGAGGAATACCACCTTACCACAAGCACCTCAAGAGGAGGCTTCTCTCAGCTCTATGTATGTGAGAGGGACCCTGAGTTTGCGGCCTCAAGTTTAATGGACACCGCGATGCCCAGACTCGAAATAAGGCCGGATATCCCTGCAGTGACTTGAATGCAGGCTCGTCTTTCATCTCCCAAGACGAAAGGATGTCTGAATCCCCTGTGGAGACCACAGAGAATGACCTAGTTCCCCACCTCATCGCGACCGGAGGCCTCACATCCTTTGAAAACTCCAGAGGTACGCGGAGATCAGTGCCTCCAAAGGAGACGATGCCTGACTCCTCGTGAAACTTGATAGGAGTCCCAGGATTCCTGTGGCACGTGGAAAGGGACACTTGGTCTCCCGCCTCAGCTGGAGAGGCGTCCCAATTGCCCTGCCAAGCCTCGAGGAGAATCGCGAGTTGTCCCTCGCAACTAGGCAGGAGTCCTGACGTCGCTGAACAAACACGTGGGTGGAAGGGCCATCCCCGTCGTAACTCGAGAATATACCCCAGGTTCCCGCCGCAACTCGAGAAAAACCATGAGACTTCCCCCTCGCCGCGAGATGAGGCCCGATTCCCCTGCACTGCGTGCAGAGCAATTCCGTCTTGCACATCACACATGAAAGGAGCCTTGATTTCCTTGATGGCACTCCAGAGAAACCCTAAGAACACTGTTTCAAGGTTGAGGGATCCTGAGGTCACTGTAGCAACACGAAAGAGCTCCGTGGACCAAAAATCAACTCGAGATGAGAGGTTAGTCCCTGGCTTCGACTCCAGAGGAATACCACCTTACCACAAGCACCTCAAGAGGAGGCTTCTCTCAGCTCTATGTATGTGCGAGGGACCCTGAGTTTGCGGCCTCAAGTGGAATGGAGGCCGCGATGCCCTGACTCGAAATAAGGCCGGATATCTCTGCAGTGACTTGAATGCAGGCTCGTCTTGCATCTCCCAAGACAAAAGGATGTCTGAATCCCCTGTGGAGACCACAGAGAAAGACCTAGTTCCCAACTTCATCGCGACCGGAGGCCTCACATCCTTTGAAAACTCCAGAGGTACGCGGAGATCAGTGCTTCCAAAGGAGACGATGCCTGACTCCTCGAGAAACTTGATAGGAGTCCCAGGATTCCTGTGGCACGTGGAAAGGGACCCTTCGTCTCCCGCCTCAGCTGGAGAGGCGTCCCAATTGCCCTGCCAAGCCTCGAGGAGAATCCCGAGTTGTCCCTCGCAACTAGGCAGGAGTCCTGACGTCGCTGAACAAACACGTGGGTGGAAGGGCCATCCCCGTCGAAACTCGAGAATATACACCAGGTTCCCGCCGCAACTCGAGAAAAACCATGAGACTTCCCCCTCGCCGCGAGATGAGGCCCGATTCCCCTGCACTGCGTGCAGAGCAATTCCGTGTTGCACATCACACATGAAAGGAGCCTTGATTTCCTTGATGGCACTCCAGAGAAACCCCAAGAACACTGTTTCAAGGTTGAGGGATCCTGAGGTCACTGTAGCAACACGAAAGAGCTCCGTGGACCAAAAATCAACTCGAGATGAAAGGTTAGTCCCTGGCTTCGACTCCAGAGGAATACCACCTTACCACAAGCACCTCAAGAGGAGGCTTCTCTCAGCTCTATGTACGTGAGAGGGACCCTGAGTTTGCGGCCTCAAGTGGAATGGCGACCGCGAGGCCCTGACTCGAAATAAGGCCGGATATCCCTGCAGTGACTTGAATGCAGGCTCGTCTTGCATCTCCCAAGACGAAAGGATGTCTGAATCCCCTGTGGAGACCACAGAGAAAGACCTAGTTCCCCACCTCATCGCGACCGGAGGCCTCACATCCTTTGAAAACTCCAGAGGTACGCGGAGATCAGTGCCTCCAAAGGAGATGATGCCTGCCTCCTCGTGAAACTTGATAGGAATCCCAGGATTGCTGTGGCACGTGGAAAGGGACCCTTGGTCTCCCGCCTCAGCTGGGGAGGCATCCCAATTGCCCTGCCAAGCCTCAAGGAGAATCCCGAGTAGTCCCTCGCAACTAGGCAGGAGTCCTGACATCGCAGAACAAACACGTGGGTGGAAGGGCCATTCCCGTCGTAACTCATGAATATACCCCAGGTTCCCACCGCAACTCGAGAAAAACCATGAGACTTCTCCCTCGCCGCGAGATGAGGCCCGATTCCCCTACTCTTCATGCAGAGTAATTCCGTGTTGCACATCACACATGAAAGGAGCCTTGATTTCCTTGATGACACTCCAGAGAAACCCCAAGAACACTGTTTCTAGGCTGGAGGGATCCTGAGGTCCCTGTAGCAGCACGAAAGAGCTCCGTGGACCATGAATCAACTCGAGATAAGAGGTTAGTCCCTGGCTTCGACTCCAGAGGAATACCACCTTACCAAAAGCACCTCAAGAGGAGGCTTCTCTCAGCTCTAGCTATGTGAGAGGGACCCTGAGTTTGCGGCCTCAAGTGGAATGGACACCGCGATGCCCTGACTCGAAATAAGGCCGGATATCCCTACAGTGACTTGAATGCAGGCTCGTCTTGCATCTCCCAAGACGAAAGGTTTTCTGAATCCCCTGTGGAGACCACAGAGAAAGACCTAGTTCCCCACCTCATCGCGACCGGAAGCCTCACATCCTTTGAAAACTCCAGAGGTAGGCGGAGATTAGTGCCTCCAAAGGAGACGATGCCTGACTCCTCGTCAAACTTGATAGGAGTCCCAGGATTCCTGTGGCACGTGGAAAGGGACCCTTGGTCTCCCGCCTCAGCTGGAGAGGCGTCCCAATTGCCCTGCCATGCCTCGAGGAGAATCCCGAGTTGTCCGTCGTAACTAGGCAGGAGTCCTGACATGGCTGAACAAACACGTGGGTGGAAGGTCCCTCCCCGTCGTAACTCGAGAATATACCCCAGGTTCCCGCCGCAACTCGAGAAAAACCATGAGATTTCTCCCTCGCCGCAAAATGAGGCCCAATTCCTCTGCACTGCATGCAGAGTAATTCCGTGTTGCACATCACACATGAAAGGAGCCTTGATTTCCTTGATGGCACTCCAGAGAAACACCAAGAACACTGTTCCAAGGCTAGAGTGCTCCTGAGGTCACTGTAGCCACACTAAAGAGCTCCGTGGACCAAAAATCAACTCGAGATGAGAGGTTAGTCCCTGGCTTCGACTCCAGAGGAATACCACATTACCACAAGCACCTCAAGAGGAGGCTTCTCTCAGCTCTAGGTATGTGAGAGGGACCCTGAGTTTGTGGCCTCAAGTGGAATGGACACCGCGATGCTCTGACTCGAAATGAGGCCGGATATCCGTGCAGTGACTTGAATGCAGGCTCGTCTTGCATCTCCCAAGACGAAAGGATGTCTGAATCCCCTGCGGAGACCACAGAGAAAGACCTAGTTCCCCACCTCATCGCGACCGGAGGCCTCACATCCTTTGAAAACTCCAGAGGTATGCGAGATCAGTGCCTCCCAAGGAGACAATGCATGACTCCTCGTGAAATTTGATAGGAGTCCCAGTATTCTGGTGGCACGTGGAAAGGGACCCTTGGTCTCCCGCCTCAGCTGGAGAGGCGTCCCAATTGCCCTGCCAAGCTTCGAGGAGAATCCCGAGTTGTCCCTCGCAACTAGGCAGGAGTCCTGAAATGGCTGAACAAACATGTGGGTGGAAGGGACATCCCCGTCGTAACTCGAGAATATACCCCAGGTTCTCGCCGCAAATCGAGAAAAACCATGAGACTTTCCCCTCGCTGCGAGATGAGGCCCGATTCCCCTGCCCTGCGAGCAGAGCAATTCCGTGTTGCACATCACACATGAAAGGAGCCTTGATTTCCTTGATGGCACTCCAGAGAAACCCCAAGAACACTGTTTCAAGGCTAGAGGGATCCTGAGGTCACTGAAGCCACACTAAAGAGCTCCGTGGACCAAAAATCAACTCGAGATGAGAGGTTAGTCCCTGGCTTCGACTCCAGAGGAATACCACCTTACCACAAGCACCTCAAGAGGAGGCTTCTCTCAGCTCTAGTATGTGAGAGGGACCCTGAGTTTGCGGCCTCAAGTCGAATGGACAACGCGATGCCCTGACTCGAAATAAGGCCGGATATCCCTGCAGTTACTTGAATGCAGGCTCGTCTTGCATCTCCCAAGACGAAAGGATGTCTGAATCCCCTGTGGAGACCACAGAGAAAGACCTAGTTACCCACCTCATCGTGACCGGAGGCCTCACATCCTTTGAAGATTCCAGAGGTACGCGGAGATCAGTGCCTCCAAAGGAGAGGATGCCTGACTCCTCGTGAAACTTGATAGGAGTCCCAGGATTCCTGTGGCACGTGGAAAGGGACCCTTGGTCTCCCGCCTCAGCTGGAGAGGGGTACCAATTGCCGTGCCAAGCCTCGAGGCGAATCCCGAGTTGTCCCTCGCAACTAGGCAGGAGTCCTGCCGTCGCTGAACAAACACGTGTGTGGAAGGGCCATCCCCGTCGTAATTCGAGAATATACCCCAGGTTCCCGCCGCAACTCGAGAAAAACCATGAGACTTCCCCCTCTCCACGAGATGAGGCCCGATTCCCATGCACTGCGTGCAGAGCAATTCCGTGTTTCACATCACACATGAAAAGAGCCTTAATTTCCTTGATGGCACTTCAGAGAAACCCCAAGAACTCTGTTTCAAGGCTAGAGGGATCCTGAGGTCACTGTAGCAACAGGAAAGAGCTCCGTGGACCAAAAATCAACTCAAGATGAGACTTTAGTCCCTGGCTACGACTCCCGAGGAATACCACATTACCACAAGCACCTCAAGAGGAGGCTTCTCTCAGCTCTAGGTATGTGAGAGGGACCCTGAGTTTGCGGCCTCAAGTGGAATGGACACCGCGATGCCCTGACTCGAAATAAGGCCGGATATCCCTGCAGTGACTTGAATGCAGGCTCGTCTTGCATCTCCCAAGATGAAAGGATGTCTGAATCCCCTGTGGAGACCACAGAGAAAAACCTAGTTCCCCACCTCATCGCGACCGGAGGCCTCACATCCTTTGAAAACTCCAGAGTTACGCGGAGATCAGTGCCTCCAACGGAGACGATGCCTGACTCCTCATGAAACTTGATAGGAGTCCCAGGATTCCTGTGGCACGTGGAAGGGGACCCTTGGTCTCCCGACTCAGCTGGAGAGGTGTCCCAATTGCCCTGCCAAGCCTCGAGGAGAATCCCGAGTTGTCCCTCGCAACTAGGCAGGAGTCCTGCCGTCGCTGAACAAACACGTGTGTGGAAGGGCCATCCCCGTCGTAATTCAAGAATATACCCCAGGTTCCCGCCGCAACTCGAGAAAAACCATGAGACTTCCCCCTCGCCACGAGATGAGGCCCGATTCCCCTGCACTGCGTGCAGAGCAATTCCGTGTTGCACATCACACATGAAAAGAGCTTTGAATTCCTTGATGGCACTTCAGAGAAAACTCAAGAACACTGTTTCAAGGCTAGAGGGATCCTGAGGTCACTGTAGCAACACGAAAGAGCTCCGTGGACCAAAAATCACCACAAGGTGATAGTTTAGTCCCGGGCTTCGACTCCAGAGGAATACCACATTACCACAAGCACCTCAAGAGGAGGCTTCTCTCAGCTCTAGGTATGTGAGAGGGACCCTGAGTTTGCAGCCTCAAGTGGAATGGACACCGCGATGCCCTGACTCGAAATAAGGCCGGATATCCCTGCAGTGCCTTGAATACAGGCTCGTCTTGCACCTCCCAAGACGAAATGATGTCTGAGTCCCCTGTGGAGACCACAGAGAAAGACCTAGTTCCCCACCTCATGGCGACCGGAGGCCTCACATCCTTTGAAAACTCCAGAGGTACACGGAGAACAGTGCCTCCAAAGGAGACGATGGCTGACTCCTCGTGAAACTTGATAGGAGTCCCAGGATTCCTGTGGCACGTGGAAAGGGACCCTTGGTCTCCCGCCTCAGCTTGAGAGGCGTCCCAATTGCCCTGCAAAGCCTCGAAGAGAATCCCGAATTGTCCCTCGCAACTAGGCGGGAGTCCTGACGTCGCTGAACAAACACGTTGGTGGAAGGGCCATCTCCATCGTAACTCGAGAATATACCCCAGGTTCCCATCGCAACTCGAAAAACACCATGATACTCCCCCTCGCAGCAAAATGAGGCCCGATACCCTGCACTGCGTGCAGAGCAATTCCGTGTGGCACATCACACATGAAAGGAGCCTTGATTTCCTTGATGGCACTCCAGAGAAACCCCAAGAACACTCTTTCAAGGCTCGAGGGATCCTGAGGTCACTGTAGCAACACGAAAGAGCTCCGTGGACCACAAATCAACTCGAGATGAGAGGTTAGTCCCTGGCTTCGACTCCAGAGGAATACCACCTTACCACAAGCACCACAAGAGGAGGCTTCTCTCAGCTCTAGGTATGTGAGAGGGACCCTGAGTTTGCGGCCTCAAGTGGAATGGATACCGCGATTCCCTGACTCGAAATAAGGCCGGATATCCCTGCAGTGACTTGAATGCAGGCTCGTCTTGCATCTCCCAAGACGAAAGGATATCTGAATCCCCTGTGGAGACCTCAGAGAAAGATGTAGTTCCCCACCTCATCGCGACTGGAGGCCTCACATCCTTTGAAAACTCCAGAGGTACGCGGAGATCAGTGCCTCCAAAGGAGACGATGCCTGACTCCTCGTGAAACTTGATAGGAGTCCCAGGATTCCTGTGGCACGTGGAAAGGGACCCTTGGTCTCCCGCCTCGGCTAGAGAGGCGTCCCAATTTCCCTGCCAAGCCTCGAGAAGAATCCCGAGTTTTCCCTCGCAAATAGGCAGGAGTCCTGACGTCGCTGAACAAACACTTGGGTGGAAGGGCCATTCCCGTCATACCTCGAGAATATACCCCAGGGTCCCGCCGCAACTCGAGAAAAACCATGAGACCTCCCCCTCGCCGCGAGATGAGGCCCGATTCTCCTGCACTGCATGAAGAGCAATTCCGTATTGCACATCAAACATGAAAGGAGCCTTGATTTCCTTGATGGCACTCCAGAGAAAACCCAAGAACACTGTTTCAAGGCTAGAGGGATCCTGAGGTTACTGTAGCAACACGAAAGAGGTCCGTGGACCAAAAATCAACTCGAGATGAGAGGTTTGTCCCTTGCTTCGACTCCAGAGGAATACCACCTTACCACAAGCACCTCAAGAGGAGGCTTCTCTCAGCTCTAGGTATGTGAGAGGGACCCTGAGTTTGCGGCCTCAAGTGGAATGGACACCGCGATGCCCAGACTCGAAATAAGGCCGGATATCCCTGCAGTGACTTGAATGCAGGCTCGTCTTTCATCTCCCAAGACGAAAGGATGTCTGAATCCCCTGTGGAGACCACAGAGAAAGACCTAGTTCCCCACCTCATCGCGACCGGAGGCCTGACATCCTTTGAAAACTCCAGAGGTACGCGGAGATCAGTGCCTCCAAAGGAGACGATGCCTGACTCCTCGTGAAACTTGATAGGAGTCCCAGGATTCCTGTGGCACGTGGAAAGGGACCCTTGGTCTCCCGCCTCAGCTGGAGAGGCGTCCCAATTGCCCTGCCAAGCCTCGAGGAGAATCCCGAGTTGTCCCTCGCAACTAGGCAGGAGTCCTGACGTCGCTGAACAAACATGTGGGTGGAAAGGCCATCCCCGTCGTAACTCGAGAATATACCCCAGGTTCCCGCCGCAACTCGAGAAAAACCATGAGACTTCCCCCTCGCCGCGAGATGAGGCCCGATTCCCCTGCACTGCGTGCAGAGCAATTCCGTGTTGCACATCACACATGAAAGGAGCCTTGATTTCCTTGATGGCACTCCAGAGAAACCCCAAGAACACTGTTTCAAGGCTAGAGGGATCCTGAGGTCCCTGTAGCAGCACGAAAGAGCTCCGTGGACCATGAATCAACTCGAGATGAGAGGTTAGTCCCTGGCTTCGACTCCAGAGGAATACCACCTTACCACAAGCACCTCAAGAGGAGGCTTCTCTCAGCTCTAGGTATGTGAGAGGGACCCTGAGTTTGCGGCCTCAAGTGGAATGGACACCGCGATGCCCTGACTCGAAATAAGGCCGAATATCCCTGCAGTGACTTGAATACAGGCTCGTCTTGCATCTCCCAAGGCGAAAGGATGTCTGAATCCCCTGTGGAGACCACAGAGAAAGACCTAGTTCCCCACCTCATCGCGACCGGAGGCCTGACATCCTTTGAAATCTCCAGAGGTACGCGGAGATCAGTGCCTCCAAAGGAGACGATGCCTGACTCCTCGTGAAACTTGATAGGAGTCCCAGGATTCCTGTGGCACGTGGAAAGGGACCCTTGGTCTCCCGCCTCAGCTGGAGAGTCGTCCCAATTGCCCTACCAAGCCTCGAGGAGAATCCCGAGTTGTCCCTCGCAACTAGGCAGGAGTCCTGCCGTCGCTGAACTAACACGTGTGTGGAAGGGCCATCCCCGTCATAACTCGAGAATATACCGCAGGTTCCCGCCGCAACTCGAGAAAAACCATGAGACTTCCCCCTCGCCGTGAGATGAGGCCCGATTCCCCTGCACTGCGTGCAGAGCAATTCTGTGTTGCACATCACACATGAAAGGAGCCTTGATTTCCTTGATGGCACTCCAGAGAAACCCCAAGAACACTGTTTCAAGGTTGAGGGATCCTGAGGTCACTGTAGCAACACGAAAGAGCTCGGTGGACCAAAAATCAACTCGAGATGAGAGGTTAGTCCCTGGCTTCGACTCCAGAGGAATACCACCTTACCACAAGCACCTCAAGAGGAGGCTTCTCTCAGCTCTATGTATGTGAGAGGGAACCTGAGTTTGCGGCCTCAAGTGGAATGGACACCGCGATGCCCTGACTCGAAATAAGGCCGGATATCCCTGCAGTGACTTGAATGCAGGCTCGTCTTGCATCTCCCAAGACGAAAGGATGTCTGAATCCCATGTGGAGACCACAGAGAAAGACCTAGTTCCCCACCTCATCGCGACCGGAGGCCTCACATCCTTTGAAAACTCCAGAGGTACGCGGAGATCAGTGCCTCCAAAGGAGACGATGGCTGACTCCTCGTGAAACTTGATAGGAGTCCCAGGATTCCTGTGGCACGTGGAAAGGGACCCTTGGTCTCCCGCCTCAGCTTGAGAGGCGTCCCAATTGCCCTGCAAAGCCTCGAAGAGAATCCCGAATTGTCCCTCGCAACTAGGCGGGAGTCCTGACGTCGCTGAACAAACACGTTGGTGGAAGGGCCATCTCCGTCGTAACTCGAGAATATACCCCAGGTTCCCATCGCAACTCGAAAAACACCATGATACTCCCCCTCGCCGCAAAATGAGGCCCGATACCCTGCACTGCGTGCAGAGCAATTCCGTGTGGCACATCACACATGAAAGGAGCCTTGATTTCCTTGATGGCACTCCAGAGAAACCCCAAGAACACTCTTTCAAGGCTCGAGGGATCCTGAGGTCACTGTAGCAACACGAAAGAGCTCCGTGGACCACAAATCAACTCGAGATGAGAGGTTAGTCCCTGGCTTCGACTCCAGAGGAATACCACCTTACCACAAGCACCACAAGAGGAGGCTTCTCTCAGCTCTAGGTATGTGAGAGGGACCCTGAGTTTGCGGCCTCAAGTGGAATGGATACCGCGATTCCCTGACTCGAAATAAGGCCGGATATCCCTGCAGTGACTTGAATGCAGGCTCGTCTTGCATCTCCCAAGACGAAAGGATATCTGAATCCCCTGTGGAGACCTCAGAGAAAGATGTAGTTCCCCACCTCATCGCGACTGGAGGCCTCACATCCTTTGAAAACTCCAGAGGTACGCGGAGATCAGTGCCTCCAAAGGAGACGATGCCTGACTCCTCGTGAAACTTGATAGGAGTCCCAGGATTCCTGTGGCACGTGGAAAGGGACCCTTGGTCTCCCGCCTCGGCTAGAGAGGCGTCCCAATTTCCCTGCCAAGCCTCGAGAAGAATCCCGAGTTTTCCCTCGCAAATAGGCAGGAGTCCTGACGTCGCTGAACAAACACTTGGGTGGAAGGGCCATTCCCGTCATACCTCGAGAATATACCCCAGGGTCCCACCGCAACTCGAGAAAAACCATGAGACCTCCCCCTCGCCGCGAGATGAGGCCCGATTCTCCTGCACTGCATGAAGAGCAATTCCGTATTGCACATCAAACATGAAAGGAGCCTTGATTTCCTTGATGGCACTCCAGAGAAAACCCAAGAACACTGTTTCAAGGCTAGAGGGATCCTGAGGTTACTGTAGCAACACGAAAGAGTTCCGTGGACCAAAAATCAACTCGAGATGAGAGGTTAGTCCCTGGCTTCGACTCCAGAGGAATACCACCTTACCACAAGCACCTCAAGAGGAGGCTTCTCTCAGCTCTAGGTATGTGAGAGGGACCCTGAGTTTGCGGCCTCAAGTGGAATGGACACCGCGATGCCCAGACTCGAAATAAGGCCGGATATCCCTGCAGTGACTTGAATGCAGGCTCGTCTTTCATCTCCCAAGACGAAAGGATGTCTGAATCCCCTGTGGAGACCACAGAGAAAGACCTAGTTCCCCACCTCATCGCGACCGGAGGCCTGACATCCTTTGAAAACTCCAGAGGTACGCGGAGATCAGTGCCTCCAAAGGAGACGATGCCTGACTCCTCGTGAAACTTGATAGGAGTCCCAGGATTCCTGTGGCACGTGGAAAGGGACCCTTGGTCTCCCGCCTCAGCTGGAGAGGCGTCCCAATTGCCCTGCCAAGCCTCGAGGAGAATCCCGAGTTGTCCCTCGCAACTAGGCAGGAGTCCTGATGTCGCTGAACAAACATGTGGGTGGAAAGGCCATCCCCGTCGTAACTCGAGAATATACCCCAGGTTCCCGCCGCAACTCGAGAAAAACCATGAGACTTCCCCCTCGCCGCGAGATGAGGCCCGATTCCCCTGCACTGCGTGCAGAGCAATTCCGTGTTGCACATCACACATGAAAGGAGCCTTGATTTCCTTGATGGCACTCCAGAGAAACCCCAAGAACACTGTTTCAAGGCTAGAGGGATCCTGAGGTCACTGTAGCAACACGAAAGAGCTCCGTGGACCAAAAATCAACTCGAGATGAGAGGTTAGTCCCTGGCTTCGACTCCAGAGGAATACCACCTTACCACAAGCACCTCAAGAGGAGGCTTCTCTCATCTCTAGCTATGTGAGAGGGACCCTGAGTTTGCGGCCTCAAGTGGAATGGACACCGCGATGCCCTGACGCGAAATAAGGCCGGATATCCCTGCAGTGACTTGAATGCAGGCTGGTCTTGCATCTCCCAAGACGAAAGGATGTCTGAATCCCCTGTGGAGACCACAGAGAATGACCTAGTTCCCCACCTCATCGCGACCGGAGGCCTCACATCCTTTGAAAACTCCAGAGGTACGCGGAGATCAGTGCCTCCAAAGGAGACGATGCCTGACTCCTCGTGAAACTTGATAGGAGTCCCAGGATTCCTGTGGCACGTGGAAAAGGACACTTGGTCTCCCGCCTCAGCTGGAGAGGCGTCCCAATTGCCCTGCCAAGCCTCGAGGAGAATCGCGAGTTGTCCCTCGCAACTAGGCAGGAGTCCTGACGTCGCTGAACAAACACGTGGGTGGAAGGGCCATCCCCGTCGTAACTCGAGAATATACCCCAGGTACCCGCCGCAACTCGAGAAAAACCATGAGACTTCCCCCTCGCCGCGAGATGAGGCCCGATTCCCCTGCACTGCGTGCAGAGCAATTCCGTCTTGCACATCACACATGAAAGGAGCCTTGATTTCCTTGATGGCACTCCATAGAAACCCCAAGAACACTGTTTCTAGGCTGGAGGGATCCTGAGGTCCCTGTAGCAGCAAGAAAGAGCTCCGTGGACCATGAATCAACTCGAGATGAGAGGTTAGTCCCTGGCTTCGACTCCAGAGGAATACCACCTTACCACAAGCACCTCAAGAGGAGGTTTCTCTCAGCTCTAGGTATGTGAGAGGGACCCTGAGTTTGCGGCCTCAAGTGGAATGGACACCGCGATGCCCTGACTCGAAATAAGGCCGAATATCCCTGCAGTGACTTGAATACAGGCTCGTCTTGCATCTCCCAAGGCGAAAGGATGTCTGAATCCCCTGTGGAGACCACAGAGAAAGACCTAGTTCCCCACCTCATCGCGACCGGAGGCCTGACATCCTTTGAAATCTCCAGAGGTACGCGGAGATCAGTGCCTCCAAAGGAGACGATGCCTGACTCCTCGTGAAACTTGATAGGAGTCCCAGGATTCCTGTGGCACGTGGAAAGGGACCCTTGGTCTCCCGCCTCAGCTGGAGAGTCGTCCCAATTGCCCTACCAAGCCTCGAGGAGAATCCCGAGTTGTCCCTCGCAACTAGGCAGGAGTCCTGCCGTCGCAGAACTAACACGTGTGTGGAAGGGCCATCCCCGTCATAACTCGAGAATATACCGCAGGTTCCCGCCGCAACTCGAGAAAAACCATGAGACTTCCCCCTCGCCGTGAGATGAGGCCCGATTCCCCTGCACTGCGTGCAGAGCAATTCTGTGTTGCACATCACACATGAAAGGAGCCTTGATTTCCTTGATGGCACTCCAGAGAAACCCCAAGAACACTGTTTCAAGGTTGAGGGATCCTGAGGTCACTGTAGCAACACGAAAGAGCTCGGTGGACCAAATATCAACTCGAGATGAGAGGTTAGTCCCTGGCTTCTACTCCAGAGGAATACCACCTTACCACAAGCACCTCAAGAGGAGGCTTCTCTCAGCTCTATGTATGTGAGAGGGACCCTGAGTTTGCGGCCTCAAGTGGAATGGACACCGCGATGCCCTGACTCGAAATAAGGCCGGATATCCCTGCAGTGACTTGAATGCAGGCTCGTCTTGCATCTCCCAAGACGAAAGGATGTCTGAATCCCATGTGGAGACCACAGAGAAAGACCTAGTTCCCCACCTCATCGCGACCGGAGGCCTCACATCCTTTGAAAACTCCAGAGGTACGCGGAGATCAGTGCCTCCAAAGGAGACGATGCCTGACTCCTCGTGAAACTTGATAGGAGTCCCAGGATTCCTGTGGCACGTGGAAAGGGACCCTTGGTCTCCCGCCTCAGCTGGAGAGGCGTCCCAATTGCACTGCCAAGCCTCGAGGAGAATCCCGAGTTGTCCCTCGCAACTAGGCAGGAGTCCTGCCGTCGCTGAACTAACACGTGTGTGGAAGGGCCATCCCCGTCGTAACTCGAGATTATACCGCAGGTTCGCGCCGCAACTCGAGAAAAACCATGAGACTTCCCCCTCGACGCGAGATGAGGCCCGATTCCCCTGCACTGCGTGCAGAGCAATTCCGTGTTGCGCATCACACATGAAAGGAGCCTTGATTTCCTTGATGGCACTCCAGAGAAACCCCAAGAACACTGTTTCAAGGTTGAGGGATCCTGAGGTCACTGTAGCAACACGAAAGAGCTCCGTGGACCAAAAATCAACTCGAGATGAGAGGTTAGTCCCTGGCTTCGACTCCAGAGGAATACCACCTTACCACAAGCACCTCAAGAGGAGGCTTCTCTCAGCTCTATGTATGTGAGAGGGACCCTGAGTTTGCGGCCTCAAGTGGAATGGAGACCACGATGCCCTGACTCGAAATAAGGCCGGATATCCCTGCAGTGACTTGAATGCAGGCTCGTCTTGCATCTCGCAAGACAAAACGATGTCTGAATCCCCTGTGGAGACCACAGAGAAAGACCTAGTTCCCCACCTCATCGCGACCGGAGGCCTCACATCCTTTGAAAACTCCAGAGGTACTTGGAGATCCGTGCTTCCAAAGGAGACGATGCCTGACTCCTCGTGAAAATTGATAGGAGTCCCAGGATTCCTGTGGCACGTGGAAAGGGACCCTTGGTCTCCCGCCTCAGCTGGAGAGGGGTCCCAATTGCCCTGCCAAGCCTCGAGGAGAATCCCGAGTTGTCCCTCGCAACTAGGCAGGAGTCCTGACGTCGCTGAACAAACACGTGGATGGAAGGGCCATCCCCGTCGTAACTCGAGAATATACCCCAGGTTCCCGCCGCAACTCAAGAAAAACCATGAGACTTCCCCCTCGCTGCAATATGAGGCCCGATTCCCCTGCACTGCGTGTAGAGCAATTCCGTGTTGCACATCACACATGAAAGGAGCCTTGATTTCCTTGACGGCACTCCAGAGAAACCCCAAGAACACTGTTTCAAGGCTAGAGGAAACCTGAGGTCACTGTAGTAACAAGAAACAGCTCGGTGGACCAAAAATCAACTCGAGATGAGAGGTTAGTCCCTGGCTTCTACTCCAGAGGAATACCACCTTACCACAAGCACCTCAAGAGGAGGCTTCTCTCAGCTCTATGTATGTGAGAGGGACCCTGAGTTTGCGGCCTCAAGTGGAATGGACACCGCGATGCCCTGCCTCGAAATAAGGCCGGATATCCCTGCAGTGACTTGAATGCAGGCTCGTCTTGCATCTCCCAAGACGAAAGGATGTCTGAATCCCCTGTGGAGACCACAGAGAAAGACCTAGTTCCCCACCTCATCGCGACCGGAGGCCTCACATCCTTTGAAAACTCCAGAGGTCCGCGGAGATCAGTGCCTCCAAAGGAGACGATGCCTGACTCCTCGTGAAACTTGATAGGAGTCCCAGGATTCCTGTGGCACGTGGAAAGGGACCCTTGGTCTCCCGCCTCAGCTGGAGAGGCATCCCAATTGCCCTGCCAAGCCTCGAGGAGAATCCCGAGTTGTCCCTCGCAACTAGGCAGGAGTCCTGCCGTCGCTGAACTAACACGTGTGTGGAAGGGCCATCCCCGTCGTAACTCGAGATTATACCGCAGGTTCGCGCCGCAACTCGAGAAAAACCATGAGACTTCCCCCTCGACGCGAGATGAGGCCCGATTCCCCTGCACTGCGTGCAGAGCAATTCCGTGTTGCGCATCACACATGAAACTAGCCTTGATTTCCTTGATGGCACTCCAGAGAAACCCCAAGAACACTGTTTCAAGGTTGAGGGATCCTGAGGTCACTGTAGCAACACGAAAGAGCTCCGTGGACCAAAAATCAACTCGAGATGAGAGGTTAGTCCCTGGCTTCGACTCCAGAGGAATACCACCTTACCACAAGCACCTCAAGAGGAGGCTTCTCTCAGCTCTATGTATGTGAGAGGGACCCTGAGTTTGCGGCCTCAAGTGGAATGGAGACCACGATGCCCTGACTCGAAATAAGGCCGGACATCCCTGCAGTGACTTGAATGCAGGCTCGTCTTGCATCTCGCAAGACAAAACGATGTCTGAATCCCCTGTGGAGACCACAGAGAAAGACCTAGTTCCCCACCTCATCGCGACCGGAGGCCTCACATTCTTTGAAAACTCCAGAGGTACTTGGAGATCAGTGCCTCCAAAGGAGACGATGCCTGACTCCTCGTGAAAATTGATAGGAGTCCCAGGATTCCTGTGGCACGTGGAAAGGGACCCTTGGTCTCCCGCCTCAGCTGGAGAGGGGTCCCAATTGCCCTGCCAAGCCTCGAGGAGAATCCCGAGTTGTCCCTCGCAACTAGGCAGGAGTCCTGACGTTGCTGAACAAACACGTGGATGGAAGGGCCATCCCCGTCGTAACTCGAGAATATACCCCAGGTTCCCGCCGCAACTCAAGAAAAACCATGAGACTTCCCCCTCGCTGAAATATGAGGCCCGATTCCCCTGCACTGCATGCAGAGCAATTCCGTGTTGCACATCACACATGAAAGGAGCCTTGATTTCCTTGACGGCACTCCAGAGAAACCCCAAGAACACTGTTTCAAGGCTAGAGGAAACCTGAGGTCACTGTAGTAACAAGAAACAGCTCTGTGGACAAAAAATCAACTCGAAATGAGAGGTTAGTCCCTGGCTTCGACTCCAGAGGAATACCACCTTACCACAAGCACCTGAAGAGGAGGCTTCTCTCAGCTCTAGGTATCTGAGAGGGACCCTGAGTTTGCCGCCTCAAGTGGAATGGAC
The DNA here is from genome assembly GCF_910594005.1 of Cervus elaphus. Lineage (NCBI taxonomy): Eukaryota > Metazoa > Chordata > Mammalia > Artiodactyla > Cervidae > Cervus > Cervus elaphus. The sequence continues at coordinate 1,864,779 of NW_025316783.1, read as the reverse complement.
ACCCCGATGCCCTGACTCGAAATAAGGCAGGATATCCCTGCAGTGACTTGAATGCAGGCTCGTGTTGCATCTCCCAAGACGAAAGAATGTCTGAATCCCCTGTGGAGACCAGAGAGAAAGACCTAGTTCCCCACATCTTCGCGACCGGAGGCCGCACATCCTTTGAAAACTTCAGAGGTACGCGGAAATCCGTGCCTCCAAAGGAGACGATGCCTGACTCCTCCTGAAACTTGATAGGAGTCCCAGGATTCCTGTGGCACGTGGAAAGGGACCCTTGGTCTCCCGCCTCAGCTGGAGAGGCGTCCCAATTGCCCTGCCAAGCCTCGAGGAGAATCCCGAGTTGTCCCTCGCAACTAGGCAGGAGTCCTGACGTCGCTGAACAAACACGTGGGTGGAAGGGCCATACCCGTCGTAACTCGAGAATATACCCCAGGTTCCCGCCGCAACTCAAGAAAAACCATGAGACTTCCCCCTAGCCGTGAGATGAGGCCCGATTCCCCTGCACTGCGTGCAGAGCAATTCCGTGTTGCACATCACACATGAAAGGAGCCTTGATTTCCTTGATGGCACTGCAGAGAAACCCCAAGAACACTGTTTCAAGGCTAGAGGGATCCTGAGGTCACTGTAGCCACACGAAAGAGCTCCGTGGCCCAAAAATCAACTCGAGATGAGAGGTTAGTCCCTGGCTTCGACTCCAGAGGAATACCACCTTACCACAAGCACCTCAAGAGGAGGCTTCTCTCAGCTCTATGTATGTGAGAGGGACCCTGAGTTTGCGGCCTCAAGTGGAATGGACACCGCGATGCCCAGACTCGAAATAAGGCCGAATATCCCTGCAGTGACTTGAATGCAGGCTCGTCTTTCATCTCCCAAGACGAAATGATGTCTTAATTCCCTGTGGAGACCACAGAAAAAGACCTAGTTCCCCACCTCATCGCGAACGGAGGCCTGACATCCTTTGAAAACTCCAGAGGTACGCGGAGATCAGTGCCTCCAAAGGAGACGATGCCTGACTCCTCGTGAAACTTGTTAGGAGTCCCAGGATTCCTGTGGCACGTGGAAAGGGACCCTTGGTCTCCCGCCTCAGCTGGAGAGGCGTCCCAATTGCCCTGCCAAGCCTCGAGGAGAATCCCGAGTTGACCGTCGCAACTAGGCAGGAGTCCTGACGTCGCTGAACAAACATGTGGGTTGAAGGGCCATCCCCGTCGTAACTCGAGAATATACCCCAGGTTCCCGCCGCAACTCGAGAAAAACCATGAGACTTCCCCCTCGCCGCGAGATGAGGCCCGATTCCCCTGCACTGCGTGCAGAGCAATTCCGTGTTGCACATCACACATGAAAGGAGCCTTGATTTCCTTGATGGCACTCCAGAGAAACCCCAAGAACACTGTTTCAAGGCTAGAGGGATCCTGAGGTCACTGTAGCAACACGAAAGAGCTCCGTGGACCAAAAATCAACTCGAGATGAGAGGTTAGTCCCTGGCTTCGACTCCAGAGGAATACCACCTTACCACAAGCACCTCAAGAGGAGGCTTCTCTCAGCTCTAGCTATGTGAGAGGGACCCTGAGTTTGCGGCCTCAAGTGGAATGGACACCGCGATGCCCTGACGCGAAATAAGGCCGGATATCCCTGCAGTGACTTGAATGCAGGCTCGTCTTGCATCTCCCAAGACGAAAGGATGTCTGAATCCCCTGTGGAGACCACAGAGAATGACCTAGTTCCCCACCTCATCGCGACCGGAGGCCTCACATCCTTTGAAAACTCCAGAGGTACGCGGAGATCAGTGCCTCCAAAGGAGACGATGCCTGACTCCTCGTGAAACTTGATAGGAGTCACAGGATTCCTGTGGCACGTGGAAAGGGACACTTGGTCTCCCGCCTCAGCTGGAGAGGCGTCCCAATTGCCCTGCCAAGCCTCGAGGAGAATCCCGAGTTGTCCCTCGCAACTAGGCAAGGGTCCTGACGTCGCTGAACAAACACGTGGGTGGAAGGGCCATCCCCGTCGTAACTCGAGAATATACCCCAGGTTCCCGACGTAACTCGAGAAAAATCATGAGACTTCCCCCTCGCCGCGAGATGAGGCCCGATTCCCCTGCACTGCGTGCAGAGCAATTCCGTGTTGCACATCACACATGAAAGGAGCCTTGATTTCCTTGATGGCATTCCAGAGAAACCCCAAGAACACTGTTTCAAGGTTGAGGAATCCTGAGGTCACTGTAGCAACACGAAAGAGTTCCGTGGACCAAAAATTAACTCGAGATGAGAGGTTAGTCCCTGGCTTGGACTCCAGAGGAATACCACCTTACCACAAGCTCCTCAAGAGGAGGCTTCTCTCAGCTCTATGTATGTGAGAGGGACCCTGAGTTTGCGGCCTCAAGTGGAATGGACACCGCGATGCCCAGACTCGAAATAAGGCCGAATATCCCTGCAGTGACTTGAATGCAGGCTCGTCTTTCATCTCCCAAGACGAAATGATGTCTTAATTCCCTGTGGAGACCACAGAAAAAGACCTAGTTCCCCACCTCATCGCGAACGGAGGCCTGACATCCTTTGAAAACTCCAGAGGTACGCGGAGATCAGTGCCTCCAAAGGAGACGATGCCTGACTCCTCGTGAAACTTGTTAGGAGTCCCAGGATTCCTGTGGCACGTGGAAAGGGACCCTTGGTCTCCCGCCTCAGCTGGAGAGGCGTCCCAATTGCCCTGCCAAGCCTCGAGGAGAATCCCGAGTTGACCGTCGCAACTAGGCAGGAGTCCTGACGTCGCTGAACAAACATGTGGGTTGAAGGGCCATCCCCGTCGTAACTCGAGAATATACCCCAGGTTCCCGCCGCAACTCGAGAAAAACCATGAGACTTCCCCCTCGCCGCGAGATGAGGCCCGATTCCCCTGCACTGCGTGCAGAGCAATTCCGTGTTGCACATCACACATGAAAGGAGCCTTGATTTCCTTGATGGCACTCCAGAGAAACCCCAAGAACACTGTTTCAAGGTTGAGGGATCCTGAGGTCACTGTAGCAACACAAAAGAGCTCCGTGGACCAAAAATCAACTCGAGATGAGAGGTTAGTCCCTGGCTTCGACTCCAGAGGAATACCACCTTACCACAAGCACCTCAAGAGGAGGCTTCTCTCAGCTCTAGGTATGTGAGAGGGACCCTGAGTTTGCGGCCTCCAGTGGAATGGAGGCCGCGATGCCCTGACTCGAAATAAGGCCGGATATCCCTGCAGTGACTTGAATGCAGGCTCGTCTTGCATCTCCCAAGACAAAAGGATGTCTGAATCCCCTGTGGAGACCACAGAGAAAGACCTAGTTCCCAACCTCATCGCGACCGGAGGCCTCACATCCTTTGAAAACTCCAGAGGTACGCGGAGATCAGTGCCTCCAAAGGAGACGATGCCTGACTCCTTGTGAAACTTGATAGGAGTCGCAGGATTACTGTGGCACGTGGAAAGGGACACTTGGTCTCCCGCCTCAGCTCGAAAGGGGTCCCAATTGCCCTGCCAAGCCTCGAGGAGAATCGCGAGTTGTCCCTCGCAACTAGGCAGGAGTCCTGACGTCGCTGAACAAACACGTGGGTGGAAGGGCCATCCCCGTCGTAACTCGAGAATATACCCCAGGTTCCCGCCGCAACTCGAGAAAAACCATGAGACTTCCCCCTCGCCGCGAGATGAGGCCCGATTCCCCTGCACTGCGTGCAGAGCAATTCCGTGTTGCACATCACACATGAAAGGAGCCTTGATTTCCTTGATGGCACTACAGAGAAACCCCAAGAACACTGTTTCAAGGCTGGAGGGATCCTGAGGTCCCTGTAGCAGCACGAAAGAACTCCGTGGACCATGAATCAACTCGAGATGAGAGGTTAGTCCCTGGCTTCGACTCCAGAGGAATACCACCTTACCACAAGCACCTCAAGAGGAGGCTTCTCTCAGCTCTAGGTATGTGAGAGGGACCCTGAGTTTGCAGCCTCAAGTGGAATGGACACCGCGATGCCCTGACTCGAAATAAGGCCGGATATCCCTGCAGTAACTTGAATGCAGGCTCGTCTTGCATCTCCCAAGACGAAAGGTTGTCTGAATCCCCTGTGGAGACCACAGAGAAAGACCTAGTTCCCCACCTCATCGCGACCGGAGGCCTCACATCCTTTGAAAACTCCAGAGGTACGCGGAGATCAGTGCCTCCAAAGGAGAGGATGCCTGACTCCTCGGGAAACTTGATAGGAGTCCCAGGATTCCTGTGGCACGTGGAAAGGGACACTTGGTCTCCCGCCTCAGCTGGAGAGGCGTCCCAATTGCCCTGCCAAGCCTCGAGGAGAATCCCGAGTTGTCCCTCGCAACTAGGCAGGAGTCTGACGTTGCTGAACAAACACGTGGGTGGAAGGGTCATCCCCGTCGTAACTCGAGAATATACCCCAGGTTCCCACAGCAACTCGCGAAAAACCATTAGACTTCCCCCTCGCCACAAAATGAGGCCCGATACCCTGAACAGCATGCAGAGCAATTCCGTGTTGCACATCACACATGAAAGGAGCCTTGATTTCCTTGATGGCACTCCAGAGAAACCCCAAGAACACTGTTTCAAGGCTAGAGGGATCCTGAGGTCACTGTAGCAACACGAAAGAGCTCCGTGGACCAAAAATCAACTCGAGATGAGAGGTTAGTCCCTGGCTTCGACTCCAGAGGAATACCACCTTACCACAAGCACCTCAAGAGGAGGCTTCTCTCAGCTCTATGTATGTGAGAGGGACCCTGAGTTTGCGGCCTCAAGTGGAATGGAGACCGCGATGCCCTGACTCGAAATAAGGCCGGATATCCCTGCAGTGACTTGAATGCAGGCTCGTCTTGTATCTCCCAAGACGAAAGGATGTCTGAATCCCCTGTGGAGACCACAGAGAAAGACCTAGTTCCCCACCTCATCGCGACCGGAGGCCTCACATCCTTTGAAAACTCCAGAGGTACGCGGAGATCAGTGCCTCCAAAGGAGACGATGCCTGACTCCTCCTCAAACTTGATAGGAATCCCAGGATTCCTGTGGCACGTGGAAATGGACCCTTGGTCTCCCGCCTCAGCTGGAGAGGCGTCCCAATTGCCCTGCCAACCTCGAAGAGAATCCCGAGTTGTCCCTCGCAACTAGGCAGGAGTCCTGACGTCGCTGAACAAACACGTGGGTGGAAGGGCCATCCCCGTCGTAACTCGAGAATATACCCCAGGTTCCCGCCGCAACTCGAGAAAAACCATGAGACTTCCCCCTCGCCGCGAGATGAGGCCCGATTCCCCTGCACTGCGTGCAGAGCAATTCCGTGTTGCACATCACACATGAAAGGAGCCTTGATTTCCTTGATGGCACTCCAGAGAAACCCCAAGAACACTGTTTCAAGATTGAGGGATCCTGAGGTCACTGTAGCAACACGAAAGAGCTCCGTGGACCAAAAATCAACTTGAGATGAGAGGATAGTCCCTGGCTTCGACTCCAGAGGAATACCACCTTACCACAAGCACCTCAAGAGGAGGCTTCTCTCAGCTCTAGATATGTGAGAGGGACCCTGAGTTTGCGGCCTCAAGTGGAATGGACACTGCGATGCCCTGACGCAAAATAAGGCCGGATATCCCTGCAGTGACTTGAATGCAGGCTCGTCTTGCATCTCCCAAGATGAAAGGATGTCTGAATCCCATGTGGAGACCGCAGAGAAAGACCTAGTTCCCCACCTCATCGCGACCGGAGGCCTCACATCCTTTGAAAACTCCAGAGGTCCGCGGAGATCAGTGCCTCCAAAGGAGACGATGCCTGACTCCTCGTGAAACATGATAGGAGTCCCCGGATTCCTGTGGCACGTGGAAAGTGACACTTGGTCTCCCGCCTCAGCTGGAGTGGCGTCCCAATTGCCCTGCCAAGCCTCGAGGAGAATCCTGAGTTGTCCCTCGCAACTAGGCAGGAGTCTGACGTCGCTGAACAAACACGTGGGTGGAAGGGCCATCCCCGTCGTAACTCGAGAATATACCCCAGGTTACCATCGCAACTCGAGAAAAACCATTAGACTTCCCCCTCGCCGCAAAATGAGGTCCGATACCCTGCACTGTGTGCAGAGCAATTCCGTGTTGCACATCACACATGAAAGGAGCCTTGATTTCCTTGATGGCACTCCAGAGAAACCCCAAGAACACTGTTTCAAGGCTAGAGGGACCCTGAGGTCACTCTAGCAACACGAAAGAGCTCCGTGGACCAAAAATCAACTCGAGATGAGATGTTAGTCCCTGGCTTGGAATCCAGAGGAATACCACCTTACCACAAGCACCTCAAGAGGAGGCTTCTCTCAGCTTTAGGTATGTGAGAGGGACCCTGAGTTTGCGGCCTCAAGTGGAATGGACACCGCGATGCCCTGACTCGAAATAAGGCCGGATGTCCCGGCAGTGACTTGAATGCAGGCTCGTCTTGCATCTCCCAAGACGAAAGGATGTCTGAATCCCCTGTGGAGACCACAGAGAAAGACCTAGTTCCCCACCTCATCGCGACCGGAGGCCTCACATCCTTTGAAAACTCCAGGGGTACGCGGAGATCAGTGCCTCCAAAGGAGACGATGCCTGACTCCTCGTGAAACTTGATAGGAGTCCCAGGATTCCTGTGGCACGTGGAAAGGGACCCTTGGTCTCCCGCCTCAGCTGGAGAGGCGTCCCAATTGCCCTGCCAAGCCTCGAGGAGAATCCCGAGTTGTCCCTCGCAACTAGGCAGGAGTCCGGACATGGCTGAACAAACACGTGGGTGGAAGGGCCATCCCCGTCCTAACTCGAGAATATACCCCAGGTTCCCATCGCAACTCGAGAAAAACGATGAGACTTCCCCCTCGACGCAAAATAAGGCTCGATACCCTGCACTGCATGCAGAGCAATTCCGTGTTGCACATCACACATGAAAGGAGCCTTGATTTCCTTGATGGCACTCCAGAGAAACCCCAAGAACACTGTTTCAAGGCGAGCGGGATCCGGAGGTCACTGTAGCAACACGAAAGAGCTCAGTGGACCAAAAATCAACTCGAGATGAGAGGTTAGTCCCTGGCTTCGACTCCAGAGGAATACCACCTTACCACAAGCACCTCAAGAGGAGGCTTCTCTTAGCTCTAGGTATTTGAGAGGGACCCTGAGTTTGGGGCCTAAAGTGGAATGGACACCGCGATGCCCTGACTCGAAATCAGGCCGGATATCCCAGCAGTGACTTGAATGCAGGCTCGTCTTGCATCTCCCAAGACGAAAGGATGTCTGAATCCCCTGTGGAGACCACAGAGAAAGACCTAGTTCCCCACCTCATGGCGACCGGAGGCCTCACATCCTTTGAAAACTCCAGAGGTACGCGGAGATCAGTGCCTCCAAAGGAGACGATGCCTGACTCCTCGTGAAACTTGATAGGAGTCCCCGGATTCCTGTGGCACGTGGAAAGGGACACTTGGTCTCCCGCCTCAGCTGGAGAGGCGTCCCAATTGCCCTGCCAAGCCTCGAGGAGAATCCCGAGTTGTCCCTCGCAACTAGGCAGGAGTCTGACGTCGCTGAACAAACACGTGTGTGGAAGGGCCATCCCCATCGTAACTCGAGATTATACCCCAGGTTACCATCGAAACTCGAGAAAAACCATTAGACTTCCCCCTCGCCGCAAAATGAGGTCCGATACCCTGCACTGCGTGCAGAGCAATTCCGTGTTGCACATCACACATGAAAGGAGCCTTGATTTCCTTGATGGCACTCCAGAGAAACCCCAAGAACACTGTTTCGAGGTTGAGGGATCCTGAGGTCACTGTTGCAAAACGAAAGAGCTCCGTGGACCAAAAATCAACTCGAGATGAGAGGTTAGTCCCTGGCTTCGACTCCAGAGGAATACCACCTTACCACAAGCACCTCAAGAGGAGGCTCCTCTCAGCTCTAGGAATGTGAGAGGGACCCTGAGTATGCGGCCTCAAGTGGAATGGAGACCGCGATGCCCTGACTCGAAATCAGGCCGGATATCCCTGCCGTGACTTGAAAGCAGGCTCGTCTTGCATCTCCCAAGACGAAAGGATGTCTGAATCCCCTGTGGAGACCACAGAGAAAGACCTAGTTCCCCACCTCATCGCGACCGGAGGCCTCACATCCTTTGAAAACTCCAGAGGTACCCGGAGATCAGTGCCTCCAAAGGAGACGATGCCTGACTCCTCGTGAAACTTGATAGGAGTCCCCGGATTCCTGTGGCACGTGGAAAGGGACCCTTGGTCTCCCGCCTCAGCTGGAAAGGCGTCCCAATTGCCCTGCCAAGCCTCGAGGAGAATCCCGAGTTGTCCCTCGCAACTAGGCAGGAGTCTGACGTCGCTGAACAAACACGTGGGTGGAAGGGCCATCCCCGTCGTAACTCGAGAATATACCCCAGGTTACCATCGCAACTCGAGAAAAACCATCAGACTTCCCCCTCGCCGCAAAATGAGGTCCGATACACTGCACTGCGTGCAGAGCAATTCCGTGTTGCACATCACACATGAAAGGAGCCTTGATTTCCTTGATGGCACTCCAGAGAAACCCCAAGAACACTGTTTCAAGGCGAGCGGGATCCTGAGGTCACTGTAGCAACACGAAAGAGCTCCGTGGACCAAAAATCAACTCGAGATGAGAGGTTAGTCCCTGGCTTCGACTCCAGAGGAATACCACCTTACCACAAGCACCTCAAGAGGAGGCTTCTCTCAGCTCTATGTATGTGAGAGGGACCCTGAGTTTGCGGCCTCAAGTGGAATGGAGACCGCGATGCCCTGACTCGAAATAAGGCCGGATATCCCTGCAGTGACTTGAATGCAGGCTCGTCTTGTATCTCCCAAGACGAAAGGATGTCTGAATCCCCTGTGGAGACCACAGAGAAAGACCTAGTTCCCCACCTCATCGCGACCGGAGGCCTCACATCCTTTGAAAACTCCAGAGGTACGCGGAGATCAGTGCCTCCAAAGGAGACGATGCCTGACTCCTCCTCAAACTTGATAGGAATCCCAGGATTCCTGTGGCACGTGGAAATGGACCCTTGGTCTCCCGCCTCAGCTGGAGAGGCGTCCCAATTGCCCTGCCAACCTCGAAGAGAATCCCGAGTTGTCCCTCGCAACTAGGCAGGAGTCCTGACGTCGCTGAACAAACACGTGGGTGGAAGGGCCATCCCCGTCGTAACTCGAGAATATACCCCAGGTTCCCGCCGCAACTCGAGAAAAACCATGAGACTTCCCCCTCGCCGCGAGATGAGGCCCGATTCCCCTGCACTGCGTGCAGAGCAATTCCGTGTTGCACATCACACATGAAAGGAGCCTTGATTTCCTTGATGGCACTCCAGAGAAACCCCAAGAACACTGTTTCAAGATTGAGGGATCCTGAGGTCACTGTAGCAACACGAAAGAGCTCCGTGGACCAAAAATCAACTTGAGATGAGAGGATAGTCCCTGGCTTCGACTCCAGAGGAATACCACCTTACCACAAGCACCTCAAGAGGAGGCTTCTCTCAGCTCTAGATATGTGAGAGGGACCCTGAGTTTGCGGCCTCAAGTGGAATGGACACTGCGATGCCCTGACGCAAAATAAGGCCGGATATCCCTGCAGTGACTTGAATGCAGGCTCGTCTTGCATCTCCCAAGATGAAAGGATGTCTGAATCCCATGTGGAGACCGCAGAGAAAGACCTAGTTCCCCACCTCATCGCGACCGGAGGCCTCACATCCTTTGAAAACTCCAGAGGTCCGCGGAGATCAGTGCCTCCAAAGGAGACGATGCCTGACTCCTCGTGAAACATGATAGGAGTCCCCGGATTCCTGTGGCACGTGGAAAGTGACACTTGGTCTCCCGCCTCAGCTGGAGTGGCGTCCCAATTGCCCTGCCAAGCCTCGAGGAGAATCCTGAGTTGTCCCTCGCAACTAGGCAGGAGTCTGACGTCGCTGAACAAACACGTGGGTGGAAGGGCCATCCCCGTCGTAACTCGAGAATATACCCCAGGTTACCATCGCAACTCGAGAAAAACCATTAGACTTCCCCCTCGCCGCAAAATGAGGTCCGATACCCTGCACTGTGTGCAGAGCAATTCCGTGTTGCACATCACACATGAAAGGAGCCTTGATTTCCTTGATGGCACTCCAGAGAAAACCCAAGAACACTGTTTCAAGGCTAGAGGGACCCTGAGGTCACTCTAGCAACACGAAAGAGCTCCGTGGACCAAAAATCAACTCGAGATGAGATGTTAGTCCCTGGCTTGGAATCCAGAGGAATACCACCTTACCACAAGCACCTCAAGAGGAGGCTTCTCTCAGCTTTAGGTATGTGAGAGGGACCCTGAGTTTGCGGCCTCAAGTGGAATGGACACCGCGATGCCCTGACTCGAAATAAGGCCGGACGTCCCGGCAGTGACTTGAATGCAGGCTCGTCTTGCATCTCCCAAGACGAAAGGATGTCTGAATCCCCTGTGGAGACCACAGAGAAAGACCTAGTTCCCCACCTCATCGCGACCGGAGGCCTCACATCCTTTGAAAACTCCAGAGGTACGCGGAGATCAGTGCCTCCAAAGGAGACGATGCCTGACTCCTCGTGAAACTTGATAGGAGTCCCACGATTCCTGTGGCACGTGGAAAGGGACCCTTGGTCTCCCGCCTCAGCTGGAGAGGCGTCCCAATTGCCCTGCCAAGCCTCGAGGAGAATCCCGAGTTGTCCCTCGCAACTAGGCAGGAGTCCGGACATGGCTGAACAAACACGTGGGTGGAAGGGCCATCCCCGTCCTAACTCGAGAATATACCCCAGGTTCCCATCGCAACTCGAGAAAAACGATGAGACTTCCCCCTCGACGCAAAATAAGGCTCGATACCCTGCACTGCATGCAGAGCAATTCCGTGTTGCACATCACACATGAAAGGAGCCTTGATTTCCTTGATGGCACTCCAGAGAAACCCCAAGAACACTGTTTCAAGGCGAGCGGGATCCGGAGGTCACTGTAGCAACACGAAAGAGCTCAGTGGACCAAAAATCAACTCGAGATGAGAGGTTAGTCCCTGGCTTCGACTCCAGAGGAATACCACCTTACCACAAGCACCTCAAGAGGAGGCTTCTCTTAGCTCTAGGTATTTGAGAGGGACCCTGAGTTTGGGGCCTAAAGTGGAATGGACACCGCGATGCCCTGACTCGAAATCAGGCCGGATATCCCAGCAGTGACTTGAATGCAGGCTCGTCTTGCATCTCCCAAGACGAAAGGATGTCTGAATCCCCTGTGGAGACCACAGAGAAAGACCTAGTTCCCCACCTCATGGCGACCGGAGGCCTCACATCCTTTGAAAACTCCAGAGGTACGCGGAGATCAGTGCCTCCAAAGGAGACGATGCCTGACTCCTCGTGAAACTTGATAGGAGTCCCCGGATTCCTGTGGCACGTGGAAAGGGACACTTGGTCTCCCGCCTCAGCTGGAGAGGCGTCCCAATTGCCCTGCCAAGCCTCGAGGAGAATCCCGAGTTGTCCCTCGCAACTAGGCAGGAGTCTGACGTCGCTGAACAAACACGTGTGTGGAAGGGCCATCCCCATCGTAACTCGAGATTATACCCCAGGTTACCATCGAAACTCGAGAAAAACCATTAGACTTCCCCCTCGCCGCAAAATGAGGTCCGATACCCTGCACTGCGTGCAGAGCAATTCCGTGTTGCACATCACACATGAAAGGAGCCTTGATTTCCTTGATGGCACTCCAGAGAAACCCCAAGAACACTGTTTCGAGGTTGAGGGATCCTGAGGTCACTGTTGCAAAACGAAAGAGCTCCGTGGACCAAAAATCAACTCGAGATGAGAGGTTAGTCCCTGGCTTCGACTCCAGAGGAATACCACCTTACCACAAGCACCTCAAGAGGAGGCTCCTCTCAGCTCTAGGTATGTGAGAGGGACCCTGAGTATGCGGCCTCAAGTGGAATGGAGACCGCGATGCCCTGACTCGAAATCAGGCCGGATATCCCTGCCGTGACTTGAAAGCAGGCTCGTCTTGCATCTCCCAAGACGAAAGGATGTCTGAATCCCCTGTGGAGACCACAGAGAAAGACCTAGTTCCCCACCTCATCGCGACCGGAGGCCTCACATCCTTTGAAAACTCCAGAGGTACCCGGAGATCAGTGCCTCCAAAGGAGACGATGCCTGACTCCTCGTGAAACTTGATAGGAGTCCCCGGATTCCTGTGGCACGTGGAAAGGGACCCTTGGTCTCCCGCCTCAGCTGGAAAGGCGTCCCAATTGCCCTGCCAAGCCTCGAGGAGAATCCCGAGTTGTCCCTCGCAACTAGGCAGGAGTCTGACGTCGCTGAACAAACACGTGGGTGGAAGGGCCATCCCCGTCGTAACTCGAGAATATACCCCAGGTTACCATCGCAACTCGAGAAAAACCATCAGACTTCCCCCTCGCCGCAAAATGAGGTCCGATACACTGCACTGCGTGCAGAGCAATTCCGTGTTGCACATCACACATGAAAGGAGCCTTGATTTCCTTGATGGCACTCCAGAGAAACCCCAAGAACACTGTTTCAAGGCGAGCGGGATCCTGAGGTCACTGTAGCAACACGAAAGAGCTCAGTGGACCAAAAATCAACTCGAGATGAGAGGTTAGTCCCTGGCTTCGACTCCAGAGGAATACCACCTTACCACAAGCACCTCAAGAGGAGGCTTCTCTTAGCTCTAGGTATTTGAGAGGGACCCTGAGTTTGGGGCCTAAAGTGGAATGGACACCGCGATGCCCTGACTCGAAATCAGGCCAGATATCCCAGCAGTGACTTGAATGCAGGCTCGTCTTGCATCTCCCAAGACGAAAGGATGTCTGAATCCCCTGTGGAGACCACAGAGAAAGACCTAGTTCCCCACCTCATGGCGACCGGAGGCCTCACATCCTTTGAAAACTCCAGAGGTACGCGGAGATCAGTGCCTCCAAAGGAGACGATGACTGACTCTTCGTGAAACTTGATAGGAGTCCCCGGATTCCTGTGGCACGTGGAAAGGGACACTTGGTCTCCCGCCTCAGCTGGAGAGGCGTCCCAATTGCCCTGCCAAGCCTCGAGGAGAATCCCGAGTTGTCCCTCGCAACTAGGCAGGAGTCTGGCGTCGCTGAACAAACACGTGTGTGGAAGGGCCATCCCCATCGTAACTCGAGAATATACCCCAGGTTACCATCGAAACTCGAGAAAAACCATTAGACTTCCCCCTCGCCGCAAAATGAGGTCCGATACCCTGCACTGCGTGCAGAGCAATTCCGTGTTGCACATCACACATGAAAGGAGCCTTGATTTCCTTGATGGCACTCCAGAGAAACCCCAAGAACACTGTTTCAAGGTTGAGGGATCCTGAGGTCACTGTTGCAAAACGAAAGAGCTCCGTGGACCAAAAATCAACTCGAGATGAGAGGTTAGTCCCTGGCTTTGTCTCCAGAGGAATACCACCTTACCACAAGCACCTCAAGAGGAGGCTTCTCTCAGCTCTAGGTATGTGAGAGGGACCCTGAGTATGCGGCCTCAAGTGGAATGGAGACCGCGATGCCCTGACTCGAAATCAGGCCGGATATCCCTGCCGTGACTTGAAAGCAGGCTCGTCTTGCATCTCCCAAGACGAAAGGATGTCTGAATCCCCTGTGGAGACCACAGAGAAAGACCTAGTTCCCCACCTCATCGCGACCGGAGGCCTCACATCCTTTGAAAACTCCAGAGGTACCCGGAGATCAGTGCCTCCAAAGGAGACGATGCCTGACTCCTCGTGAAACATGATAGGAGTCCCCGGATTCCTGTGGCACGTGGAAAGGGACACTTGGTCTCCCGCCTCAGCTGGAGAGGCGTCCCAATTGCCCTGCCAAGCCTCGAGGAGAATCCCGAGTTGTCCCTCGCAACTAGGCAGGAGTCTGACGTCGCTGAACAAACACGTGGGTGGAAGGGCCATCCCCGTCGTAACTCGAGAACATACCCCAGGTTACCATCGCAACTGGAGAAAAACCATTAGACTTCACCCTCGCCGCAAAATGAGGTCCGATACCCTGCACTGTGTGCAGAGCAATTCCGTGTTGCAACTCACACATGAAAGGAGCCGTGATTTCCTTGATGGCACTCCAGAGAAACCCCAAGAACACTGTTTCAAGGCTAGAGGGACCCTGAGGTCACTGTAGCAACACGAAAGAGCTCCGTGGACCAAAAATCAACTCGAGATGAGAGGTTAGTCCCTGGCTTCGACTCCAGAGGAATACCACCTTACCACAAGCACCTCAAGAGGAGGCTTCTCTCAGCTCTATGTATGTGAGAGGGACCCTGATTTTGCGGCCTCAAGTGGAATGGACACTGCGATGCCCTGACGCAAAATAAGGCCGCATATCCCTGCAGTGACTTGAATGCAGACTCGTCTTGCATCTGCCAAGATGAAAGGATGTCTGAATCCCCTGTGGAGACCGCAGAGAAAGACCTAGTTCCCCACCTCATGGCGACCGGAGGCCTCACATCCTTTGAAAACTCCAGAGGTCCGCGGAGATCAGTGCCTCCAAAGGAGACGATGCCTGACTCCTCGTGAAACATGATAGGAGTCCCCGGATTCCTGTGGCACGTGGAAAGGGAGCCTTGGTCTCCCGCCTCAGCTGGAGAGGCGTCCCAATTGCCCTGCCAAGCCTCGAGGAGAATCCCGAGTTGTCCCTCGCAACTAGGCAGGAGTCCTGACGTCGCTGAACAAACACGAGAGTGGAAGGGCCATCCCCGTCGTAACTCGAGAATATACCCCAGGTTCCCGCCGCAACTCGAGAAAAACAATGAGACTTCCCCCTCGCCGCGAGATGAGGCCTGATTCCCCTGCACTGCGTGCAGAGCAATTCCGTGTTGCACATCACACATGAAAGGAGCCTTGATTTCCTTGATGGCACTCCAGAGAAACCCCAAGAACACTGTTTCAAGGCGAGCGGGATCCGGAGGTCACTGTAGCAACACGAAAGAGCTCCGTGGACCAAAAATCAACTCGAGATGAGAGGTTAGTCCCTGGCTTCGACTCCAGAGGAATACCACCTTACCACAAGCACCTCAAGAGGAGGCTTCTCTTAGCTCTAGGTATTTGAGAGGGACCCTGAGTTTGCGGCCTAAAGTGGAATGGACACCGCGATGCCCTGACTCGAAATCAGGCCGGATATCCCAGCAGTGACTTGAATGCAGGCTCGTCTTGCATCTCCCAAGACGAAAGCATGTCTGAATCCCCTGTGGAGACCACAGAGAAAGACCTAGTTCCCCACCTCATCGCGACCGGAGGCCTCACATCCTTTGAAAACTCCAGAGGTACGCGGAGATCAGTGCCTCCAAAGGAGACGATGCCTGACTCCTCGTGAAACTTGATAGGAGTCCCAGGATTCCTGTGGCACGTGGAAAGGGACCCTTGGTCTCCCGCCTCAGCTGGAGAGGCGTCCCAATTGCCCTGCCAAGCCTCGAGGAGAATCGCGAGTTGGCCCTCGCAACTAGGCAGGAGTCCTGACTTCGCTGAACAAACACGTGGGTGGAAGGGCCATCCCAGTCGTAACTCGAGAATATACCCCAGGTTCCCGCCGCAACTCGAGAAAAACCATGAGACTTCCCCCTCGCCGCGAGATGAGGCCCGATTCCCCTGCACTGCGTGCAGAGCAATTCCGTGTTGCACATCACACATGAAAGGAGCCTTGATTTCCTTGATGGCACTCCAGAGAAACCCCAAGAACACTGTTTCAAGGTTGAGGGATCCTGAGGTCACTGTAGCAACACGAAAGAGCTCCGTGGACCAAAAATCAACTTGAGATGAGAGGTTAGTCCCTGGCTTCGACTCCAGAGGAATACCACCTTACCACATGCACCTCAAGAGGAGGCTTCTCTCAGCTCTAGGTATGTGAGAGGGACCCTGAGTTTGCGGCCTCAAGTGGAATGGACACCGCGATGCCCTGACTCGAAATAAGGCCGGATATCCCTGCAGTGACTTGAATGCAGGCTCGTCTTGCATCTCCCAAGACGAAAGGATGTCTGAATCCCATGTGGAGACCACAGAGAAAGACCTAGTTCCCCACCTCATCGCGACCGGAGGCCTCACATCCTTTGAAAACTCCAGAGGTACCCGGAGATCAGTGCCTCCAAAGGAGACGATGCCTGACTCCTCGTGAAACTTGATATGAGTCCCAGGATTCCTGTGGCACGTGGAAAGGGACCCTTGGTCTCCCGCCTCAGCTGGAGAGGCGTCCCAATTGCCCTGCCAAGCCTCGAGGAGAATCCCGAGTTGTCCCTCGCAACTAGGCAGGAGTCCTGACGTCGCTGAAGAAACACGTGAGTGGAAGGGCCATTCCCTTCGTAACTCGAGAATATACCTCAGGTTCCCGCCGCAACTCGAGAAAAACCATGAGACTTCCCCCTCGCCGCGAGATGAGGCCCGATTCCCCTGCACTGCGTGCAGAGCAATTCCGTGTTGCACATCACACATGAAAGAAGCCTTGATTTCCTTGATAGCACTCCAGAGAAACCCCAAGAACACTGTTTCAAGGCTAGAGGGATCCTGAGGTCACTGTAGCAACACGAAAGAGCTCCGTGGACCAAAAATCAACTCGAGATGAGAGGTTAGTCCCTGGCTTCGACTCCAGAGGAATACCACCTTACCACAAGCACCTCAAGAGGAGGCTTCTCTCAGCTCTAGGTATGTGAGAGGGACCCTGAGTTTGCAGCCTCAAGTGGAATGGAGACCGCGATGCCCTGACTCGAAATAAGGCCGGATATCCCTGCCGTGACTTGAATGCAGGCTCGTCTTGCATCTGCCAAGATGAAAGGATGTCTGAATCCCCTGTGGAGAAAACAGAGAATGACCTAGTTCCCCACCTCATCGCGACCGGAGGCCTCACATCCTTTGAAAACTCCAGAGGTACACGGAGATCAGTGCCTCCAAAGGAGACGATGCCTGACTCCTCGTGAAACTTGATAGGAGTCACAGGATTCCTGTGGCACGTTGAAAGGGACACTTGGTCTCCCGCCTCAGCTGGAGAGGCGTCCCAATTGCCCTGCCAAGCCTCGAGGAGAATCCCGAGTTGTCCCTCGCAACTAGGCAGGAGTCCTGACGTCGCTGAACAAACACGTGGGTGGAAGGGCCATCCCCGTCGTAACTCGAGAATATACCCCAGGTTCCCGCCGCAACTCGAGAAAAACCATGAGACTTCCCCCTCGCCGCGAGATGAGGCCCGATTCCCCTGCACAGCGTGCAGAGCAATTCTGTGTTGCACATCACACATGAAAGGAGCCTTGATTTCCTTGATGGCACTCCAGAGAAACCCCAAGAACACTGTTTCAAGGCTGGAGGGATACTAGGGATCTGTAGCAGCACGAAAGAGCTCCGTGGACCATGAAACGACTCGAGATGAGAGGTTAGCCCCTGGCTTCGACTCCAGAGGAATACCACCTTACCACAAGCACCTCAAGAGGAGGCTTCTCTCAGCTCTAGGTATTTGAGAGGGACCCTGAGTTTGCGGCCTCAAGTTGAATGGACACCGCGATGCCCTGACTCGAAATAAGGCCGGATATCCCTGCAGTGACTTGAATGCAGGCTCGTCTTGCATCTCCCAAGACGAAAGGATGTCTGAATCCCCTGTGGAGACCACAGAGAAAGACATAGTTCCCCACCTCATCGCGACCGGAGGCCTCACATCCTTTGAAAACTCCAGAGGTACGCGGAGATCAGTGCCTCCAAAGGAGACGATGCCTGACTCCTCGTGAAACTTGATAGGAGTCCCAGGATTCCTGTGGCACGTGGAAAGGGACCCTTGGTCTCCCGCCTCAGCTGGAGAGGCGTCCCAATTGCCCTGCCAAGCCTCGAGGAGAATCCCGACTTGTCCCTCGCAACTAGGCAGGAGTCCTGACGTCGCTGAACAAACACGTGGGTGGAAGGGCCATCCCCGTCGTAACTCGAGAATATACTCCAGGTTCCCGCCGCAACTCGAGAAAAACCATGAGACTTCCCCCTCGCCGTGAGATGAGGCCCGATTCCCCTGCACTGCGTGCAGAGCAATTCCGTGTTGCACATCACACATGAAAGGAGCCTTGATTTCCTTGATGGCACTTCAGTGAAACCCCAAGAACACTGTTTCAAGGTTGAGGGATCCTGAGGTCACTGTAGCAACACGAAAGAGCTCCGTGGACCAAAAATCAACTCGAGATGAGAGGATAGTCCCTGGCTTCGACTCCAGAGGAATACCACCTTACCACAAGCACCTGAAGAGGAGGCTTCTCTCAGCACTAGCTATGTGAGAGGGACCCTGAGTTTGCGGCCTCAAGTGGAATGGACACCGCGATTCCCTGACGCGAAATAAGGCCGGATATCCCTGCAGTGACTTGAATGCAGGCTCGTCTTGCATCTCCCAAGACGAAAGAATGTCTGAATCCCCTGTGGAGACAACAGAGAATGACCTAGTTCCCCACCTCATCGCGACCGGAGGCCTCACATCCTTTGAAAACTCCAGAGGTACACGGAGATCAGTGCCTCCAAAGGAGACGATGCCTGACTCCTCGTGAAACTTGATAGGAATCACAGGATTCCTGTGGCACGTTGAAAGGGACACTTGGTCTCCCGCCTCAGCTGGAGAGGCGTCCCAATTGCCCTGCCAAGCCTCGAGGAGAATCCCGAGTTGTCCCTCGCAACTAGGCAGGAGTCCTGACGTCGCTGAACAAACACGTGGGTGGAAGGGCCATCCCCGTCGTAACTCGAGAATATACCCCAGGTTCCCGCCGCAACTCGAGAAAAACCATGAGACTTCCCCCTCGCCGCGAGATGAGGCCCGATTCCCCTGCACAGCGTGCAGAGCAATTCTGTGTTGCACATCACACATGAAAGGAGCCTTGATTTCCTTGATGGCACTCCAGAGAAACCCCAAGAACACTGTTTCAAGGCTGGAGGGATACTGAGGTATCTGTAGCAGCACGAAAGAGCTCCGTGGACCATGAAACAACTCGAGATGAGAGGTTAGTCCCTGGCTTCGACTCCAGAGGAATACCACCTTACCACAAGCACCTCAAGAGGAGGCTTCTCTCAGCTCTAGGTATTTGAGAGGGACCCTGAGTTTGCGGCCTCAAGTTGAATGGACACCGCGATGCCCTGACTCGAAATAAGGCCGGATATCCCTGCAGTGACTTGAATGCAGGCTCGTCTTGCATCTCCCAAGACGAAAGGATGTCTGAATCCCCTGTGGAGACGACAGAGAAAGACCTAGTTCCCCACCTCATCGCGACCGGAGGCCTCACATCCTTTGAAAACTCCAGAGGTACGCGGAGATCAGTGCCTCCAAAGGAGACGATGCCTGACTCCTCGTGAAACTTGATAGGAGTCCCAGGATTCCTGTGGCCCGTGGAAAGGGACCCTGGGTCTCCAGCCTCAGCTGGAGAGGCGTCCCAATTGCCCTGCCAAGCCTCGAGGAGAATCCCGACTTGTCCCTCGCAACTAGGCAGGAGTCCTGACGTCGCTGAACAAACACGTGAGTGGAAGGGCCATCCCCGTCGTAACTCGAGAATATACTCCAGGTTCCCACCGCAACTCGAGAAAAACCATGAGACTTCCCCCTCGCCGCGAGATGAGGCCCGATTCCCCTGCCCTGCCTGCAGAGCAATTCCGTGTTGCACATCACACATGAAAGGAGCCTTGATTTCCTTGATGGCACTCCAGTGAAACCCCAAGAACACTGTTTCAAGGTTGAGGGATCCTGAGGTCACTGTAGCAACACGAAAGAGCTCCGTGGACCAAAAATCAACTCGAGATGAGAGGTTAGTCCCTGGCTTCGACTCCAGAGGAATACCACCTTACCACAAGCACCTCAAGAGGAGGCTTCTCTCAGCTCGAGGTATGTGAGAGGGACCCTGAGTTTGCGGCCTCAATTGGAATGGACACCGCGATGCCCTGACGTGAAGTAAGGCCAGATATCCCTGCAGTGACATGAATGCAGGCTCGTCTTGCATCTCCCAAGACGAAAGGATGTCTGAATCCCCTGTGGAGACCACAGAGAAAGACCTAGATCCCCACCTCATCGCGACCGGAGGCCTCACATCCTTTGAAAACTCCAGAGGTATGCGGAGATTAGTGCCTCAAAGGAGACGATGCCTGACCCCTCGTGAAACTTGATAGGAGTCCCAGGATTCCTGTGGCACGTGGAAAGGGACCCTTGGTCTCCCGCCTCAGCTGGAGAGGCGTCCCAATTGCCCTGCCAAGCCTCGAGGAGAATCCCGATTTCTCCCTCGCAACTAGGCAGGAGTCCTGCCGTCGCTGAACTAACACGTGGGTGGAAGGGCCATCCCCGTCGTAACTCGAGAATATACCCCAGGTTCCCGCCGCAACTCGAGAAAAACCATGAGACTTCCCCCTCACCGCGAGATGAGGCCCGATTCCCCTGCACTGCGTGCAGAGCAATTCTGTGTTGCACATCACACATGAAAGGAGCCTTGATTTCCTTGATGGCACTCCAGAGAAACCCCAAGAACACTGTTTCAAGGTTGAGGGATCCTGAGGTCACTGTAGCAACAAGAAAGAACTCCGGGGACCAAAAATCAACTCGAGATGCGAGGTTAGTCCCTGGCTTCGACTCCAGAGGAATACCACCTTACCACAAGCACCTCAAGAGGAGGCTTCTCTCAGCTCTAGCTATGTGAGAGGGACCCTGAGTTTGCGGCCTCAAGTGGAATGGAGACCGCGATGCCCTGACTCGAAATAAGGCCGGATATCCCTGCAGTGACTTGAATGCAGGCTCGTCTTGCATCTCCCAAGACGAAAGGATGTCTGAATCCCCTGTGGAGACCACAGAGAATGACCTAGTTCCCCACCTCATCGCGACCGGAGGCCTCACATCCTTTGAAAACCTCAGAGGTACGCGGAGATCAGTGCCTCCAAAGGAGACGATGCCTGACTTCTCGTGAAACTTGATAGGAGTCCCAGGATTCCTGTGGCACTTGGAAAGGGACACTTGGTCTCCCGCCTCAGCTGGAGAGGCGTCCCAATTGCCCTGCCAAGCCTCGAGGAGAATCCCGAGTTGTCCCTCGCAACTAGGCAGGAGTCCTGACGTCGCTGAACAAACACGTGGGTGGAAGGGCCATCCCCGTCGTAACTCGAGAATATACCCCAGGTTCCCGCCGCAACTCGAGAAAAACCATGAGACTTCCCCGTCGCCGCGAGATGAGGCCCGATTCCCCTGCACTGCGTGCAGAGCAATTCCGTGTTGCACATCACACATGAAAGGAGCCTTGATTTCCTTGATGGCACTCCAGAGAAACCCCAAGAACACTGTTTCAAGGCTGGAGGGATCCTGAGGTCCCTGTAGCAGCACGAAAGAGCTCCGTGGACCATGAATCAACTCGAGATGAGAGGTTAGTCCCTGGCTTCGACTCCAGAGGAATACCACCTTACCACAAGCACCTCAAGAGGAGGCTTCTCTCAGCTCTAGGTATGTGAGAGGGACCCTGAGTTTTCGGCCTCAAGTGGAATGGAGACCGCGATGCCCTGATGCGAAATAAGGCCGGATATCCCTGCAGTGACTTGAATGCAGGCTCGTCTTGCATCTCCCAAGACGAAAGGATGTCTGAATCACCAGTGGAGACCACAGAGAAAGACCTAGTTCCCCACCTCATCGCGAACGGAGGCCTCACATCCTTTGAAAATTACAGAGGTACGCAGAGATCAGTGCCTCCAAAGGAGACGATGCCTGACTCCTCGTGAAACTTGATAGGAGTCCCAGGATTCCTGTGGCACGTGGAAAGGGACACTTGGTCTACCGCCTCACCTGGAGAGGCATCCGAATTGCCCTGCCAAGCCTCGAGGAGAATCCCGAGTTGTCCCTTGCAACTAGGCAGGAGTCCTGACGTCACTGAACAAACACGTGGGTGGAAGGGCCATCCCCGTCGTAACTCGAGAATATACCCCAGGTTCACACAGTAACTCGAGAAAAACCATGAGACTTCCCCCTCGCCAAAAAATGAGGCCCGATACCGTGCACTGCGTGCAGAGCAATTCCCTGTTGCACATCACACATGAAAGGAGCCTTGATTTCCTTGATGGCACTCCAGAGAAACCCCAAGAACACTGTTTCAAGGCTAGAGGGATCCTGAGGTCACTGTAGCAACACGAAAGAGCTCCGTGGACCAAAAATCAACTCGAGATGAGAGGTTAGTCCCTGGCTTCGACTCCAGAGGAATACCACCTTACCACAAGCACCTCAAGAGGAGGCTTCTCTCAGCTCTAGCTATGTGAGAGGGACCCTGAGTTTGCGGCCTCAAGTGGAATGGACACCGCGATGCCCTGACTCGAAATAAGGCCGGATATCCCTGCCGTGACTTGAATGCAGGCTCGTCTTGCATCTGCCAAGATGAAAGGATGTCTGAATCCCCTGTGGAGACCACAGAGAAAGACCTAGTTCCCCACCTCATCGCGACCGGAGGCCTCACATCCTTTGAAAACTCCAGAGGTATGCTGAGATCAGTGCCTCCAAAGGAGATGATGCCTGACTCCTCGTGAAACTTGATAGGAGTCGCAGGATTCCTGTGGCACGTGGAAAGGGACCCTTGGTCTCCCACCTCAGCTGGAGAGGCGTCCCAATTGCCTTGCCAAGCCTCGAGGAGAATCCCGAGTTGTCCGTCGCAACTAGGCAGGAGTCTTGACGTCGCTGTAGAAACACGTGGGTGGAAGGGCCATCCCCGTCGTAACTCGAGAATATACCCCAGGTTCCCGCCGCAACTCGAGAAAAACCATGAGACTTCCCCCTCGCCGCGAGATGAGGCCCGATTCCCCTGCACTGCGTGTAGAGCAATTCCGTGTTGCACATCACACATGAAAGGAGCCTTGATTTCCTTGATGGCACTCCAGAGAAACCCCAAGAACACTGTTTCAAGGCTAGAGGGATCCTGAGGTCACTGTAGCAACACGAAAGAGCTCCGTGGACCAAAAATCAACTCGAGATGAGAGGTTAGTCCCTGGCTTCGACTCCAGAGGAATACCACCTTACCACAAGCACCTGAAGAGGAGGCTTCTCTCAGCTCTAGCTATGTGAGAGGGACCCTGAGTTTGCGGCCTCAAGTGGAATGGACACCGCGATTCCCTGACGCGAAATAAGGCCGGATATCCCTGCAGTGACTTGAATGCAGGCTCGTCTTGCATCTCCCAAGACGAAAGAATGTCTGAATCCCCTGTGGAGACAACAGAGAATGACCTAGTTCCCCACCTCATCGCGACCGGAGGCCTCACATCCTTTGAAAACTCCAGAGGTACGCGGAGATCAGTGCCTCCAAAGGAGACGATGCCTGACTCCTCGTGAAACTTGATAGGAGTCCCAGGATTCCTGTGGCCCGTGGAAAGGGACCCTGGGTCTCCAGCCTCAGCTGGAGAGGCGTCCCAATTGCCCTGCCAAGCCTCGAGGAGAATCCCGACTTGTCCCTCGCAACTAGGCAGGAGTCCTGACGTTGCTGAACAAACACGTGAGTGGAAGGGCCATCCCCGTCGTAACTCGAGAATATACTCCAGGTTCCCACCGCAACTCGAGAAAAACCATGAGACTTCCCCCTCGCGGCGAGATGAGGCCCGATTCCCCTGCACTGCCTGCAGAGCAATTCCGTGTTGCACATCACACATGAAAGGAGCCTTGATTTCCTTGATGGCACTCCAGTGAAACCCCAAGAACACTGTTTCAAGGTTGAGGGATCCTGAGGTCACTGTAGCAACACGAAAGAGCTCCGTGGACCAAAAATCAACTCGAGATGAGAGGTTAGTCCCTGGCTTCGACTCCAGAGGAATACCACCTTACCACAAGCACCTCAAGAGGAGGCTTCTCTCAGCTCGAGGTATGTGAGAGGGACCCTGAGTTTGCGGCCTCAATTGGAATGGACACCGCGATGCCCTGACGTGAAGTAAGGCCAGATATCCCTGCAGTGACATGAATGCAGGCTCGTCTTGCATCTCCCAAGACGAAAGGATGTCTGAATCCCCTGTGGAGACCACAGAGAAAGACCTAGATCCCCACCTCATCGCGACCGGAGGCCTCACATCCTTTGAAAACTCCAGAGGTATGCGGAGATTAGTGCCTCAAAGGAGAGGATGCCTGACCCCTCGTGAAACTTGATAGGAGTCCCAGGATTCCTGTGGCACGTGGAAAGGGACCCTTGGTCTCCCGCCTCAGCTGGAGAGGCGTCCCAATTGCCCTGCCAAGCCTCGAGGAGAATACCGATTTCTCCCTCGCAACTAGGCAGGAGTCCTGCCGTCGCTGAACAAACACGTGGGTGGAAGGGCCATCCCCGTCGTAACTCGAGAATATACCCCAGGTTCCCGCCGCAACTCGAGAAAAACCATGAGACTTCCCCCTCACCGCGAGATGAGGCCCGATTCCCCTGCACTGCGTGCAGAGCAATTCTGTGTTGCACATCACACATGAAAGGAGCCTTGATTTCCTTGATGGCACTCCAGAGAAACCCCAAGAACACTGTTTCAAGGTTGAGGGATCCTGAGGTCACTGTAGCAACACGAAAGAACTCCGGGGACCAAAAATCAACTCGAGATGCGAGGTTAGTCCCTGGCTTCGACTCCAGAGGAATACCACCTTACCACAAGCACCTCAAGAGGAGGCTTCTCTCAGCTCTAGCTATGTGAGAGGGACCCTGAGTTTGCGGCCTCAAGTGGAATGGAGACCGCGATGCCCTGACTCGAAATAAGGCCGGATATCCCTGCAGTGACTTGAATGCAGGCTCGTCTTGCATCTCCCAAGACGAAAGGATGTCTGAATCCCCTGTGGAGACCACAGAGAATGACCTAGTTCCCCACCTCATCGCGACCGGAGGCCTCACATCCTTTGAAAACCTCAGAGGTACGCGGAGATCAGTGCCTCCAAAGGAGACGATGCCTGACTTCTCGTGAAACTTGATAGGAGTCCCAGGATTCCTGTGGCACTTGGAAAGGGACACTTGGTCTCCCGCCTCAGCTGGAGAGGCGTCCCAATTGCCCTGCCAAGCCTCGAGGAGAATCCCGAGTTGTCCCTCGCAACTAGGCAGGAGTCCTGACGTCGCTGAACAAACACGTGGGTGGAAGGGCCATCCCCGTCGTAACTCGAGAATATACCCCAGGTTCCCGCCGCAACTCGAGAAAAACCATGAGACTTCCCCGTCGCCGCGAGATGAGGCCCGATTCCGCTGCACTGCGTGCAGAGCAATTCCGTGTTGCACATCACACATGAAAGGAGCCTTGATTTCCTTGATGGGACTCCAGAGAAACCCCAAGAACACTGTTTCAAGGCTGGAGGGATCCTGAGGTCCCTGTAGCAGCACGAAAGAGCTCCGTGGACCATGAATCAACTCGAGATGAGAGGTTAGTCCCTGGCTTCGACTCCAGAGGAATACCACCTTACCACAAGCACCTCAAGAGGAGGCTTCTCTCAGCTCTAGGTATGTGAGAGGGACCCTGAGTTTGCGGCCTCAAGTGGAATGGAGACCGCGATGCCCTGATGCGAAATAAGGCCGGATATCCCTGCAGTGACTTGAATGCAGGCTCGTCTTGCATCTCCCAAGACGAAAGGATGTCTGAATCACCAGTGGAGACCACAGAGAAAGACCTAGTTCCCCACCTCATCGCGAACGGAGGCCTCACATCCTTTGAAAACTCCAGAGGTACGCGGAGATCAGTGCCTCCAAAGGAGACGATGCCTGACTCCTCGTGAAACTTGACAGGAGTCCCAGGATTCCTGTGGCACGTGGAAAGGGACCCTTGGTCTCCCGCCTCAGCTGGAGAGGCGTCCCAATTTCCCTGCCAAGCCTCGAGGAGAATCCCGAGTTGTCCCTCGCAACTAGGCAGGAGTCCTGCCGACGCTGAACAAACACGTGGGTGGAAGGGCCATCCCCGTCGTAACTCGAGAATATACCCCAGGTTCCCGGCGCAACTCGAGAAAAACCATGAGACTTCCCCCTCGCCGCGAATTGAGGCCCGATTCTCCTGCACTGCGTGCAGAGCAATTCCGTGTTGCACATCACACATGAAAGGAGCCTTGATTTCCTTGATGGCACTCCAGAGAAACCCCAAGAACACTGTTTCAAGGCTAGAGGGATCCTGAGGTCACTGTAGCAACACGAAAGAGCTCCGTGGACCAAAAATCAACTCGAGATGAGAGGTTAGTCCCTGGCTTCGACTCCAGAGGAATACCACCTTACCACAAGCACCTCAAGAGGAGGCTTCTCTCAGCTCTAGGTATGTGAGAGGGACCCTGAGTTTGCGGCCTCAAGTGAAATGGACACCGCGATGCTCTGCCTCGAAATAAGGCCAGATATCACTGCAGTGACTTGAATGCAGGCTCGTCTTGCATCTCGTAAGACGAAAGGATGGCTGAATCCCCTGTGGAGACCACAGAGAAAGACCTAGTTCCCCACCTCATCGCGACCGGAGGCCTCACATCCTTTGAAAATTACAGAGGTACGCAGAGATCAGTGCCTCCAAAGGAGACGATGCCTGACTCCTCGTGAAACTTGATAGGAGTCCCAGGATTCCTGTGGCACGTGGAAAGGGACACTTGGTCTACCGCCTCACCTGGAGAGGCATCCGAATTGCCCTGCCAAGCCTCGAGGAGAATCCCGAGTTGTCCCTTGCAACTAGGCAGGAGTCCTGACGTCACTGAACAAACACGTGGGTGGAAGGGCCATCCCCGTCGTAACTCGAGAATATACCCCAGGTTCACACAGTAACTCGAGAAAAACCATGAGACTTCCCCCTCGCCAAAAAATGAGGCCCGATACCGTGCACTGCGTGCAGAGCAATTCCCTGTTGCACATCACACATGAAAGGAGCCTTGATTTCCTTGATGGCACTCCAGAGAAACCCCAAGAACACTGTTTCAAGGCTAGAGGGAAACTGAGGTCACTGTAGCAACACGAAAGAGCTCCGTGGACCAAGAATCAACTCGAGATGAGAGGTTAGTCCCTGGCTTCGACTCCAGAGGAATACCACCTTACCAGAAGCACCTCAAGAGGAGGCTTCTCTCAGCTCTTGGTATGTGAGAGGGACCCTGATTTGTGGCCTCAAGTGGAATGGACACCGCGATGCCCTGACTCGAAATAAGGCCGGATATCCCTGCAGTGACTTGAATGCAGGCTCGTCTTGCATCTCCCAAGACAAAAGGATGTCTGACTCCCCTGTGGAGACCACAGAAAAAGAACTAGTTCCCCACCTCATCGCGACCGGAGGCCTCACAATCTTTGAAAACTCCAGAGGTACGCGGAGATCAGTGCCTCCAAAGGAGACGATGCCTGACTCCTTGTGAAACTTGATAGGAGTCCCAGGATTCCTGTGGCACGGGGAAAGGGACCCTTGGTCTCCCGCCTCAGCTGGAGAGACGTCCCAATTGCCCTGCCAAGCCTCGAGGAGAATCCCGAGTAGTCCCTCGCAACTAGGCAGGAGTCCTGACGTCGCTGAACAAACACGTTGGTGGAAGGGCCATCCCCGTCGTAACTCGAGAATATACCCCAGGTTCCCGCGGCAACTCGAGAAAAACCATGAGACTTCCCCCTCGCCGCGAGATGAGGCCCGATTCCGCTGCACTGCGTGCAGAGCAATTCCGTGTTGCACATCACACATGAAAGGAGCCTTGATTTCCTTGATGGCACTCCAGAGAAACCCCAAGAACAGTGTTTCAAGGCTAGAGGGATCCTGAGATCACTGTAGCAACACGAAAGAGCTCCGTGGACCAAAAATCAACTCGAGATGAGAGGTTAGTCCCTGGCTTCGACTCCAGAGGAATACCACCTTACCACAAGCACGTCAAGAGGAGGCTTCTCTCAGCTCTAGGTATGTGAGAGGGACCCTGATTTGCGGCCTCAAGTGGAACGGACACCGCGATGCCCTGACTCGAAATAAGGCCGGATAATCCCTGCAGTGACTTGAATGCAGGCTCGTCTTGCCTTTCCCAAGACGAAAGGATGTCTGAATCCCCTGTGAAGACCACAGAAAAAGAACTAGTTCCCCACCTCATCGCGACCAAATGCCTCACATTCTTTGAAAACTCCAGAGGTACGCGGAGATCAGTGCCTCCAAAGGAGACGATGCCTTACTCCTCGTGAAACTTGATAGGAGTCCCAGGATTCCTGTGGCACGATGAAAGGGACGCTTGGTCTCCCGCCTCACCTGGAGTGGCGTCCCAGTTGCCCTGCCAAGCCTCGAGGAGAATCCCGAGTTGTCCCTCGCAACTAGGCAGGAGTCCTGACGTGGCTGAACAAACACGTGTGTGGAAGGGCCATCCCCATCGTAACTCGAGAATATACCCCTGGTTCCCGCCGCAACTCGAGTAAAACCATGAGACTTCCCCCTCGCCGCGAGATGAGGCCCGATTCCCCTGCACTGCGTGCAGAGCAATTCCGTGTTGCACATCACACATGAAAGGAGCCTTGATTTCCTTGATGGCACTCCAGAGAAACCCCAAGAACACTGTTTCAAGGCTAGAGGGATCCTGAGATCACTGTAGCAACACGAAAGAGCTCCGTGGACCAAAAATCAACTCGAGATGAAAGGTTAGTCCTGGCTTTGACTCCAGAGGATTACCACCTTACGACAAGCACCTCAAGAGGACGCTTCTCTCAGCTCTAGCTATGTGAGAGGGACCATGAGTTTGCCACCTCAAGTGGAATGGAGATCGCGATGCCCGGACTCGAAATAAGGCCTGATATCCCTGCAGTGACTTGAATGCATGCTCGTCTTGCATCTCCCAAGACGAAAGGATGTCTGAATCCCCTGTGGAGACCACAGAGAAAGACCTAGTTCCCCACCTCATCGCGACCGGAAGCCTCACATCCTTTGAAAACTCCAGAGGTACGCGGAGATCAGTGCCTCCAAAGGAGACGATGCCTGACTCCTCGTGAAAATTGATAAGAGTCCCAGGATTCCTGTGGCACGGGGAAAGGGACCCTTGGTCTCCCGCCTCAGATTGAGAGGAGTCCCAAATGCCCTGCCAAGCCTCGAGGAGAATCCCGAGTTGTCCCTCGCAACTAGGCAGGAGTCTTGACGACGCTGAACAAACACGTGTGTGGAAGGGCCATCCCCGTCGTAACTCGAGAATATACCCCAGGTTCCCGCCGCAACTCGAGAAAAAGCATGAGACTTCCCCCTCGCCGCGAGATGAGGCCCGATTCCCCTGCACTGCGGGCAGAGCAATTCCGTGTTGCACATCACACATGAAAGGAGCCTTAATGTCCTTGATGGCACTCCAGAAAAACCCCAAGAACACTGTTTCAAGGCTAGAGGGATCCTGAGGTCACTGTAGCAACACGAAAGAGCTCCGTGGACCAAAAATCAACACGAGATGAGAGGTTAGTCCCTGGATTCGACTCCAGAGGAATATCACCTTATCAGAAGCACCTCAAGAGGAGGCTTCTCTCAGCTCTAGGTATGTGAGAGGGACCCTGATTTGCGGCCTCAAGTGGAATGGACACCGCGCTGCCCTGACTCGAAATAAGGCCGGATATCCCTGCAGTGACTTGAATGCAGGCTTGTCTTGCATCTCCCAAGACGAAAGGATGTCTGACTCCCCTGTGGAGACCACAGAAAAAGAACTAGTTCCCCACCTCATCGCGACCGGAGGCCTCACATCCTTTGAAAACTCCAGAGGTATGCGGAGATCAGTGCCTCCAAAGGAGACGATGCCTGACTCCTCGTGAAACTTGATAGGAGTCCCAGGATTCCTGTGGCACGTGGAAAGGGACCCTTGGTCTCCCGCCTCAGCTGGAGAGGCGTCCCAATTTCCCTGCCAATCCTCGAGGAGAATCCCGAGTTGTCCCTCGCAACTAGGCAGGAGTCCTGACGTCGCTGAACAAACACGTGGGTGGAAGGGCCATCCCCGTCGTAACTCGAGAATATACCCCAGGTTCCCGCCGCAACTCGAGAAAAACCATGAGACTTCCCCCTCGCCGCGAGATGAGGCCCGATTCCCCTGCACTGCGTGCAGAGCAATTCCGTGTTGCACATCACACATGAAAGGAGCCTTGATTTCCTTGATGGCACTCCAGAGAAACGGCAAGAACACTGTTTCAAGGTTGAGGGATCCTGAGGTCACTGTAGCAACACGAAAGAGCTCCGTGGACCAAAAATCAACTCGAGATGAGAGGTTAGTCCCTGGCTTCGAATCCAGAGGAATACCACCTTACCACAAGCACCTCAAGAGGAGGCTTCTCTCAGCTCTAGCTATGTGAGAGGGACCCTGAGTTTGCGGCCTCAAGTGGAATGGACACTGCGATGCCCTGACGCGAAATAAGGCCGGATAACCCTGCAGTGACTTGAATGCAGGCTCGTCTTGCATCTCCCAAGACGAAAGGATGTCTGAATCCCCTGTGGAGACCACAGAGAATGACCTAGTTCCCCACCTCATCGCGACCGGAGGCCTCACATCCTTTGAAAATTCCAGAGGTACTCGGAGATCAGTGCCTCCAAAGGAGACGATGCCTGACTCCTCATGAAACTTGATAGGAGTCACAGGATTCCTGTGGCACGTGGAAAGGGACACTTGGTCTCCCGCCTCAGCTGGAGAGACGTCCCAATTGCCCTGCCAAGCCTCGAGGAGAATCCTGAGTTGTCCCTCGAAACTAGGCAGGAGTCCTGACGTCGCTGAACAAACACGTGGGTGGAAGGGCCATCCCCGTCGTAACTCGAGAATATACCCCAGGTTCCCGCCGCAACTCGAGAAAAACCATGAGACTTCCCCCTCGCCGCGAGATGAGGCCCGATTCCCCTGCATTGCGTGCAGAGCAATTCCGTGTTGCACATCACACATGAAAGGAGCCTTGATTTCCTTGATGGCACTCCAGAGAAACCCCAAGAACACTGTTTCAAGGCTGGTGGGATCCTGAGGTCCCTGTAGCAGCACGAAAGAGCTCCATGGACCATGATTCAACTCGAGATGAGAGGTTAGTCCCTGGCTTCGACTCCAGAGGAATACCACCTTACCACAAGCACCTCAAGAGGAGGCTTCTCTCAGCTCTAGGTATGTGAGAGGGACCCTGAGTTTGCGGCCTCAAGTGGAATGGACACTGCGATGCCCTGACGCGAAATAAGGCCGGATATCCCAGCAGTGACTTGAATGCAGGCCCGTTTTGCATCTCCCAAGATGACAGGATGTCTGAATCCCCTGTGGAGACCACAGAGAAAGACCTAGTTCCCCACCTCATTGAGACCGGATGCCTCATATCATTTGAAAACTCCAGAGGTACGCGGAGATCAGTGCCTCCAAAGGAGACGATGCCTGACTCCTCGTGAAACTTGATAGGAGTCCCAGGATTCCTGTGGCACGTGGAAAGGGACCCTTGGTCTCCCGCCTCAGCTGGAGAGGCGTCCCAATTGCCCTGCCAAGCCTCGAGGAGAATCCCGAATTGTCCCTTCCAACTAGGCAGGAGTCCTGACGTCGCTGAACAAACACGTGGGTGGAAGGGCCATCCCCGTCGTAACTCGAGAATATACCCCAGGTTCCCGCCGCAACTCGAGAAAAACCATGAGACTTCCCCCTCGCCGCGAGATGAGGCCCGATTCCCCTGCACTGCGTGCAGAGCAATTCCATGTTGCACATCACACATGAAAGGAGCCTTGATTTCCTTGATGGCACTCCAGAGAAACCCCAAGAACACTGTTTCAAGGTTGAGGGATCCTGAGGTCACTGTAGCAACACGAAAGAGCTCCGTGGACCAAAAATCAACTCGAGGTGAGAGGTTAGTCCCTGGCATCGACTCCAGAGGAATACCACCTTACCACAAGCACCTCAAGAGGAGGCTTCTCTCAGCTCTAGCTATGTGAGAGGGACCCTGAGTTTGCGGCCTCAAGTGGAATGGACACTGCGATGCCCTGACGCGAAATAAGGCCGGATATCCCTGCAGTGACTTGAATGCAGGCTCGTCTTGCATCTCCCAAGACGAAAGGATGTCTGAATCCCCTGTGGAGACCACAGAGAATGACCTAGTTCCCCACCTCATCGCGACCGGAGGCCTCACATCCTTTGAAAACCTCAGAGGTACGCGGAGATCAGTGCCTCCAAAGGAGACGATGCCTGACTTCTCGTGAAACTTGATAGGAGTCCCAGGATTCCTGTGGCACTTGGAAAGGGACACTTGGTCTCCCCCCTCAGCTGGAGAGGCGTCCCAATTGCCCTGCCAAGCCTCGAGGAGAATCCCGAGAAGTCCCTCGCAACTAGGCAGCAGTCCTGACGTCGCTGAACAAACACGTTGGTGGAAGGGCCATCCCCGTCGTAACTCGAGAATATACCCCAGGTTCCCGCCGCAACTCGAGAAAAACCATGAGACTTCCCCCTCGCCGCGAGATGAGGCCCGATTCCCCTGCACTGCGTGCAGAGCAATTCCGTGTTGCACATCACACATGAAAGGAGCCTTGATTTCCTTGATGGCACTCCAGAGAAACCCCAAGAACACTGTTTCAAGGCTAGAGGGATCCTGAGATCACTGTAGCAACACGAAAGAGCTCCGTGGACCAAAAATCAACTCGAGATGAGAGGTTAGTCCCTGGCTTCGACTCCAGAGGAATACCACCTTACCACAAGCACCTCAAGAGGAGGCCTCTCTCACCTCTAGCTATATGAGAGGGACCCTGATTTTGCGGCTTCAAGTGGAATGGACACCGCGATGCCCTGACTTGAAATAAGGCCGGATATCCCTGCAGTGACTTGAATGCAGGCTCGTCTTGCATCTCCCAAGACGAAAGGATGTCTGTATCCCCTGTGGATACCACAGAGAAAGACATAGTTCCCCACTTCATCTCGACCGGAGGGCTCACATCCTTTGAAAACTCCAGAGGTACGCGGAGATCAGTGCCTCCAAAGGAGACGATGCCTGACTCCTCGTGAAACCTGATATGAGTCCCAGAATTCCTGTGGCACGTGGAAAGGGACCCTTGGTCTCCCGTCTCAGCTGGAGAGGCATCCCAATTGCCCTGCCAAGCCTCGAGGAGAATCCCGAGTTGACCCTCGCAACTAGGCAGGAGTCTTGACGTCGCTGAACAAACACGTTTGTGGAAGGGCCATCCCAGTCGTAACTCGAGAATATACGCCAGGTTCCCACAGCAACTCGAGAAAAACCATGAGACTTCCCCCTCACCGCAATATGAGGCCCGATACCCTGCACTGCGTGCAGAGCAATTCCCTGTTGCACATCACACATGAAAGAAGCCTTGATTTCCTTGATGGCACTCCAGAGAAACCCCAAGAACACTGTTTCAAGGCTAGAGGGAAACTGAGGTCACTGTAGCAACACGAAAGAGCTCCGTGGACCAAAATTCAACTCGAGATGAGAGGTTAGTCCCTGGCTTCGACTCCAGAGGAATACCACCTTACCACAAGCACTTCAAGAGGAGGCTTCTCTCAGCTCTAGGTATGTGAGAGGGACCCTGATTTTGCGGCCTCAAGTGGAATGGACACCGCGATGCCCTGACTTGAAATAAGGCCGGATATCCCTGCAGTGACTTGAATGCAGGCTCGTCTTGCATCTGCCAAGACGAAAGGATGTCTGAATCCCCTGTGGAGACCACAGAGAAAGACCTAGTTCCCCACCTCATTGCGACCGGAGGCCTCACATCCTTTGAAAACTCCAGAGGTCCGCGGAGATCAGTGCCTCCAAAGGAGACGATGCCTGACTCCTCGTGAAACTTGATAGGAGTCCCAGAATTCCTGTGGCACGTGGAAAGGGACCCTTGGTCTCCCGCCTCAGCTGGAGAGGCATCCCAATTGCCCTGCCAAGCCTCGAGGAGAATTCCGAATTGTCCCTCGCAACTAGGCAGGAGTCCTGACGTCGCTGAACAAACACGTGGGTGGAAGGGCCATCCCCGTCGTAACTCGAGAATATACCCCAGGTTCCCGCCGCAACTCGAGAAAAACCATGAGACTTCCCCCTCGCCGCGAGTGGAGGCCCGATTCTCCGGCACTGCCTGCAGAGCAATTCCGTGTTGCACATCAAACATGAAAGGAGCATTGATTTCCTTGATGGCACTCCAGAGAAACCCCAAGAACACTGTTTCAAGGCTAGAGGGATCCTGAGGTCACTGTAGCAACAAGAAAGAGCACCGTGGACCAAAAATCAACTCGAGATGAGAGGTTAGTCCCTGGCTTCGACTCCAGAGGAATACCACCTTACCACAAGCACGTCAAGAGGAGGCTTCTCTCAGCTCTAGGTATGTGAGAGGGACCCTGATTTGCGGCCTCAAGTGGAACGGACACCGCGATGCCCTGACTCGAAATAAGGCCGGATATCCCTGCAGTGACTTGAATGCAGGCTCGTCTTGCCTTTCCCAAGACGAAAGGATGTCTGAATCCCCTGTGAAGACGACAGAAAAAGAACTAGTTCCCCACCTCATCGCGACCGGAGGCCTCACATCCTTTGAAAACTCCAGAGGTAGGCGGAGATCAGTGCCTCCAAAGGAGACGATGCCTGACTCCTCGTGAAACTTGATAGGAGTCCCAGGATTCCTGTGGCACGATGAAAGGGACGCTTGGTCTCCCGCCTCACCTGGAGTGGCGTCCCAGTTGCCCTGCCAAGCCTCGAGGAGAATCCCGAGTTGTCCCTCGCAACTAGGCAGGAGTCCTGACGTGGCTGAACAAACACGTGTGTGGAAGGGCCATCCCCGTCGTAACTCGAGAATATACCCCTGGTTCCCGCCGCAACTCGAGTAAAACCATGAGACTTCCCCCTCGCCGCGAGATGAGGCCCGATTCCCCTGCACTGCGTGCAGAGCAATTGCGTGTTGCACATCACACATGAAAGGAGCCTTGATTTCCTTGATGGCACTCCAGAGAAACCCCAAGAACACTGTTTCAAGGCTAGAGGGATCCTGAGATCACTGTAGCAACACGAAAGAGCTCCGTGGACCAAAAATCAACTCGAGATGAGAGGTTAGTCCCTGGCTTTGACTCCAGAGGATTACCACCTTACGACAAGCACCTCAAGAGGACGCTTCTCTCAGCTCTAGCTATGTGAGAGGGACCATGAGTTTGCCGCCTCAAGTGGAATGGAGATCGCGATGCCCGGACTCGAAATAAGGCCGGATATCCCTGCAGTGACTTAAATGCAGGCTCGTTTTGCATCTCCCAAGATGAAAGGATGTCTGAATCCCCTGTGGAGACCACAGAGAAAGACCTAGTTCCCCACCTCATCGCGACGGGAGGCCTCACATCCTTTGAAAACTCCAGAGGTACACGGAGATCAGTGCCTCCAAAGGAGACGATGCCTGCCTCCTCGTGAAACTTGATATGAGTCCCAGGATTCCTGTGGCACGTGGAAAGGGACACTTGGTCTCCCCTCTCAGCTGGAGAGGCGTACCAATTGCCCTGACAAGCCTCGAGGAGAATCCCGAGTTGTCCCTCGCAACTAGGCAGGAGTCCTGACGTTGCTGAACAAGCACGTGTGTGGAAGGGCCATCCCCGTCGTAACTCGAGAATATACCCCAGGAACCCGCCGCAACTCGAGAAAAACCATGAGACTTCCCCCTCGCCGCAAAATGAGGCCCGATTCGCCTGCACTGCGTGCAGCGCAATTCCGTGTTGCACATCAAACATGAAAGGAGCCTTGATTTCCTTGATGGCACTGCAGAGAAACCCCAAGAACACTGTTTCAAGGCTAGAGGGATCCTGAGGTCACTTGTAGCAACAAGAAAGAGCTCCGTGGACCAAAAATCAACTCGAGATGAGAGGTTAGTCCCTGGCTTCGACTCCAGAGGAATACCACCTTACCACAAGCACCTCAAGAAGAGGCTTCTCTCAGCTCTAGGTATGTGAGAGGGACCCTTAGTTTGCGGCCTCAACTGGAATGGACACCGCGATGCCCTGACGCGAAATAAGGCCGGATATTCCTGCAGTGACTTGAATGCAGGCTCGTCTTGCATCTCCCTTGATGAAAGGATGTCTGAATCCCCTGTGGAGACCACAGAGAAAGACCTAGTTCCCCACCTCATCGCGACCGGAGGCCTCACATCCTTTGAAAACTCCAGAGGTCCGCGGAGATCAGTGCCTCCAAAGGAGACGATGCCTGACTCCTCGTGAAAATTGATAAGAGTCCCAGGATTCCTGTGGCACGGGGAAAGGGACCCTTGGTCTCCCGCCTCAGATTGAGAGGAGTCCCAAATGCCCTGCCAAGCCTCGAGGAGAATCCCGAGTTGTCCCTCGCAACTAGGCAGGAGTCTTGACGACGCTGAACAAACACGTGTGTGGAAGGGCCATCCCCGTCGTAACTCGAGAATATACCCCAGGTTCCCGCCGCAACTCGAGAAAAAGCATGAGACTTCCCCCTCGCCGCGAGATGAGGCCCGATTCCCCTGCACTGCGGGCAGAGCAATTCCGTGTTGCACATCACACATGAAAGGAGCCTTAATGTCCTTGATGGCACTCCAGAAAAACCCCAAGAACACTGTTTCAAGGCTAGAGGGATCCTGAGGTCACTGTAGCAACACGAAAGAGCTCCGTGGACCAAAAATCAACACGAGATGAGAGGTTAGTCCCTGGATTCGACTCCAGAGGAATATCACCTTATCAGAAGCACCTCAAGAGGAGGCTTCTCTCAGCTCTAGGTATGTGAGAGGGACCCTGATTTGCGGCCTCAAGTGGAATGGACACCGCGCTGCCCTGACTCGAAATAAGGCCGGATATCCCTGCAGTGACTTGAATGCAGGCTTGTCTTGCATCTCCCAAGACGAAAGGATGTCTGAATCCCCTGTGGAGACCACAGAAAAAGAACTAGTTCCCCACCTCATCGCGACCGGAGGCCTCACATCCTTTGAAAACTCCAGAGGTACGCGGAGATCAGTGCCTCCAAAGGAGACGATGCCTGACTCCTCGTGAAACTTGATAGGAGTCCCAGGATTCCTGTGGCACGTGGAAAGGGACCCTTGGTCTCCCGCCTCAGCTGGAGAGGCGTCCCAATTTCCCTGCCAATCCTCGAGGAGAATCCCGAGTTGTCCCTCGCAACTAGGCAGGAGTCCTGACGTCGCTGAACAAACACGTGGGTGGAAGGGCCATCCCCGTCGTAACTCGAGAATATACCGCAGGTTCCCGGCGCAACTCGAGAAAAACCATGAGACTTCCCCCTCGCCGCGAGATGAGGCCCGATTCCCCTGCACTGCGTGCAGAGCAATTCTGTGTTGCACATCACACATGAAAGGACCCTTGATTTCCTTGATGGCACTCCAGAGAAACCCCAAGAACACTGTTTCAAGGTTGAGGGATCCTGAGGTCACTGTAGCAACACGAAAGAACTCCGGGGACCAAAAATCAACTCGAGATGCGAGGTTAGTCCCTGGCTTCGACTCCAGAGGAATACCACCTTACCACAAGCACCTCAAGAGGAGGCTTCTCTCAGCTCTAGCTATGTGAGAGGGACCCTGAGTTTGCGGCCTCAAGTGGAATGGAGACCGCGATGCCCTGACTCGAAATAAGGCCGGATATCCCTGCGGTGACTTGAATGCAGGCTCGTCTTGCATCTCCCAAGACGAAAGGATGTCTGAATCCCCTGTGGAGACCACAGAGAATGACCTAGTTCCCCACCTCATCGCGACCGGAGGCCTCACATCCTTTGAAAACCTCAGAGGTACGCGGAGATCAGTGCCTCCAAAGGAGACGATGCCTGACTTCTCGTGAAACTTGATAGGAGTC
Source organism: Cervus elaphus (assembly GCF_910594005.1). NCBI lineage: Eukaryota > Metazoa > Chordata > Mammalia > Artiodactyla > Cervidae > Cervus > Cervus elaphus. The sequence continues at coordinate 1,827,173 of NW_025316783.1, read as the reverse complement.
CCAGGATTCCTGTGGCACTTGGAAAGGGACACTTGGTCTCCCGCCTCAGCTGGAGAGGCGTCCCAATTGCCCTGCCAAGCCTCGAGGAGAATCCCGAGTTGTCCCTCGCAACTAGGCAGGAGTCCTGACGTCGCTGAACAAACACGTGGGTGGAAGGGCCATCCCCGTCGTAACTCGAGAATATACCCCAGGTTCCCGCTGCAACTCGAGAAAAACCATGAGACTTCCCCGTCGCCGCGAGATGAGGCCCGATTCCCCTGCACTGCGTGCAGAGCAATTCCGTGTTGCACATCACACATGAAAGGAGCCTTGATTTCCTTGATGGCACTCCAGAGAAACCCCAAGAACACTGTTTCAAGGCTGGAGGGATCCTGAGGTCCCTGTAGCAGCACGAAAGAGCTCCCTGGACCATGAATCAACTCGAGATGAGAGGTTAGTCCCTGGCTTCGACTCCAGAGGAATACCACCTTACCACAAGCACCTCAAGAGGAGGCTTCTCTCAGCTCTAGGTATGTGAGAGGGACCCTGAGTTTGCGGCCTCAAGTGGAATGGAGACCGCGATGCCCTGATGCGAAATAAGGCCGGATATCCCTGCAGTGACTTGAATGCAGGCTCGTCTTGCATCTCCCAAGACGAAAGGATGTCTGAATCACCAGTGGAGACCACAGAGAAAGACCTAGTTCCCCACCTCATCGCGAACGGAGGCCTCACATCCTTTGAAAACTCCAGAGGTAGGCGGAGATCAGTGCCTCCAAAGGAGACGATGCCTGACTCCTCGTGAAACTTGATAGGAGTCCCAGGATTCCTGTGGCACGATGAAAGGGACGCTTGGTCTCCCGCCTCACCTGGAGTGGCGTCCCAGTTGCCCTGCCAAGCCTCGAGGAGAATCCCGAGTTGTCCCTCGCAACTAGGCAGGAGTCCTGACGTGGCTGAACAAACACGTGTGTGGAAGGGCCATCCCCGTCGTAACTCGAGAATATACCCCTGGTTCCCGCCGCAACTCGAGTAAAACCATGAGACTTCCCCCTCGCCGCGAGATGAGGCCCGATTCCCCTGCACTGCGTGCAGAGCAATTGCGTGTTGCACATCACACATGAAAGGAGCCTTGATTTCCTTGATGGCACTCCAGAGAAACCCCAAGAACACTGTTTCAAGGCTAGAGGGATCCTGAGATCACTGTAGCAACACGAAAGAGCTCCGTGGACCAAAAATCAACTCGAGATGAGAGGTTAGTCCCTGGCTTTGACTCCAGAGGATTACCACCTTACGACAAGCACATCAAGAGGACGCTTCTCTCAGCTCTAGCTATGTGAGAGGGACCATGAGTTTGCCGCCTCAAGTGGAATGGAGATCGCGATGCCCGGACTCGAAATAAGGCCGGATATCCCTGCAGTGACTTAAATGCAGGCTCGTTTTGCATCTCCCAAGATGAAAGGATGTCTGAATCCCCTGTGGAGACCACAGAGAAAGACCTAGTTCCCCACCTCATCGCGACGGGAGGCCTCACATCCTTTGAAAACTCCAGAGGTACACGGAGATCAGTGCCTCCAAAGGAGACGATGCCTGCCTCCTCGTGAAACTTGATATGAGTCCCAGGATTCCTGTGGCACGTGGAAAGGGACACTTGGTCTCCCCTCTCAGCTGGAGAGGCGTACCAATTGCCCTGACAAGCCTCGAGGAGAATCCCGAGTTGTCCCTCGCAACTAGGCAGGAGTCCTGACGTTGCTGAACAAACACGTGGGTGGAAGGGCCATCCCCGTCGTAACTCGAGAATATACCCCAGGTTCCCGCCGCAACTCGAGAAAAACCATGAGACTTCCCCCTCGCCGCGAGATGAGGCCCGATTCCCCTGCACTGCGTGCAGAGCAATTCCGTGTTGCACATCACACATGAAAGGAGCCTTGATTTCCTTGATGGCACTCCAGAGAAACCCCAAGAACACTGTTTCAAGGCTAGAGGGATCCTGAGATCACTGTAGCAACACGAAAGAGCTCCGTGGACCAAAAATCAACTCGAGATGAGAGGTTAGTCCCTGGCTTCGACTCCAGAGGAATACCACCTTACCACAAGCACCTCAAGAGGAGGCTTCTCTCACCTCTAGCTACATGAGAGGGACCCTGATTTTGCGGCCTCAAGTGGAATGGACACCGCGATGCCCTGACTCGAAATAAGGCCGGATATCCCTGCAGTGACTTAAATGCAGGCTCGTTTTGCATCTCCCAAGACGAAAGGATGTCTGTATCCCCTGTGGATACCACAGAGAAAGACAGAGTTCCCCACTTCATCTCGACCGGAGGGCTCACATCCTTTGAAAACTCCAGAGGTACGGGGAGATCAGTGCCTCCAAAGGAAACGATGCCTGACTCCTTGTGAAACTTGATATGAGTCCCAAGATTCCTGTGGCACGTGGAAAGGGACACTTGGTCTCCCGCCTCAGCTGGGGAGGCGTCCCAATTGCCCTGCCAAGCTTCGAGGAGAATCCCGAGTTGTCCCTCGCAACTAGGCAGGAGTTCTGTCGTCGCTGAACAAGCACGTGTGTGGAAGGGCCATCCCTGTCGTAACTCGAGAATATACCCCAGGTTCCCGCCGCAACTCGAGAAAAACCATGAGACTTCCCCCTCACCACAAAATGAGGCCCGATTCCCCTGCACTGCGTGCAGAGCAATTCCGTGTTGCACATCACACATGAAAGGAGCCTTGATTTCCTTGGTGGCACTCCAGAGAAACCCCAAGAACACTGTTTCAAGGCTAGAGGGATCCTGAGGTCACTGTAGCAATACGAAACAGCTCCGTGCACCAGAAATCAACTCGAGATGAGAGGTTAGTCCCTGGCTTCGACTCCAGAGCAATACCATCTTACCACAAGCACCTCAAGAGGAGGCTTCTCTCAGCTCTAGGTATGTGAGAGGGACCCTGAGTTTCTGGCCTCAAGTGGAATGGAGACCGCGATGCCCTGACTCGAAATAAGGCCGAATATCCCTGCAGTGACTTGAATGCAGGCTCGTCTTGCATCTCCCAAGACGAAAGGATATCTGAAACCCCTGTGGAGACCACAGAGAAAACCTACTTCCCCACCTCATCGCGACCGGAGGCCTCACATCCTTTGAAAACTCCAAAGGTACGCGGAGATCAGTGCCTCCAAAGGAGACGATGCCTGACTCCTCGTGAAACCTGATATGAGTCCCAGGATTCCTGTGGCACGTGGAAAGGGACCCTTGGTCTCCCGTCTCAGCTGGAGAGGCATCCCAATTGCCCTGCCAAGCCTCGAGGAGAATCCCGAGTTGACCCTCGCAACTAGGCAGGAGTCTTGACGTCGCTGAACAAACACGTGTGTGGAAGGGCCATCCCAGTCGTAACTCGAGAATATACGCCAGGTTCCCACAGCAACTCGAGAAAAACCATGAGACTTCCCCCTCACCGCAATATGAGGCCCGATACCCTGCACTGCGTGCAGAGCAATTCCCTGTTGCACATCACACATGAAAGAAGCCTTGATTTCCTTGATGGCACTCCAGAGAAACCCCAAGAACACTGTTTCAAGGCTAGAGGGAAACTGAGGTCACTGTAGCAACACGAAAGAGCTCCGTGGACCAGAATTCAACTCGAGATGAGAGGTTAGTCCCTGGCTTCGACTCCAGAGGAATACCACCTTACCACAAGCACTTCAAGAGGAGGCTTCTCTCAGCTCTAGGTATGTGAGAGGGACCCTGATTTTTCGGCCTCAAGTGGAATGGACACCGCGATGCCCTGACTTGAAATAAGGCCGGATATCCCTGCAGTGACTTGAATGCAGGCTCGTCTTGCATCTGCCAAGACGAAAGGATGTCTGAATCCCCTGTGGAGACCACAGAGAAACACCTAGTTCCCCACCTCATTGCGACCGGAGGCCTCACATCCTTTGAAAACTCCAGAGGTCCGCGGAGATCAGTGCCTCCAAAGGAGACGATGCCTGACTCCTCGTGAAACTTGATAGGAGTCCCAGAATTCCTGTGGCACGTGGAAAGGGACCCTTGGTCTCCCGCCTCAGCTGGAGAGGCATCCCAATTGCCCTGCCAAGCCTCGAGGAGAATCCCGAGTTGTCCCTCGCAACTAGGCAGGAGTCCTGACGTCGCTGAACAAACACGTGGGTGGAAGGGCCATCCCCGTCGTAACTCGAGAGTATACCCCAGGTTCCCGCCGCAACTCGAGAAAAACCATGAGACTTCCCCCTCGCCGCGAGAGGAGGCCCGATTCTCCGGCACTGCCTGCAGAGCAATTCCGTGTTGCACATCAAACATGAAAGGAGCATTGATTTCCTTGATGGCACTCCAGAGAAACCCCAAGAACACTGTTTCAAGGCTAGAGGGATCCTGAGGTCACTGTAGCAACAAGAAAGAGCACCGTGGACCAAAAATCAACTCGAGATGAGAGGTTAGTCCCTGGCTTCGACTCCAGAGGAATACCACCTTACCACAAGCACGTCAAGAGGAGGCTTCTCTCAGCTCTAGGTATGTGAGAGGGACCCTGATTTGCGGCCTCAAGTGGAACGGACACCGCGTTGCCCTGACTCGAAATAAGGCCGGATATCCCTGCAGTGACTTGAATGCAGGCTCGTCTTGCCTCTCCCAAGACGAAAGGATGTCTGAATCCCCTGTGAAGACCACAGAAAAAGAACTAGTTCCCCACCTCTTCGCGACCAAATGCCTCACATTCTTTGAAAACTCCAGAGGTACGCGGAGATCAGTGCCTCCAAAGGAGACGATGCCTTACTCCTCGTGAAACTTGATAGGAGTCCCAGGATTCCTGTGGCACGATGAAAGGGACGCTTGGTCTCCCGCCTCACCTGGAGTGGCGTCCCAGTTGCCCTGCCAAGCCTCGAGGAGAATCCCGAGTTGTCCCTCGCAACTAGGCAGGAGTCCTGACGTGGCTGAACAAACACGTGTGTGGAAGGGCCATCCCCGTCGTAACTCGAAAATATACCCCTGGTTCCCGCCGCAACTCGAGTAAAACCATGAGACTTCCCCCTCGCCGCGAGATGAGGCCCGATTCCCCTGCACTGCGTGCAGAGCAATTGCGTGTTGCACATCACACATGAAAGGAGCCTTGATTTCCTTGATGGCACTCCAGAGAAACCCCAAGAACACTGTTTCAAGGCTAGAGGGATCCTGAGATCACTGTAGCAACACGAAAGAGCTCCGTGGACCAAAAATCAACTCGAGATGAGAGGTTATTCCCTGGCTTTGACTCCAGAGGAATACCACCTTACGACAAGCACCTCAAGAGGACGCTTCTCTCAGCTCTAGCTATGTGAGAGGGACCATGAGTTTGCCGCCTCAAGTGGAATGGAGATCGCGATGCCCGGACTCGAAATAAGGCCGGATATCCCTGCAGTGACTTAAATGCAGGCTCGTTTTGCATCTCCCAAGATGAAAGGATGTCTGAATCCCCTGTGGATACCACAGAGAAAGACCTAGTTCCCCACCTCATCGCGACCGGAGGCCTCACATCCTTTGAAAACTCCAGAGGTACACGGAGATCAGTGCCTCCAAAGGAGACGATGCCTGACTCCTCGTGAAAATTGATAGGAGTCCCAGGATTCCTGTGGCACGTGGAAAGGGACACTTGGTCTCCCCTCTCAGCTGGCGAGGCGTCCCAATTGCCCTGACAAGCCTCGAGGAGAATCCCGAGTTGTCCCTCGCAACTAGGCAGGAGTCCTGACGTTGCTGAACAAGCACGTGTGTGGAAGGGCCATCCCCGTCGTAACTCGAGAATATACCCCAGGACCCCGCCGCAGCTCGAGAAAAACCATGAGACTTCCCCCTCGCCGCAAAATGAGGCCCGATTCACCTGCACTGCGTGCAGCGCAATTCCGTGTTGCACATCAAACATGAAAGGAGCCTTGATTTCCTTGATGGCACTGCAGAGAAACCCCAAGAACACTGTTTCAAGGCTAGAGGGATCCTGAGGTCACTTGTAGCAACAAGAAAGAGCTCCGTGGACCAAAAATCAACTCGAGATGAGAGGTTAGTCCCTGGCTTCGACTCCAGAGGAATACCACCTTACCACAAGCACCTCAAGAAGAGGCTTCTCTCAGCTCTAGGTATGTGAGAGGGACCCTTAGTTTGCGGCCTCAACTGGAATGGACACCGCGATGCCCTGACGCGAAATAAGGCCGGATATTCCTGCAGTGACTTGAATGCAGGCTCGTCTTGCATCTCCCAAGACGAAAGGATGTCTGAATCCCCTGTGGAGACCACAGAGAAAGACCTAGTTCCCCACCTCATCGCGACCGGAAGCCTCACATCCTTTGAAAACTCCAGAGGTACGCGGAGATCAGTGCCTCCAAAGGAGACGATGCCTGACTCCTCGTGAAAATTGATAAGAGTCCCAGGATTCCTGTGGCACGGGGAAAGGGACCCTTGGTCTCCCGCCTCAGATTGAGAGGAGTCCCAAATGCCCTGCCAAGCCTCGAGGAGAATCCCGAGTTGTCCCTCGCAACTAGGCAGGAGTCTTGACGACGCTGAACAAACACGTGTGTGGAAGGGCCATCCCCGTCGTAACTCGAGAATATACCCCAGGTTCCCGCCGCAACTCGAGAAAAAGCATGAGACTTCCCCCTCGCCGCGAGATGAGGCCCGATTCCCCTGCACTGCGGGCAGAGCAATTCCGTGTTGCACATCACACATGAAAGGAGCCTTAATGTCCTTGATGGCACTCCAGAAAAACCCCAAGAACACTGTTTCAAGGCTAGAGGGATCCTGAGGTCACTGTAGCAACACGAAAGAGCTCCGTGGACCAAAAATCAACACGAGATGAGAGGTTAGTCCCTGGATTCGACTCCAGAGGAATATCACCTTATCAGAAGCACCTCAAGAGGAGGCTTCTCTCAGCTCTAGGTATGTGAGAGGGACCCTGATTTGCGGCCTCAAGTGGAATGGACACCGCGCTGCCCTGACTCGAAATAAGGCCGGATATCCCTGCAGTGACTTGAATGCAGGCTTGTCTTGCATCTCCCAAGACGAAAGGATGTCTGACTCCCCTGTGGAGACCACAGAAAAAGAACTAGTTCCCCACCTCATCGCGACCGGAGGCCTCACATCCTTTGAAAACTCCAGAGGTACGCGGAGATCAGTGCCTCCAAAGGAGACGATGCCTGACTCCTCGTGAAACTTAATAGGAGTCCCAGGATTCCTGTGGCACGTGGAAAGGGACCCTTGGTCTCCCGCCTCAGCTGGAGAGGCGTCCCAATTTCCCTGCCAATCCTCGAGGAGAATCCCGAGTTGTCCCTCGCAACTAGGCAGGAGTCCTGACGTCGCTGAACAAACACGTGGGTGGAAGGGCCATCCCCGTCGTAACTCGAGAATATACCCCAGGTTCCCGCCGCAACTCGAGAAAAACCATGAGACTTCCCCCTCGCCGCGAGATGAGGCCCGATTCCCCTGCACTGCGTGCAGAGCAATTCCGTGTTGCACATCACACATGAAAGGAGCCTTGATTTCCTTGATGGCACTCCAGAGAAACCCCAAGAACACTGTTTCAAGGTTGAGGGATCCTGAGGTCACTGTAGCAACACGAAAGAGCTCCGTGGACCAAAAATCAACTCGAGATGAGAGGTTAGTCCCTGGCTTCGACTCCAGAGGAATACCACCTTACCACAAGCACCTCAATAGGAGGCTTCTCTCAGCTCTAGCTATGTGAGAGGGACCCTGAGTTTGCGGCCTCAAGTGGAATGGACACTGCGATGCCCTGACGCGAAATAAGGCCGGATATCCCTGCAGTGACTTGAATACAGGCTCGTCTTGCATCTCCCAAGACGAAAGTATGTCTGAATCCCCTGTGGAGACCACAGAGAATGACCTAGTTCCCCACCTCATCGCGACCGGAGGCCTCACATCCTTTGAAAATTCCAGAGGTACTCGGAGATCAGTGCCTCCAAAGGAGACGATGCCTGACTCCTCATGAAACTTGATAGGAGTCACAGGATTCCTGTGGCACGTGGAAAGGGACACTTGGTCTCCCGCCTCAGCTGGAGAGACGTCCCAATTGCCCTGCCAAGCCTCGAGGAGAATCCTGAGTTGTCCCTCGAAACTAGGCAGGAGTCCTGACGTCGCTGAACAAACACGTGGGTGGAAGGGCCATCCCCGTCGTAACTCGAGAATATACCCCAGGTTCCCGCCGCAACTCGAGAAAAACCATGAGACTTCCCCCTCGCCGCGAGATGAGGCCCGATTCCCCAGCATTGCGTGCTGAGCAATTCCGTGTTGCACATCACACATGAAAGGAGCCTTGATTTCCTTGATGGCACTCCAGAGAAACCCCAAGAACACTGTTTCAAGGCTGGTGGGATCCTGAGGTCCCTGTAGCAGCACGAAAGAGCTCCATGGACCATGATTCAACTCGAGATGAGAGGTTAGTCCCTGGCTTCGACTCCAGAGGAATACCACCTTACCACAAGCACCTCAAGAGGAGGCTTCTCTCAGCTCTAGGTATGTGAGAGGGACCCTGAGTTTGCGGCCTCAAGTGGAATAGACACTGCGATGCCCTGACGCGAAATAAGGCCGGATATCCCAGCAGTGACTTGAATGCAGGCTCGTCTTGCATCTCCCAAGATGACAGGATGTCTGAATCCCCTGTGGAGACCACAGAGAAAGACCTAGTTCCCCACCTCATTGCGACCGGATGCCTCATATCATTTGAAAACTCCAGAGGTACGCGGAGATCAGTGCCTCCAAAGGAGACGATGCCTGACTCCTCGTGAAACTTGATAGGAGTCCCAGGATTCCTGTGGCACGTGGAAAGGGACCCTTGGTCTCCCGCCTCAGCTGGAGAGGCGTCCCAATTGCCCTGCCAAGCCTCGAGGAGAATCCCGAATTGTCCCTTCCAACTAGGCAGGAGTCCTGACGTCGCTGAACAAACACGTGGGTGGAAGGGCCATCCCCGTCGTAACTCGAGAATATACCCCAGGTTCCCGCCGCAACTCGAGAAAAACCATGAGACTTCCCCCTCGCCGCGAGATGAGGCCCGATTCCCCTGCACTGCGTGCAGAGCAATTCCATGTTGCACATCACACATGAAAGGAGCCTTGATTTCCTTGATGGCACTCCAGAGAAACCCCAAGAACACTGTTTCAAGGTTGAGGGATCCTGAGGTCACTGTAGCAACATGAAAGAGCTCCGTGGACCAAAAATCAACTCGAGGTGAGAGGTTAGTCCCTGGCATCGACTCCAGAGGAATACCACCTTACCACAAGCACCTCAAGAGGAGGCTTCTCTCAGCTCTAGCTATGTGAGAGGGACCCTGAGTTTGCGGCCTCAAGTGGAATGGACACTGCGATGCCCTGACGCGAAATAAGGCCGGATATCCCTGCAGTGACTTGAATGCAGGCTCGTCTTGCATCTCCCAAGACGAAAGGATGTCTGAATCCCCTGTGGAGACCACAGAGAATGACCTAGTTCCCCACCTCATCGCGACCGGAGGCCTCACATCCTTTGAAAACCTCAGAGGTACGCGGAGATCAGTGCCTCCAAAGGAGACGATGCCTGACTTCTCGTGAAACTTGATAGGAGTCCCAGGATTCCTGTGGCACTTGGAAAGGGACACTTGGTCTCCCGCCTCAGCTGGAGAGGCGTCCCAATTGCCCTGCCAAGCCTCGAGGAGAATCCCGAGTTGTCCCTCGCAGCTAGGCAGGAGTCCTGACGTCGCTGAACAAACACGTGGGTGGAAGGGCCATCCCCGTCGTAACTCGAGAATATACCCCAGGTTCCCGCCGCAACTAGAGAAAAACCATGAGACTTCCCCCTCGCCGCGAGATGAGGCCCGATTCCCCTGCACTGCGTGCAGAGCAATTCCGTGTTGCACATCACACATGAAAGGAGCCTTGATTTCCTTGATGGCACTCCAGAGAAACCCCAAGAACACTGTTTCAAGGCTGGAGGGATCCTGAGGTCCCTGTAGCAGCACGAAAGAGCTCCGTGGACCATGAATCAACTCGAGATGAGAGGTTAGTCCCTGGCTTCGACTCCAGAGGAATACCACCTTACCAAAAGCACCTCAAGAGGAGGCTTCTCTCAGCTCTAGGTATGTGAGAGGGACCCTGAGTTTGCGGCCTCAAGTGGAATGGAGACCGCCATGCCCTGATGCGAAATAAGGCCGGATATCCCTGCAGTGACTTGAATGCAGGCTCGTCTTGCATCTCCCAAGACGAAAGGATGTCTGAATCACCAGTGGAGACCACAGAGAAAGACCTAGTTCCCCACCTCATCGCGAACGGAGGCCTCACATCCTTTGAAAACTCCAGAGGTACGCGGAGATCAGTGCCTCCAAAGGAGACGATGCCTGACTCCTCGTGAAACTTGACAGGAGTCCCAGGATTCCTGTGGCACGTGGAAAGGGACCCTTGGTCTCCCGCCTCAGCTGGAGAGGCGTCCCAATTTCCCTGCCAAGCCTCGAGGAGAATCCCGAGTTGTCCCTCGCAACTAGGCAGGAGTCCTGCCGTCGCTGAACAAACACGTGGGTGGAAGGGCCATCCCCGTCCTAACTCGAGAATATATCCCAGGTTCCCGCTGCAACTCGAGAAAAACCATGAGACTTCCCCGTCGCCGCGAGATGAGGCCGGATTCCCCTGCACTGCGTGCAGAGCAATTCCGTGTTGCACATCAAACATGAAAGGAGCCTTGATTTCCTTGATGGCACTCCAGAGAAACCCCAAGAACACTGTTTCAAGGCTAGAGGGATCCTGAGGTCACTGTAGCAACACGAAAGAGCTCCGTGGACCAAAAATCTACTCGAGATGAGAGGTTAGTCCCTGGCTTCGACTCCAGAGGAATACCACCTTACCACTAGCACCTCAAGAGGAGGCTTCTCTCAGCTCTAGCTATGTGAGAGGGACCCTGAGTTTTGGGCTCAAGTGGAATGGACACCGCGATTCCCTGACGCGAAATAAGGCCGGATATCCCTGCAGTGACTTGAATGCAGGCTCGTCTTGCATCTCCCAAGACGAAAGGATGTCTGAATCCCCTGTGGAGACCACAGAGAATGACCTAGTTCCCCACCTCATCGCGACCGGAGGCCTCACATCCTTTGAAAACTCCAGAGGTACGCGGAGATCAGTGCCTCCAAAGGAGACGATGCCTGACTCCTCGTGAAACTTGATAGGAGTCCCAGGATTCCTGTGGCACGTGGAAAGGGACCCTTGGTCTCCCGCCTCAGCTGGAGAGGCGTCCCAATTGCCCTGCCAAGCCTCGAGGAGAATCCCGAGTTGTCCCTCGCAACTAGGCAGGAGTCCTGACGTCGCTGAACAAACACGTGTGTGGAAGGGCCATCCCCGTCTAACTCGAGAATATACCGCAGGTTCCCGCCGCAACTCGAGAAAAACCATGAGACTTCCCCCTCGCCGCGAGATGAGGCCCGATTCCCCTGCACTGCGTGCAGAGCAATTCCGTGTTGCACATCACACATGAAAGGAGCCTTGATTTCCTTGATGGCACTCCAGAGAAACCCCAAGAACACTGTTTCAAGGTTGAGGGATCCTGAGGTCACTGTAGCAACACGAAAGAGCTCCGTGGACCAAAAATCAACTCGAGATGAGAGGTTAGTCCCTGGCTTCGACTCCAGAGGAATACCACCTTACCACAAGCACCTCAAGAGGAGGCTTCTCTCAGCTCTAGCTATGTGAGAGGGACCCTGAGTTTGCGGCCTCAAGTGGAATGGACACCGCGATTCCCTGACGCGAAATAAGGCCGGATATCCCTGCAGTGACTTGAATGCAGGCTCGTCTTGCATCTCCCAAGACGAAAGGATGTCTGAATCCCCTGTGGAGACCACAGAGAATGACCTAGTTCCCCACCTCATCGCGACCGGAGGCCTCACATCCTTTGAAAACTCCAGAGGTACGCGGAGATCAGTGCCTCCAAAGGAGACGATGCCTGACTCCTCGTGAAACTTGATAGGAGTCCCAGGATTCCTGTGGCACGTGGAAAGGGACCCTTGGTCTCCCGCCTCAGCTGGAGAGGCGTCCCAATTGCCCTGCCAAGCCTCGAGGAGAATCCCGAGTTGTCCCTCGCAACTAGGCCGGAGTCCTGACGTGGCTGAACAAACACGTGGGTGGAAGGGCCATCCCCGTCGTAACTCGAGAATATACCCCAGGTTCCCGCCGCAACTCGAGAAAAGCCATGAGACTTCCCCCTCGCCGCGAGATGAGGCCCGATTCCCCTGCACTGCGTGCAGAGCAATTCCATGTTGCACATCACACATGAAAGGAGCCTTGATTTCCTTGATGGCACTCCAGAGAAACCCCAAGAACACTGTTTCAAGGTTGAGGGATCCTGAGGTCACTGTAGCAACATGAAAGAGCTCCGTGGACCAAAAATCAACTCGAGGTGAGAGGTTAGTCCCTGGCATCGACTCCAGAGGAATACCACCTTACCACAAGCACCTCAAGAGGAGGCTTCTCTCAGCTCTAGCTATGTGAGAGGGACCCTGAGTTTGCGGCCTCAAGTGGAATGGACACTGCGATGCCCTGACGCGAAATAAGGCCGGATATCCCTGCAGTGACTTGAATGCAGGCTCGTCTTGCATCTCCCAAGACGAAAGGATGTCTGAATCCCCTGTGGAGACCACAGAGAATGACCTAGTTCCCCACCTCATCGCGACCGGAGGCCTCACATCCTTTGAAAACCTCAGAGGTACGCGGAGATCAGTGCCTCCAAAGGAGACGATGCCTGACTTCTCGTGAAACTTGATAGGAGTCCCAGGATTCCTGTGGCACTTGGAAAGGGACACTTGGTCTCCCGCCTCAGCTGGAGAGGCGTCCCAATTGCCCTGCCAAGCCTCGAGGAGAATCCCGAGTTGTCCCTCGCAGCTAGGCAGGAGTCCTGACGTCGCTGAACAAACACGTGGGTGGAAGGGCCATCCCCGTCGTAACTCGAGAATATACCCCAGGTTCCCGCCGCAACTAGAGAAAAACCATGAGACTTCCCCCTCGCCGCGAGATGAGGCCCGATTCCCCTGCACTGCGTGCAGAGCAATTCCGTGTTGCACATCACACATGAAAGGAGCCTTGATTTCCTTGATGGCACTCCAGAGAAACCCCAAGAACACTGTTTCAAGGCTGGAGGGATCCTGAGGTCCCTGTAGCAGCACGAAAGAGCTCCGTGGACCATGAATCAACTCGAGATGAGAGGTTAGTCCCTGGCTTCGACTCCAGAGGAATACCACCTTACCAAAAGCACCTCAAGAGGAGGCTTCTCTCAGCTCTAGGTATGTGAGAGGGACCCTGAGTTTGCGGCCTCAAGTGGAATGGAGACCGCCATGCCCTGATGCGAAATAAGGCCGGATATCCCTGCAGTGACTTGAATGCAGGCTCGTCTTGCATCTCCCAAGACGAAAGGATGTCTGAATCACCAGTGGAGACCACAGAGAAAGACCTAGTTCCCCACCTCATCGCGAACGGAGGCCTCACATCCTTTGAAAACTCCAGAGGTACGCGGAGATCAGTGCCTCCAAAGGAGACGATGCCTGACTCCTCGTGAAACTTGACAGGAGTCCCAGGATTCCTGTGGCACGTGGAAAGGGACCCTTGGTCTCCCGCCTCAGCTGGAGAGGCGTCCCAATTTCCCTGCCAAGCCTCGAGGAGAATCCCGAGTTGTCCCTCGCAACTAGGCAGGAGTCCTGCCGTCGCTGAACAAACACGTGGGTGGAAGGGCCATCCCCGTCCTAACTCGAGAATATATCCCAGGTTCCCGCTGCAACTCGAGAAAAACCATGAGACTTCCCCGTCGCCGCGAGATGAGGCCCGATTCCCCTGCACTGCGTGCAGAGCAATTCCGTGTTGCACATCAAACATGAAAGGAGCCTTGATTTCCTTGATGGCACTCCAGAGAAACCCCAAGAACACTGTTTCAAGGCTAGAGGGATCCTGAGGTCACTGTAGCAACACGAAAGAGCTCCGTGGACCAAAAATCTACTCGAGATGAGAGGTTAGTCCCTGGCTTCGACTCCAGAGGAATACCACCTTACCACTAGCACCTCAAGAGGAGGCTTCTCTCAGCTCTAGCTATGTGAGAGGGACCCTGAGTTTTGGGCTCAAGTGGAATGGACACCGCGATGCCCTGACTCGAAATAAGGCCGGATATCCCTGCAGTGACTTGAATGCAGGCTCGTCTTGCATCTCCCAAGACGAAAGGATGTCTGAATCCCCTGTGGAGACCACAGAGAATGACCTAGTTCCCCACCTCATCGCGACCGGAGGCCTCACATCCTTTGAAAACTCCAGAGGTACGCGGAGATCAGTGCCTCCAAAGGAGACGATGCCTGACTCCTCGTGAAACTTGATAGGAGTCCCAGGATTCCTGTGGCACGTGGAAAGGGACCCTTGGTCTCCCGCCTCAGCTGGAGAGGCGTCCCAATTGCCCTGCCAAGCCTCGAGGAGAATCCCGAGTTGTCCCTCGCAACTAGGCAGGAGTCCTGACGTCGCTGAACAAACACGTGTGTGGAAGGGCCATCCCCGTCTAACTCGAGAATATACCGCAGGTTCCCGCCGCAACTCGAGAAAAACCATGAGACTTCCCCCTCGCCGCGAGATGAGGCCCGATTCCCCTGCACTGCGTGCAGAGCAATTCCGTGTTGCACATCACACATGAAAGGAGCCTTGATTTCCTTGATGGCACTCCAGAGAAACCCCAAGAACACTGTTTCAAGGTTGAGGGATCCTGAGGTCACTGTAGCAACACGAAAGAGCTCCGTGGACCAAAAATCAACTCGAGATGAGAGGTTAGTCCCTGGCTTCGACTCCAGAGGAATACCACCTTACCACAAGCACCTCAAGAGGAGGCTTCTCTCAGCTCTAGCTATGTGAGAGGGACCCTGAGTTTGCGGCCTCAAGTGGAATGGACACCGCGATTCCCTGACGCGAAATAAGGCCGGATATCCCTGCAGTGACTTGAATGCAGGCTCGTCTTGCATCTCCCAAGACGAAAGGATGTCTGAATCCCCTGTGGAGACCACAGAGAATGACCTAGTTCCCCACCTCATCGCGACCGGAGGCCTCACATCCTTTGAAAACTCCAGAGGTACGCGGAGATCAGTGCCTCCAAAGGAGACGATGCCTGACTCCTCGTGAAACTTGATAGGAGTCCCAGGATTCCTGTGGCACGTGGAAAGGGACCCTTGGTCTCCCGCCTCAGCTGGAGAGGCGTCCCAATTGCCCTGCCAAGCCTCGAGGAGAATCCCGAGTTGTCCCTCGCAACTAGGCCGGAGTCCTGACGTGGCTGAACAAACACGTGGGTGGAAGGGCCATCCCCGTCGTAACTCGAGAATATACCCCAGGTTCCCGCCGCAACTCGAGAAAAGCCATGAGACTTCCCCCTCGCCGCGAGATCAGGCCCGATTCCGCTGCACTGCGTGCAGAGCAATTCCGTGTTGCACATCACACATGAAAGGAGCCTTGATTTCCTTGATGGCACTCAAGAGAAACCCCAAGAACACTGTTTCAAGGCTAGAGGGATCCTGAGGTCACTGTAGCAACACGAAAGAGCTCCGTGGACCAAAAATCAACTCGAGATGAGAGGTTAGTCCCTGGCTTCGAATCCAGAGGAATACCACCTTACCACAAGCACCTCAAGCGGAGGCTTCTCTCAGCTCTAGCTATGGGAGAGGGACCCTGAGTTTGCGGCCTCAAGTGGAATGGACACCGCGATTCCCTGACACGAAATAAGGCCGGATATCCCTGCAGTGACTTGAATGCAGGCTCGTCTTGCATCTCCCAAGACGAAAGGATGTCTGAATCCCCTGTGGAGACCACAGAGAATGACCTAGTTCCCCACCTCATCGCGACCGGAGGCCTCACATCCTTTGAAAACTCCAGAGGTACGCGGAGATCAGTGCCTCCAAAGGAGACGATGCCTGACTCCTCGTGAAACTTGATAGGAGTCCCAGGATTCCTGTGGCACGTGGAAAGGGACCCTTGGTCTCCCGCCTCAGCTGGAGAGGCGTCCCAATTGCCCTGCCAAGCCTCGAGGAGAATCCCGAGTTGTCCCTCGCAACAAGGCAGGAGTCCTGCCGTCGCTGAACTAACACGTGTGTGGAAGGGCCATCCCCGTCGTAACTCGAGAATATACCCCAGGTTCCCGCCGCAACTCGAGAAAAACCATGAGACTTCCCCCTCGCCGCGAGATGAGGCCCGATTCCCCTGCACTGCGTGCAGAGCAATTCCGTGTTGCACATCACACATGAAAGGAGCCTTGATTTCCTTGATGGCACTCCAGAGAATCCCCAAGAACACTGTTTCAAGGCTAGAGGGATCCTGAGGTCACTGTAGCAACACGAAAGAGCTGCGTGGACCAAAAATCAACTCGAGATGAGAGGTTAGTCCCTGGCTTCGACTCCAGAGGAATACCACCTTACCACAAGCACCTCAAGAGGAGGCTTCTCTCAGCTCTAGGTATGTGAGAGGGACACTGAGTTTGCGGCCTCAAGTGGAATGGACACCGCGATTCCCTGACGCGAAATAAGGCCGGATATCCCTGCAGTGACTTGAATGCAGGCTCGTCTTGCATCTCCCAACACGAAAGGATGTCTGAATCCCCTGTGGAGACCACAGAGAATGACCTAGTTCCCCACCTCATCGCGACCGGAGGCCTCACATCCTTTGAAAACTCCAGAGGTACGCGGAGATCAGTGCCTCCAAAGGAGACGATGCCTGACTCCTCGTGAAACTTGATAGGAGTCCCAGGATTCCTGTGGCAAGTGGAAAGGGACCCTTGGTCTCCCGCCTCAGCTGGAGAGGCGTCGCAATTGCCCTGCCAAGCCTCGAGGAGAATCCCGAGTTGTCCCTCGCAACTAGGCAGGAGTCGTGACGTCGCTGAACAAACACGTGGGTGGAAGGGCCATCCCCGTCGTAACTCGAGAATATACCCCAGGTTCCCGCCGCAACTCGAGAAAAACCATGAGACTTCCCCCTCGCCGCGAGATGAGGCCCGATTCCCCTGCACTGCGTGCAGAGCAATTCCGTGTTGCACATCACACATGAAAGGAGCCTTGATTTCCTTGATGGCACTCCAGAGAATCCCCAAGAACACTGTTTCAAGGTTGAGGGATCCTGAGGTCACTGTAGCAACACGAAAGAGCTTCATGTACCAAGAATCAACTCGAGATGAGAGGTTAGTCCCTGGCTTCGACTCCAGAGGAATACCACCTTACCACAAGCACCTCAAGAGGAGGCTTCTCTCAGCTCTAGGTATGTGAGAGGGACCCTGATTTTGCGGCCTCAAGTGGAATGGACACCGTGATTCCCTGACGCGAAATAAGGCCGGATATCCCTGCAGTGACTTGAATGCAGGCTCGTCTTGCATCTCCCAAGACGAAAGGATGTCTGAATCCCCTGTGGAGACCACAGAGAATGACCTAGTTCCCCACCTCATCGCGACCGGAGGCCTCACATCCTTTGAAAACTCCAGAGGTACGCGGAGATCAGTGCCTCCAAAGGAGACGATGCCTGACTCCTCGTGAAACTTGATAGGAGTCCCAGGATTCCTGTGGCACGTGGAAAGGGACCCTTGGTCTCCCGCCTCAGCTGGAGAGGCGTCCCAATTGCCCTGCCAAGCCTCGAGGAGAATCCCGAGTTGTCCCTCGCAACTAGGCCGGAGTCCTGACGTGGCTGAACAAACACGTGGTTGGAAGGGCCATCCCCGTCGTAACTCGAGAATATACCCCAGGTTCCCGCCGCAACTCGAGAAAAGCCATGAGACTTCCCCCTCGCCGCGAGATCAGGCCCGATTCCGCTGCACTGCGTGCAGAGCAATTCCGTGTTGCACATCACACATGAAAGGAGCCTTGATTTCCTTGATGGCACTCCAGAGAAACCCCAAGAACACTGTTTCAAGGCTAGAGGGATCCTGAGGTCACTGTAGCAACACGAAAGAGCTCCGTGGACCAAAAATCAACTCGAGATGAGAGGTTAGTCCCTGGCTTCGAATCCAGAGGAATACCACCTTACCACAAGCACTTCAAGAGGAGGCTTCTCTCAGCTCTAGGTATGTGAGAGGGACCCTGAGTTTGCGGCCTCAAGTGGAATGGAGACTGCGATGCCCTGACTCGAAATAAGGCCGGATATCCCTGCAGTGACTTGAATGCAGGCTCGTCTTGCATCTCCCAAGACGAAAGGATGTCTGAATCCCCTGTGGAGACCACAGAGAAAGACCTAGTTCCCCACCTCATCGCGACCGGAGGCCTCACATCCTTTGAAAACTCCAGAGGTACGCGGAGATCAGTCCCTTCAAAGGAGACGATGCCTGACTCCTCGTGAAACTTGATAGGAGTCCCAGGATTCCTGTGGCACGTGGAAAGGGACCCTTTGTCTCCCGCCTCAGATGGAGAGGCGTCCCAATTGCCCTGCCAAGCCTCAAGAAGAATCCCGAGTTGTCCCTCGAAACTAGGCAGGAGTCCTGACGTCGCTGAACTAACACGTGGTTGGAAGGGCCATCCCCGTCTAACTCGAGAATATACCGCAGGTTCCCGCCGCAACTCGAGAAAAACCATGAGACTTCCCCCTCGCCGCGAGATGAGGCCCGATTCCCCTGCACTGCGTGCAGAGCAATTCTGTGTTGCACATCACACATGAAAGGAGCCTTGATTTCCTTGATGGCACTCCAGAGAAACCCCAAGAACACTGTTTCAAGGTTGAGGGATCCTGAGGTCACTGTAGCAACACGAAAGAGCTCCGTGGACCAAAAATCAACTCGAGATGAGAGGTTAGTCCCTGGCTTCGACTCCAGAGGAATACCACCTTACCACAAGCACCTCAAGAGGAGGCTTCTCTCAGCTCTGTGTATGTGAGAGGAACCCTGAATTTGCGGGCTCAAATGGAATGGAGACCGCGATGCCCTGACTCGAAATAAGGCTGGATATCCCTGCAGTGACTTAAATGCAGGCTCGTCTTGCATCTCCCAAGACGAAAGGATGTCTGAATCCCCTGTGGAGACCACAGAGAAAGACCTAGTTCCCACCTCATCGCGACCGGAGGCCTCACATCCTTTGAAAACTCCAGAGGTACGCGGAGATCAGTGCCTCCAAAGGAGACGATGCCTGACTCCTCGTGAAACTTGATAGGAGTCCCAGGATTCCTGTGGCACGTGGAAAGGGACCCTTGGTCTCCCGCCTCAGCTGGACAGGGGTCCCGATTGCCCTTCCAAGCCTCGAGGAGAATCCCGAGTTGTCCCTCGCAACTAGGCAGGAGTCCTGACGTCGCTGAACAAACACGTGTGTGGAAGGGCCATCCCCGTCGTAACTCGAGAATATACCCCCGGTTCCCGCGGCAACTCGAGAAAAACCATGAGACTTCCCCCTCGCCGCGAGATGAGGCCCGATTCCCCTGCACTGCGTGCAGAGCAATTCCGTGTTGCACATCACACATGAAAGGAGCCTTGATTTCCTTGATGGCACTCCAGAGAAACCCCAAGAACACTGTTTCAAGGCTGGAGGGATCCTGAGGTCCCTGTAGCAGCACGAAAGAGCTCCGTGGACCATGAATCAACTCGAGATGAGAGATTAGTCCCTGGCTTCGACTCCAGAGGAATACCACCTTACCACAAGCACCTCAAGAGGAGGCTTCTCTCAGCTCTAGGTATGTGAGAGGGACCCTGAGTTTGCGGCCTCAAGTGGAATGGACACCGCGATGCCCTGACTCGAAATAAGGCCGGATATCCCTGCAGTGACTTGAATGCAGGCTCGCCTTGCATCTCCCAAGACGAAAGGATGTCTGAATCCCCTGTGGAGACCACAGAGAAAGACCTAGTTCCCCACCTCATCGCGACCGGAGGCCTCACATCCTTTGAAAACTCCAGAGGTACGCGGAGATCAGTGCCTCCAAAGGAGACGATGCCTGACTCCTCGTGAAACTTGATAGGAGTCCCAGGATTCCTGTGGCACGTGGAAAGGGACCCTTGGTCTCCCGCCTCAGCTGGAGAGGCGTCCCAATTGCCCTGCCAAGCCTCGAGGAGAATCCCGAGTTGTCCCTCGCAACTAGGCAGGAGTCCTGACGTCGCTGAACAAACACGTGGGTGGAAGGGCCATCCCCCTCGTAACTCGACAATATACCCCAGGTTCCCGCCGCAACTCGAGAAAAACCATGAGACTTCCCCCTCGCCGCGAGATGAGGCCCGATTCCCCTGCACTGCGTGCAGAGCAATTCCGTGTTGCACATCACACATGAAAGGAGCCTTGATTTCCTTGATGGCACTCCAGAGAATCCCCAAGAACACTGTTTCATGGCTAGAGGGATCCTGAGGTCACTGTAGCAACACGAAAGAGCTGCGTGGACCAAAAATCAACTCGAGATGAGAGGTTAGTCCCTGGCTTCGACTCCAGAGGAATACCACCTTACCACAAGCACCTCAAGAGGAGGCTTCTCTCAGCTCTAGGTATGTGAGAGGGACACTGAGTTTGCGGCCTCAAGTGGAATGGACACCGCGATTCCCTGACGCGAAATAAGGCCGGATATCCCTGCAGTGACTTGAATGCAGGCTCGTCTTGCATCTCCCAAGACGAAAGGATGTCTGAATCCCCTGTGGAGACCACAGAGAATGACCTAGTTCCCCACCTCATCGCGACCGGAGGCCTCACATCCTTTGAAAACTCCAGAGGTACGCGGAGATCAGTGCCTCCAAAGGAGACGATGCCTGACTCCTCGTGAAACTTGATAGGAGTCCCAGGATTCCTGTGGCACGTGGAAAGGGACCCTTGGTCTCCCGCCTCAGCTGGAGAGGCGTCCCAATTGCCCTGCCAAGCCTCGAGGAGAATCCCGAGTTGTCCCTCGCAACTAGGCCGGAGTCCTGACGTGGCTGAACAAACACGTGGGTGGAAGGGCCATCCCCGTCGTAACTCGAGAATATACCCCAGGTTCCCGCCGCAACTCGAGAAAAGCCATGAGACTTCCCCCTCGCCGCGAGATCAGGCCCGATTCCGCTGCACTGCGTGCAGAGCAATTCCGTGTTGCACATCACACATGAAAGGAGCCTTGATTTCCTTGATGGCACTCCAGAGAAACCCCAATAACACTGTTTCAAGGCTAGAGGGATCCTGAGGTCACTGTAGCAACACGAAAGAGCTCCGTGGACCAAAAATCAACTCGAGATGAGAGGTTAGTCCCTGGCTTCGAATCCAGAGGAATACCACCTTACCACAAGCACTTCAAGAGGAGGCTTCTCTCAGCTCTAGGTATGTGAGAGGGACCCTGAGTTTGCGGCCTCAAGTGGAATGGAGACCGCGATGCCCTGACTCGAAATAAGGCCGGATATCCCTGCAGTGACTTGAATGCAGGCTCGTCTTGCATCTCCCAAGACGAAAGGATGTCTGAATCCCCTGTGGAGACCACAGAGAAAGACCTAGTTCCCCACCTCATCGCGACCGGAGGCCTCACATCCTTTGAAAACTCCAGAGGTACGCGGAGATCAGTCCCTCCAAAGGAGACGATGCCTGACTCCTCGTGAAACTTGATAGGAGTCCCAGGATTCCTGTGGCACGTGGAAAGGGACCCTTGGTCTCCCGCCTCAGCTGGAGAGGCGTCCCAATTGCCCTGCCAAGCCTCGAGAAGAATCCCGAGTTGTCCCTCGAAACTAGGCAGGAGTCCTGACGTCGCTGAACTAACACGTGGTTGGAAGGGCCATCCCCGTCTAACTCGAGAATATACCGCAGGTTCCCGCCGCAACTCGAGAAAAACCATGAGACTTCCCCCTCGCCGCGAGATGAGGCCCGACTCCCCTGCACTGCGTGCAGAGCAATTCTGTGTTGCACATCACACATGAAAGGAGCCTTGATTTCCTTGATGGCACTCCAGAGAAACCCCAAGAACACTGTTTCAATGTTGAGGGATCCTGAGGTCACTGTAGCAACACGAAAGAGCTCCGTGGACCAAAAATCAACTCGAGATGAGAGGTTAGTCCCTGGCTTCGACTCCAGAGGAATACCACCTTACCACAAGCACCTCAAGAGGAGGCTTCTCTCAGCTCTGTGTATGTGAGAGGAACCCTGAATTTGCAGGCTCAAATGGAATGGAGACCGCGATGCCCTGACTCGAAATAAGGCTGGATATCCCTGCAGTGACTTAAATGCAGGCTCGTCTTGCATCTCCCAAGACGAAAGGATGTCTGAATCCCCTGTGGAGACCACAGAGAAAGACCTAGTTCCCACCTCATCGCGACCGGAGGCCTCACATCCTTTGAAAACTCCAGAGGTACGCGGAGATCAGTGCCTCCAAAGGAGACGATGCCTGACTCCTCGTGAAACTTGATAGGAGTCCCAGGATTCCTGTGGCACGTGGAAAGGGACCCTTGGTCTCCCGCCTCAGCTGGACAGGGGTCCCGATTGCCCTTCCAAGCCTCGAGGAGAATCCCGAGTTGTCCCTCGCAACTAGGCAGGAGTCCTGACGTCGCTGAACAAACACGTGTGTGGAAGGGCCATCCCCGTCGTAACTCGAGAATATACCCCCGGTTCCCGCGGCAACTCGAGAAAAGCCATGAGACTTCCCCCTCGCCGCGAGATGAGGCCCGATTCCCCTGCACTGCGTGCAGAGCAATTCCGTGTTGCACATCACACATGAAAGGAGCCTTCATTTCCTTGATGGCACTCCAGAAAAACCCCAAGAACACTGTTTCAAGGCTGGAGGGATCCTGAGGTCCCTGTAGCAGCACGAAAGAGCTCCGTGGACCATGAATCAACTCGAGATGAGAGGTTAGTCCCTGGCTTCGACTCCAGAGGAATACCACCTTACCACAAGCACCTCAAGAGGAGGCTTCTCTCAGCTCTAGGTATGTGAGAGGGACCCTGAGTTTGCGGCCTCAAGTGGAATGGACACCGCGATGCCCTGACTCGAAATAAGGCCGGATATCCCTGCAGTGACTTGAATGCAGGCTCGCCTTGCATCTCCCAAGACGAAAGGATGTCTGAATCCCCTGTGGAGACCACAGAGAAAGACCTAGTTCCCCACCTCATCGCGACCGGAGGCCTCACATCCTTTGAAAACTCCAGAGGTACGCGGAGATCAGTGCCTCCAAAGGAGACGATGCCTGACTCCTCGTGAAACTTGATAGGAGTCCCAGGATTCCTGTGGCACGTGGAAAGGGACCCTTGGTCTCCCGCCTCAGCTGGAGAGGCGTCCCAATTGCCCTGCCAAGCCTCGAGGAGAATCCCGAGTTGTCCCTCGCAACTAGGCAGGAGTCCTGACGTCGCTGAACAAACACGTGGGTGGAAGGGCCATCCCCGTCGTAACTCGACAATATACCCCAGGTTCCCGCCGCAACTCGAGAAAAACCATGAGACTTCCCCCTCGCCGCGAGATGAGGCCCGATTCCCCTGCACTGAGTGCAGAGCAATTCTGTGTTGCACATCACACATGAAAGGAGCCTTGATTTCCTTGATGGCACTCCAGAGAAACCCCAAGAACACTGTTTCAAGGTTGAGGGATCCTGAGGTCACTGTAGCAACACGAAAGAGCTGCGTGGACCAAAAATCAACTCGAGATGAGAGGTTAGTCCCTGGCTTCGACTCCAGAGGAATACCACCTTACCACAAGCACCTCAAGAGGAGGCTTCTCTCAGCTCTAGCTATGTGAGAGGGACCCTGAATTTGCGGGCTCAAGTGGAATGGAGACCGCGATGCCCTGACTCGAAATAAGGCTGGATATCCCTACAGTGACTTGAATGCAGGCTCGTCTTGCATCTCCCAAGACGAAAGGATGTCTGAATCCCCTGTGGAGACCACAGAGAAAGACCTAGTTCCCACCTCATCGCGACCGGAGGCCTCACATCCTTTGAAAACTCCAGAGGTACGCGGAGATCAGTGCCTCCAAAGGAGACGATGCCTGACTCCTCGTGAAACTTGATAGGAGTCCCAGGATTCCTGTGGCACGTGGAAAGGGACCCTTGGTCTCCCGCCTCAGCTGGAGAGGCGTCCCAATTGCCCTGCCAAGCCTCGAGGAGAATCCCGAGTTGTCCCTCGCAACAAGGTAGGAGTCCTGCCGTCGCTGAACTAACACGTGTGTGGAAGGGCCATCCCCGTCGTAACTCGAGAATATACCCCAGGTTCCCGCCGCAACTCGAGAAAAACCATGAGACTTCCCCCTCGCCGCGAGATGAGGCCCGATTCCCCTGCACTGCGTGCAGAGTAATTCTGTGTTGCACATCACACATGAAAGGAACCTTGATTTCCTTGATGGCACTCCAGAGAAACCCCAAGAACACTGTTTCAAGGTTGAGGGATCCTGAGGTCACTGTAGCAACACGAAAGAGCTCCGTGGACCAAAAATCAACTCGAGATGAGAGGTTAGTCCCTGGCTTCGACTCCAGAGGAATACCACCTTACCACAAGCACCTCAAGAGGAGGCTTCTCTCAGCTCTAGCTATGTGAGAGGGACCCTGAATTTGCGGGCTCAAGTGGAATGGAGACCGCGATGCCCTGACTCGAAATAAGGCTGGATATCCCTATAGTGACTTGAATGCAGGCTCGTCTTGCATCTCCCAAGACGAAAGGATGTCTGAATCCCCTGTGGAGACCACAGAGAAAGACCTAGTTCCCACCTCATCGCGACCGGAGGCCTCACATCCTTTGAAAACTCCAGAGGTACGCGGAGATCAGTGCCTCCAAAGGAGACGATGCCTGACTCCTCGTGAAACTTGATAGGAGTCCCAGGATTCCTGTGGCACGTGGAAAGGGACCCTTGGTCTCCCGCCTCAGCTGGAGAGGCGTCCCAATTGCCCTGCCAAGCCTCGAGGAGAATCCCGAGTTGTCCCTCGCAACAAGGTAGGAGTCCTGCCGTCGCTGAACTAACACGTGTGTGGAAGGGCCATCCCCGTCGTAACTCGAGAATATACCCCAGGTTCCCGCCGCAACTCGAGAAAAACCATGAGACTTCCCCCTCGCCGCGAGATGAGGCCCGATTCCCCTGCACTGCGTGCAGAGTAATTCTGTGTTGCACATCACACATGAAAGGAACCTTGATTTCCTTGATGGCACTCCAGAGAAACCCCAAGAACACTGTTTCAAGGTTGAGGGATCCTGAGGTCACTGTAGCAACACGAAAGAGCTCCGTGGACCAAAAATCAACTCGAGATGAGAGGTTAGTCCCTGGCTTCGACTCCAGAGGAATACCACCTTACCACAAGCACCTCAAGAGGAGGCTTCTCTCAGCTCTATGTATGTGAGAGGGACCCTGAGTTTGCGGCCTCAAGTGGAATGGAGACCGCGATGCCCTGACTCGAAATAAGGCCGGATATCCCTGCAGTGACTTGAATGCAGGCTCGTCTTGCATCTCCCAAGACGAAAGGATGTCTGAATCCCCTGTGGAGACCACAGAGAAAGACCTAGTTCCCCACCTCATCGCGACCAGAGGCCTCACATCCTTTGAAAACTCCAGAGGTACGCGGAGATCAGTGCCTCCAAAGGAGACGATGCCTGACTCCTCGTGAAACTTGATAGGAGTCCCAGGATTCCTGTGGCACGTGGAAAGGGACACTTGGTCTCCCGCCTCAGCTGGACAGGGGTCCCAATTGCCCTGCCAAGCCTCGAGGAGAAACCGGAGTTGTCCCTCGCAACTAGGCAGGAGTCCTGACGTCGCTGAACAAACACGTGGGTGGAAGGGACATCCCCGTCGTAACTCGAGAATATACCCCCGGTTCCCGCCGCAACTCGAGAAAAACCATGAGACTTCCCCCTCGCCGCGAGATGAGGCCCGATTCCCCTGCGCTGCGTGCAGAGCAATTCCGTGTTGCACATCACACATGAAAGGAGCCTTGATTTCCTTGATGGCACTCCAGAGAAACCCCAAGAACACTGTTTCAAGGCTGGAGGGATCCTGAGGTCCCTGTAGCAGCACGAAAGAGCTCCGTGGACCATGAATCAACTCGAGATGAGAGGTTAGTCCCTGGCTTCGACTCCAGAGGAATACCACCTTACCACAAGCACCTCAAGAGGAGGCTTCTCTCAGCTCTAGGTATGTGAGAGGGACCCTGAGTTTGCGGCCTCAAGTTGAATGGACACCGCGATGCCCTGACTCGAAATAAGGCCGGATATCCCTGCAGTGACTTGAATGCAGGCTCGCCTTGCATCTCCCAAGACGAAAGGATGTCTGAATCCCCTGTGGAGACCAGAGAGAAAGACCTAGTTCCCCACCTCATCGCGACCGGAGGCCTCACATCCTTTGAAAACTCCAGAGGTACGCGGAGATCAGTGCCTCCAAAGGAGACGATGCCTGACTCCTCGTGAAACTTGATAGGAGTCCCAGGATTCCTGTGGCACGTGGAAAGGGACCCTTGGTCTCCCGCCTCAGCTGGAGAGGCGTCCCAATTGGCCTGCCAAGCCTCGAGGAGAATCCCGAGTTGTCCCTCGCAACTAGGCAGGAGTCCTGACGTCGCTGAACAAACACGTGGGTGGAAGGGCCATCCCCGTCGTAACTCGACAATATACCCGAGGTTCCCGCCGCAACTCGAGAAAAACCATGAGACTTCCCCCTCGCCGCGAGATGAGGCCCGATTCCCCTGCACTGCGTGCAGAGCAATTCCGTGTTGCACATCACACATGAAAGGAGCCTTGATTTCCTTGATGGCACTCCAGAGAATCCCCAAGAACACTGTTTCAAGGCTAGAGGGATCCTGAGGTCACTGTAGCAACACGAAAGAGCTGCGTGGACCAAAAATCAACTCGAGATGAGAGGTTAGTCCCTGGCTTCGACTCCAGAGGAATACCACCTTACCACAAGCACCTCAAGAGGAGGCTTCTCTCAGCTCTAGGTATGTGAGAGGGACACTGAGTTTGCGGCCTCAAGTGGAATGGACACCGCGATGCCCTGACGCGAAATAAGGCCGGATATCCCTGCAGTGACTTGAATGCAGGCTCGTCTTGCATCTCCCAAGACGAAAGGATGTCTGAATCCCCTGTGGAGACCACAGAGAATGACCTAGTTCCCCACCTCATCGCGACCGGAGGCCTCACATCCTTTGAAAACTCCAGAGGTACGCGGAGATCAGTGCCTCCAAAGGAGACGATGCCTGACTCCTCGTGAAACTTGATAGGAGTCCCAGGATTCCTGTGGCAAGTGGAAAGGGACCCTTGGTCTCCCGCCTCAGCTGGAGAGGCGTCCCAATTGCCCTGCCAAGCCTCGAGGAGAATCCCGAGTTGTCCCTCGCAACTAGGCAGGAGTCCTGACGTCGCTGAACAAACACGTGGGTGGAAGGGCCATCCCCGTCGTAACTCGACAATATACCCCAGGTTCCCGCCGCAACTCGAGAAAAACCATGAGACTTCCCCCTCGCCGCGAGATGAGGCCCGATTCCCCTGCACTGCGTGCAGAGCAATTCCGTGTTGCACATCACACATGAAAGGAGCCTTGATTTCCTTGATGGCACTCCAGAGAAACCCCAAGAACACTGTTTCAAGGTTGAGGGATCCTGAGGTCACTGTAGCAACACGAAAGAGCTTCATGTACCAAGAATCAACTCGAGATGAGAGGTTAGTCCCTGGCTTCGACTCCAGAGGAATACCACCTTACCACAAGCACCTCAAGAGGAGGCTTCTCTCAGCTCTAGCTATGTGAGAGGGACCCTGAGTTTGTGGCCTCAAGTGGAATGGACACCGCGATTTCCTGACGCGAAATAAGGCCGGATATCCCTGCAGTGACTTGAATGCAGGCTCGTCTTGCATCTCCCAAGACGAAAGGATGTCTGAATCCCCTGTGGAGACCACAGAGAATGACCTTGTTCCCCACCTCATCGCGACCGGAGGCCTCACATCCTTTGAAAACTCCAGAGGTATGCGGAGATCAGTGCCTCCAAAGGAGACGATGCCTGACTCCTCGTGAAACTTGATAGGAGTCCCAGGATTCCTGTGGCACGTGGAAAGGGACACTTGGTCTCCCGCCTCAGCTGGAGAGGCGTCCCAATTGCCCTGCCAAGCCTCAAGGAGAATCCCGAGTTGTCCCTCGCAACTAGGCAGGAGTCCTGACGTCCCTGAACAAACACGTGGGTGGAAGGGCCATCCCCGTCGTAACTCGAGAATATACCCCAGGTTCCCGCCGCAACTCGAGAAAGACCATGAGACTTCCCCCTCGCCGCGAGATGAGGCCCGATTCCCCTGCACTGCGTGCAGAGCAATTCCGTGTTGCACATCACACATGAATGGAGCCTTGATTTCCTTGATGGCACTCCAGAGAAACCCCAAGAACACTGTTGCAAGGCTAGAGGGATCCTGAGGTCACTGTAGCAACACGAAAGAGCTGCGTGGACCAAAAATCAACTCGAGATGAGAGGTTAGTCCCTGGCTTCGACTCCAGAGGAATACCACCTTACCACAAGCACCTCAAGAGGAGGCTTCTCTCAGCTCTAGGTATGTGAGAGGGACCCTGAGTTTGTGGCCTCAAGTGGAATGGAGACCGCGATGCCCTGACTCGAAATAAGGCCGGATATCCCTGCAGTGACTTGAATGCAGGCTCGTCTTGCATCTCCCAAGACGAAAGGATGTCTGAATCACCTGTGGAGACCACAGAGAAAGACCTAGTTCCCCACCTCATCGCGACCGGAGGCCTCACATCCTTTGAAAACTCCAGAGGTACGCGGAGATCAGTGCCTCCAAAGGAGACGATGCCTGACTCCTCGTGAAACTTGATAGGAGTCCCAGGATTCCTGTGGCACGTGGAAAGGGATCCTTGGTCTCCCGCCTCAGCTGGAGAGAGGTCCCAATTGCCCTGCCAAGCCTCGAGGAGAATCCCGAGTTGTCCCTCGCAACTAGGCAGGAGTCCTGACGTCGCTGAACAAACACGTGTGTGGAAGGGCCATCCCCGTCGTAACTCGAGAATATACCCCAGGTTCCCGCCGCAACTCGAGAAAAACCATGAGACTTCTCCCTCGCCGCGAGATGAGGCCCGATTCCCCTGCACTGCGTGCAGCGCAATTCCGTGTTGCACATCACACATGAAAGGAGCCTTGATTTCCTTGATGGCACTCCAGAGAAACCCCAAGAACACTGTTTCAAGGCTAGAGGGATCCTGAGGTCACTGTAGCAACACGAAAGAGCTCCGTGGACCAAAAATCAATTCGAGATGAAAGGTTAGTCCCTGGCTTCGACTCCAGGGGAATACCACCTTACCACAAGCACCTCAAGAGGAGGCTTCTCTCAGCTCTAGCTATGTGAGAGGGACCCTGAGTTTGCGGCCTCAATTGGAATGGACACCGCGATTCCCTGACACGAAATAAGGCCGGATATCCCTGCAGTGACTTGAATGCAGGCTCGTCTTGCATCTCCCAAGACGAAAGGATGTCTGAATCCCCTGTGGAGACCACAGAGAATGACCTAGTTCCCCACCTCATCGCGACCGGAGGCCTCACATCCTTTGAAAACTCCAGAGGTACGCGGAGATCAGTGCCTCCAAAGGAGACGATGCCTGACTCCTCGTGAAACTTGATAGGAGTCCCAGGATTCCTGTGGCACGTGGAAAGGGACTCTTGGTCTCCCGCCTCAGCTGGAGAGGCGTCCCAATTGCCCTGCCAAGCCTCGAGGAGAATCCCGAGTTGTCCCTCGCAACTAGGCAGGAGTCCTGACGTCGCTGAACAAACACGTGTGTGGAAGGGCCATCCCCGTCTTTACTCGAGAATATACCCCAGGTTCTCGCCGCAACTCGAGAAAAACCATGAGACTTCCCCCTCGCCGCGAGATGAGGCCCGATTCCCCTGCACTGCGTGCAGAGCAATTCCGTGTTGCACATCACACATGAAAGGAGCCTTGATTTCCTTGATGGCACTCCAGAAAATCCCCAAGAACACTGTTTCAAGGCTAGAGGGATCCTGAGGTCACTGTAGCAACACGAAAGTGCTGCGTGGACCAAAAATCAACTCGAGATGAGAGGTTAGTCCCTGGCTTCGACTCCAGAGGAATACCACCTTACCACAAGCACCTCAAGAGGAGGCTTCTCTCAGCTCTAGCTATGTGAGAGGGACCCTGAGTTTGCGGCCTCAAGTGGAATGGACACCGCGATTTCCTGACGCGAAATAAGGCTAGATATCCCTGCAGTGACTTGAATGCAGGCTCATCTTGCATCTCCCAAGACGAAAGGATGTCTGAATCCCCTGTGGAGACCACAGAGAATGACCTAGTTCCCCACCTCATCGCGACCGGAGGCCTCACATCCTTTGAAAACTCCAGAGGTACGCGGAGATCAGTGCCTCCAAAGGAGACGATGCCTGACTCCTCGTGAAACTTGATAGGAGTCCCAGGATTCCTGTGGCACGTGGAAAGGGACACTTGGTCTCCCGCCTCAGCTGGAGAGGCGTCCCAATTGCCCTGCCAAGCCTCGAGGAGAATCCCGAGTTGACCCTCGCAACTAGGCAGGAGTCCTGACGTCCCTGAACAAACACGTGGTTGGAAGGGCCATCCCCGTCGTAACTCGAGAATATACCCCAGGTTCCCGCCGCAACTCGAGAAAAACCATGAGACTTCCCCCTCGCCGTGAGATGAGGCCCGATTCCCCTGCACTGCGTGCAGAGCAATTCCGTGTTGCACATCACACATGAAAGGAGCCTTGATTTCCTTGATGGCACTCCAGAGAAACCCCAAGAACACTGTTTCAAGGCTAGAGGGATCCTGAGGTCACTGTAGCAACACTAAAGAGCTGCGTGGACCAAAAATCAACTCGAGATGAGAGGTTAGTCCCTGGCTTCGACTCCAGAGGAATACCACCTTACCACAAGCACCTCAAGAGGAGGCTTCTCTCAGCTCTAGGTATGTGAGAGGGACCCTGAGTTTGTGGCCTCAAGTGGAATGGAGACCGCGATGCCCTGACTCGAAATAAGGCCGGATATCCCTGCAGTGACTTGAATGCAGGCTCGTCTTGCATCTCCCAAGACGAAAGGATGTCTGAGTCACCTGTGGAGACCACAGAGAAAGACCTAGTTCCCCACCTCATCGCGACCGGAGGCCTCACATCCTTTGAAAACTCCAGAGGTACGCGGAGATCAGTGCCTCCAAAGGAGACGATGCCTGACTCCTCGTGAAACTTGATAGGAGTCCCAGGATTCCTGTGGCACGTGGAACGGGACCCTTGGTCTCCCGCCTCAGCTGGAGAGAGGTCCCAATTGCCCTGCCAAGCCTCGAGGAGAATCCCGAGTTGTCCCTCGCAACTAGGCAGGAGTCCTGACGTCGCTGAACAAACACGTGTGTGGAAGGGCCATCCCCGTCGTAACTCGAGAATATACCCCAGGTTCCCGCCGCAACTCGAGAAAAACCATGAGACTTCTCCCTCGCCGCGAGATGAGGCCCGATTCCCCTGCACTGCGTTCAGCGCAATTCCGTGTTGCACATCACACATGAAAGGAGCCTTGATTTCCTTGATGGCACTCCAGAGAAACCCCAAGAACACTGTTTAAGGCTAGAGGGATCCTGAGGTCACTGTAGCAACACGAAAGAGCTCCGTGGACCAAAAATCAATTCGAGATGAAAGGTTAGTCCCTGGCTTCGACTCCAGGGGAATACCACCTTACCACAAGCACCTCAAGAGGAGGCTTCTCTCAGCTCTAGCTATGTGAGAGGGACCCTGAGTTTGCGGCCTCAAGTGGAATGGACACCGCGATTCCCTGACACGAAATAAGGCCGGATATCCCTGCAGTGACTTGAATGCAGGCTCGTCTTGCATCTCCCAAGACGAAAGGATGTCTGAATCCCCTGTGGAGACCACAGAGAATGACCTAGTTCCCCACCTCATCGCGACCGGAGGCCTCACATCCTTTGAAAACTCCAGAGGTACGCGGAGATCAGTGCCTCCAAAGGAGACGATGCCTGACTCCTCGTGAAACTTGATAGGAGTCCCAGGATTCCTGTGGCACGTGGAAAGGGACTCTTGGTCTCCCGCCTCAGCTGGAGAGGCGTCCCAATTGCACTGCCAAGCCTCGAGGAGAATCCCGAGTTGTCCCTCGCAACTAGGCAGGAGTCCTGACGTCGCTGAACAAACACGTGGGTGGAAGGGCCATCCCCGTCGTAACTCGAGAATATACCCCAGGTTCCCGCCGCAACTCGAGAAAAACCATGAGACTTCCCCCTCGCCGCGAGATGAGGCCCGATTCCCCTGCACTGCGTGCAGAGCAATTCCGTGTTGCACATCACACATGAAAGGAGCCTTGATTTCCTTGATGGCACTCCAGAGAAACCCCAAGAACACTGTTTCAAGGCTGGAGGGATCCTGAGGTCCCTGTAGCAGCACGAAAGAGCTCCGTGGACCATGAATCAACTCGAGATGAGAGAATAGTCCCTGGCTTCGACTCCAGAGGAATACCACCTTACCACAAGCACCTCAAGAGGAGGCTTCTCTCAGCTCTAGGTATGTGAGAGGGACCCTGAGTTTGCGGCCTCAAGTGGAATGGACACCGCGATGCCCTGACGCGAAATAAGGCCGGATATCCCTGCAGTGACTTGAATGGAGGCTCGTCTTGCATCTCCCAAGACGAAAGGATGTCTGAATCCCCTGTGGAGACCACAGAGAATGACCTAGTTCCCCACCTCATCGCGACCGGAGGCCTCACATCCTTTGAAAACTCCAGAGGTACGCGGAGATCAGTGCCTCCAAAGGAGACGATGCCTGACTCCTCGTGAAACTTGATAGGAGTCCCAGGATTCCTGTGGCACGTGGAAAGGGACCCTTGGTCTCCCGCCTCAGCTGGAGAGGGGTCGCAATTGCCCTGCCAAGCCTCGAGGAGAATCCCGAGTTGTCCCTCGCAACTAGGCAGGAGTCCTGACGTCGCTGAACAAACACGTGGGTGGAAGGGCCATCCCCGTCGTAACTCGAGAATATACCCCAGGTTCCCGCCGCAACTCGAGAAAAACCATGAGACTTCCCCCTCGCCGCGAGATGAGGCCCGATTCCCCTGCACTGCGTGCAGAGCAATTCCGTGTTGCACATCACACATGAAAGGAGCCTTGATTTCCTTGATGGCACTCCAGAGAATCCCCAAGAACACTGTTTCAAGGTTGAGGGATCCTGAGGTCACTGTAGCAACACGAAAGAGCTCCGTGGACCAAAAATCAACTCGAGATGAGAGGTTAGTCCCTGGCTTCGACTCCAGAGGAATACCACCTTACCACAAGCACCTCAAGAGGAGGCTTCTCTCAGCTCTATGTATGTGAGAGAGACCCTGAGTTTGCGGCCTCAAGTGGAATGGAGACCGCGATGCCCTGACTCGAAATAAGGCCGGATATCCCTGCAGTGACTTGAATGCAGGCTCGTCTTGCATCTCCCAAGACGAAAGGATGTCTGAATCCCCTGTGGAGACCACAGAGAAAGACCTAGTTCCCCACCTCATCGCGACCAGAGGCCTCACATCCTTTGAAAACTCCAGAGGTACGCGGAGATCAGTGCCTCCAAAGGAGACGATGCCTGACTCCTCGTGAAACTTGATAGGAGTCCCAGGATTCCTGTGGCACGTGGAAAGGGACACTTGGTCTCCCGCCTCAGCTGGACAGGGGTCCCAATTGCCCTGCCAAGCCTCGAGGAGAAACCGGAGTTGTCCCTCGCAACTAGGCAGGAGTCCTGACGTCGCTGAACAAACACGTGTGTGGAAGGGCCATCCCCGTCGTAACTCGAGAATATACCCCAGGTTCCCGCCGCAACTCGAGAAAAACCATGAGACTTCTCCCTCGCCGCGAGATGAGGCCCGATTCCCCTGCACTGCGTGCAGCGCAATTCCGTGTTGCACATCACACATGAAAGGAGCCTTGATTTCCTTGATGGCACTCCAGAGAAACCCCAAGAACACTGTTTCAAGGCTAGAGGGATCCTGAGGTCACTGTAGCAACACGAAAGAGCTCCGTGGACCAAAAATCAACTCGAGATGAAAGGTTAGTCCCTGGCTTCGACTCCAGGGGAATACCACCTTACCACAAGCACCTCAAGAGGAGGCTTCTCTCAGCTCTAGCTATGTGAGAGGGACCCTGAGTTTGCGGCCTCAATTGGAATGGACACCGCGATTCCCTGACACGAAATAAGGCCGGATATCCCTGCAGTGACTTGAATGCAGGCTCATCTTGCATCTCCCAAGACGAAAGGATGTCTGAATCCCCTGTGGAGACCACAGAGAATGACCTAGTTCCCCACCTCATCGCGACCGGAGGCCTCACATCCTTTGAAAACTCCAGAGGTACGCGGAGATCAGTGCCTCCAAAGGAGACGATGCCTGACTCCTCGTGAAACTTGATAGGAGTCCCAGGATTCCTGTGGCACGTGGAAAGGGACCCTTGGTCTCCCGCCTCAGCTGGAGAGGCGTCCCAATTGCCCTGCCAAGCCTCGAGGAGAATCCCGAGTTGTCCCTCGCAACTAGGCAGGAGTCCTGACGTGGCTGAACAAACACGTGGGTGGAAGGGCCATCCCCGTCTTAACTCGAGAATATACCCCAGGTTCCCGCCGCAACTCGAGAAAAACCATGAGACTTCCCCCTCGCCGCGAGATGAGGCCCGATTCCCCTGCACTGCGTGCAGAGCAATTCCGTGTTGCACATCACACATGAAAGGAGCCTTGATTTCCTTGATGGCACTCCAGAGAAACCCCAAGAACACTGTTTCAAGGCTGGAGGGATCCTGAGGTCCCTGTAGCAGCACGAAAGTGCTCCGTGGACCATGAATCAACTCGAGATGAGAGGATAGTCCCTGGCTTCGACTCCAGAGGAATACCACCTTACCACAAGCACTTCAAGAGGAGGCGTCTCTCAGCTCTAGGTATGTGAGAGGGACCCTGAGTTTGCAGCCTCAAGTGGAATGGACACCGCAATGCCCTGACGCGAAATAAGGCCGGATATCCCTGCAGTGACTTGAATGGAGGCTCGTCTTGCATCTCCCAAGATGAAAGGATGTCTGAATCCCCTGTGGAGACCACAGAGAATGACCTAGTTCCCCACCTCATCGCGACCGGAGGCCTCACATCCTTTGAAAACTCCAGAGGTAGGCGGAGATCAGTGCCTCCAAAGGAGACGATGCCTGACTCCTCGTGAAACTTGATAGGAGTCCCAGGATTCCTGTGGCACGTGGAAAGGGACCCTTGGTCTCCCGCCTCAGCTGGAGAGGCGTCCCAATTGCCCTGCCAAGCCTCGAGGAGAATCCCGAGTTGTCCCTCGCAACTAGGCAGGAGTCCTGACGTCGCTGAACAAACACGTGGGTGGAAGGGCCATCCCCGTCGTAACTCGAGAATATACCCCAGGTTCCCGCCGCAACTCGAGAAAAACCATGAGACTTCCCCCTCGCCGCGAGATGAGGCCCGATTCCCCTGCACTGCGTGCAGAGCAATTCCGTGTTGCACATCACACATGAAAGGAGCCTTGATTTCCTTGATGGCACTCCAGAGAATCCCCAAGAACACTGTTTCAAGGTTGAGGGATCCTGAGGTCACTGTAGCAACACGAAAGAGCTTCATGGACCAAGAATCAACTCGAGATGAGAGGTTAGTCCCTGGCTTCGACTCCAGAGGAATACCACCTTACCACAAGCACCTCAAGAGGAGGCTTCTCTCAGCTCTAGCTATGTGAGAGGGACCCTGAGTTTGTGGCCTCAAGTGGAATGGACACCGCGATTTCCTGACGCGAAATAAGGCCAGATATCCCTGCAGTGACTTGAATGCAGGCTCATCTTGCATCTCCCAAGACGAAAGGATGTCTGAATCCCCTGTGGAGACCACAGAGAATGACCTAGTTCCCCACCTCATCGCGACCGGAGGCCTCACATCCTTTGAAACCTCCAGAGGTACGCGGAGATCAGTGCCTCCAAAGGAGACGATGCCTGACTCCTCGTGAAACTTGATAGGAATCCCAGGATTCCTGTGGCACGTGGAAAGGGACCCTTGGTCTCCCGCCTCAGCTGGAGAGGCGTCCCAATTGCCCTGCCAAGCCTCGAGAAGAATCCTGAGTTGTCCCTCGCAACTAGGCAGGAGTCCTGACGTCGCTGAACTAACACGTGGGTGGAAGGGCCATCCCCGTCTAACTCGAGAATATACCGCAGGTTCCCGCCGCAACTCGAGAAAAACCATGAGACTTCCCCCTCGCCGTGAGATGAGGCCCGATTCCCCTGCACTGCGTGCAGAGCAATTCCGTGTTGCACATCACACATGAAAGGAGCCTTGATTTCCTTGATGGCACTCCAGAGAAACCCCAAGAACACTGTTTCAAGGTTGAGGGATCCTGAGGTCACTGTAGCAACACGAAAGAGCTCCGTGGACCAAAAATCAACTCGAGATGAGAGGTTAGTCCCTGGCTTCGACTCCAGAGGAATACCACCTTACCACAAGCACCTCAAGAGGAGGCTTCTCTCAGCTCTAGCTATGTGAGAGGGACCCTGAGTTTGCGGCCTCAAGTGGAATGGACACCGCGATTCCCTGACGCGAAATAAGGCCGGATATCCCTGCAGTGACTTGAATGCAGGCTCGTCTTGCATCTCCCAAGACGAAAGGATGTCTGAATCCCCTGTGGAGACCACAGAGAATGACCTAGTTCCCCACCTCATCGCGACCGGAGGCCTCACATCCTTTGAAAACTCCAGAGGTACGCGGAGATCAGTGCCTCCAAAGGAGACGATGCCTGACTCCTCGTGAAACTTGATAGGAGTCCCAGGATTCCTGTGGCACGTGGAAAGGGACCCTTGGTCTCCCGCCTCAGCTGGAGAGGCGTCCCAATTGCCCTGCCAAGCCTCGAGGAGAATCCCGAGTTGTCCCTCGCAACTAGGCAGGAGTCCTGACGTGGCTGAACAAACACGTGGGTGGAAGGGCCATCCCCGTCTTAACTCGAGAATATACCCCAGGTTCCCGCCGCAACTCGAGAAAAACCATGAGACTTCCCCTTCGCCGCGAGATCAGGCCCGATTCCCCTGCACTGCGTGCAGAGCAATTCCGTGTTGCACATCACACATGAAAGGAGCCTTGATTTCCTTGATGGCACTCCAGAGAAACCCCAAGAACACTGTTTCAAGGCTGGAGGGATCCTGAGGTCCCTGTAGCAGCACGAAAGTGCTCCGTGGACCATGAATCAACTCGAGATGAGAGGATAGTCCCTGGCTTCGACTCCAGAGGAATACCACCTTACCACAAGCACTTCAAGAGGAGGCGTCTCTCAGCTCTAGGTATGTGAGAGGGACCCTGAGTTTGCAGCCTCAAGTGGAATGGACACCGCAATGCCCTGACGCGAAATAAGGCCGGATATCCCTGCAGTGACTTGAATGGAGGCTCGTCTTGCATCTCCCAAGATGAAAGGATGTCTGAATCCCCTGTGGAGACCACAGAGAATGACCTAGTTCCCCACCTCATCGCGACCGGAGGCCTCACATCCTTTGAAAACTCCAGAGGTAGGCGGAGATCAGTGCCTCCAAAGGAGACGATGCCTGACTCCTCGTGAAACTTGATAGGAGTCCCAGGATTCCTGTGGCACGTGGAAAGGGACCCTTGGTCTCCCGCCTCAGCTGGAGAGGCGTCCCAATTGCCCTGCCAAGCCTCGAGGAGAATCCCGAGTTGTCCCTCGCAACTAGGCAGGAGTCCTGACGTCGCTGAACAAACACGTGGGTGGAAGGGCCATCCCCGTCGTAACTCGAGAATATACCCCAGGTTCCCGCCGCAACTCGAGAAAAACCATGAGACTTCCCCCTCGCCGCGAGATGAGGCCCGATTCCCCTGCACTGCGTGCAGAGCAATTCCGTGTTGCACATCACACATGAAAGGAGCCTTGATTTCCTTGATGGCACTCCAGAGAATCCCCAAGAACACTGTTTCAAGGTTGAGGGATCCTGAGGTCACTGTAGCAACACGAAAGAGCTTCATGGACCAAGAATCAACTCGAGATGAGAGGTTAGTCCCTGGCTTCGACTCCAGAGGAATACCACCTTACCACAAGCACCTCAAGAGGAGGCTTCTCTCAGCTCTAGCTATGTGAGAGGGACCCTGAGTTTGTGGCCTCAAGTGGAATGGACACCGCGATTTCCTGACGCGAAATAAGGCCAGATATCCCTGCAGTGACTTGAATGCAGGCTCATCTTGCATCTCCCAAGACGAAAGGATGTCTGAATCCCCTGTGGAGACCACAGAGAATGACCTAGTTCCCCACCTCATCGCGACCGGAGGCCTCACATCCTTTGAAACCTCCAGAGGTACGCGGAGATCAGTGCCTCCAAAGGAGACGATGCCTGACTCCTCGTGAAACTTGATAGGAATCCCAGGATTCCTGTGGCACGTGGAAAGGGACCCTTGGTCTCCCGCCTCAGCTGGAGAGGCGTCCCAATTGCCCTGCCAAGCCTCGAGAAGAATCCTGAGTTGTCCCTCGCAACTAGGCAGGAGTCCTGACGTCGCTGAACTAACACGTGGGTGGAAGGGCCATCCCCGTCTAACTCGAGAATATACCGCAGGTTCCCGCCGCAACTCGAGAAAAACCATGAGACTTCCCCCTCGCCGTTAGATGAGGCCCGATTCCCCTGCACTGCGTGCAGAGCAATTCCGTGTTGCACATCACACATGAAAGGAGCCTTGATTTCCTTGATGGCACTCCAGAGAAACCCCAAGAACACTGTTTCAAGGTTGAGGGATCCTGAGGTCACTGTAGCAACACGAAAGAGCTCCGTGGACCAAAAATCAACTCGAGATGAGAGGTTAGTCCCTGGCTTCGACTCCAGAGGAATACCACCTTACCACAAGCACCTCAAGAGGAGGCTTCTCTCAGCTCTAGCTATGTGAGAGGGACCCTGAGTTTGCGGCCTCAAGTGGAATGGACACCGCGATTCCCTGACGCGAAATAAGGCCGGATATCCCTGCAGTGACTTGAATGCAGGCTCGTCTTGCATCTCCCAAGACGAAAGGATGTCTGAATCCCCTGTGGAGACCACAGAGAATGACCTAGTTCCCCACCTCATCGCGACCGGAGGCCTCACATCCTTTGAAAACTCCAGAGGTACGCGGAGATCAGTGCCTCCAAAGGAGACGATGCCTGACTCCTCGTGAAACTTGATAGGAGTCCCAGGATTCCTGTGGCACGTGGAAAGGGACCCTTGGTCTCCCGCCTCAGCTGGAGAGGCGTCCCAATTGCCCTGTCAAGCCTCGAGGAGAATCCCGAGTTGTCCCTCGCAACTAGGCCGGAGTCCTGACGTGGCTGAACAAACACGTGTGTGGAAGGGCCATCCCCATCGTAACTCGAGAATATACCCCAGGTTCCCGCCGCAACTCGAGAAAAGCCATGAGACTTCCCCCTCGCCGCGAGATCAGGCCCGATTCCGCTGCACTGCGTGCAGAGCAATTCCGTGTTGCACATCACACATGAAAGGAGCCTTGATTTCCTTGATGGCACTCCAGAGAAACCCCAAGAACACTGTTTCAAGGCTAGAGGGATCCTGAGGTCACTGTAGCAACACGAAAGAGCTCCGTGGACCAAAAATCAACTCGAGATGAGAGGTTAGTCCCTGGCTTCGAATCCAGAGGAATACCACCTTACCACAAGCACCTCAAGAGGAGGCTTCTCTCAGCTCTAGCTATGTGAGAGGGACCCTGAGTTTGCGGCCTCAAGTGGAATGGACACCGCGATTCCCTGACACGAAATAAGGCCGGATATCCCTGCAGTGACTTGAATGCAGGCTCGTCTTGCATCTCCCAAGACGAAAGGATGTCTGAATCCCCTGTGGAGACCACAGAGAATGACCTAGTTCCCCACCTCATCGCGACCGGAGGCCTCACATCCTTTGAAAACTCCAGAGGTACGCGGAGATCAGTGCCTCCAAAGGAGACGATGCCTGACTGCTCGTGAAACTTGATAGGAGTCCCAGGATTCCTGTGGCACGTGGAAAGGGACCCTTGGTCTCCCGCCTCAGCTGGAGAGGCGTCCCAATTGCCCTGCCAAGCCTCGAGGAGAATCCCGAGTTGTCCCTCGCAACTAGGCAGGAGTCCTGACGTCGCTGAACAAACACGTGGGTGGAAGGGCCATCCCCGTCGTAACTCGAGTATATACCCCAGGTTCCCACCGCAACTCGAGAAAAACCGTGAGACTTCCCCCTCGCCGCGAGATGAGGCCCGATTCCCCTGCACTGCGTGCAGAGCAATTCCGTGTTGCACATCACACATGAAAGGAGCCTAGATTTCCTTGATGGCACTCCAGAGAAACCCCAAGAACACTGTTTCAAGGTTGAGGGATCCTGAGGTCACTGTAGCAACACGAAAGAGCTCCGTGGACCAAAAATCAACTCGAGATGAGAGGTTAGTCCCTGGCTTCGACTCCAGAGGAATACCACCTTACCACAAGCACCTCAAGAGGAGGCTTCTCTCAGCTCTATGTATGTGAGAGGGACCCTGAGTTTGCGGCCTCAAGTGGAATGGAGACCGCGATGCCCTGACTCGAAATAAGGCCGGATATCCCTGCAGTGACTTGAATGCAGGCTCGTCTTGCATCTCCCAATACGAAAGGATGTCTGAATCCCCTGTGGAGACCACAGAGAAAGACCTAGTTCCCCACCTCATCGCGACCAGAGGCCTCACATC
Source organism: Cervus elaphus (assembly GCF_910594005.1). Lineage (NCBI taxonomy): Eukaryota > Metazoa > Chordata > Mammalia > Artiodactyla > Cervidae > Cervus > Cervus elaphus. The sequence goes on along the minus strand of NW_025316783.1, from coordinate 1,786,693 downwards.
CTTTGAAAACTCCAGAGGTACGCGGAGATCAGTGCCTCCAAAGGAGACGATGACTGACTCCTCGTGAAACTTGATAGGAGTCCCAGGATTCCTGTGGCAAGTGGAAAGGGACCCGTTGTCTCCCGCCTCAGCTGGAGAGGCGTCGCAATTGCCCTGCCAAGCCTCGAGGAGAATCCCGAGTTGTCCCTCGCAACTAGGCAGGAGTCCTGACGTCGCTGAACAAACACGTGGGTGGAAGGGCCATCCCCGTAGTAACTCGAGAATATACCCCCGGTTCCCGCGGCAACTCGAGAAAAACCATGAGACTTCCCCCTCGCCGCGAGATGAGGCCCGATTCCCCTGCACTGCGTGCAGAGCAATTCCGTGTTGCACATCACACATGAAAGGAGCCTTGATTTCCTTGATGGCACTCCAGAGAAACCCCAAGAACACTGTTTCAAGGCTGGAGGGATCCTGAGGTCCCTGTAGCAGCACGAAAGAGCTCCGTGGACCATGAATCAACTCGAGATGAGAGGTTAGTCCCTGGCTTCGACTCCAGAGGAATACCACCTTACCACAAGCACCTCAAGAGGAGGCTTCTCTCAGCTCTAGCTATGTGAGAGGGACCCTGAGTTTGCGGCCTCAAGTGGAATGGAGACCGCGATGCCCTGACTCGAAATAAGGCCGGATATCCCTGCAGTGACTTGAATGCAGGCTCGTCTTGCATCTCCCAAGACGAAAGGATGTCTGAATCCCCTGTGGAGACCACAGAGAAAGACCTAGTTCCCCACCTCATCGCGACCGGAGGCCTCACATCCTTTGAAAACTCCAGAGGTACGCGGAAATCAGTGCCTCCAAAGGAGACGATGCCTGACTCCTCGTGAAACTTGATAGGAGTCCCAGGATTCCTGTGGCACGTGGAAAGGGACACTTGGTCTCCCGCCTCAGCTGGAGAGGCGTCCCAATTGCCCTGCCAAGCCTCGAGAAGAATCCCGAGTTGTCCCTCGCAACTAGGCAGGAGTCCTGACGTCGCTGAAGAAACACGTGGGTGGAAGGGCCATCCCCGTCTAACTCGAGAATATACCGCAGGTTCCCGCCGCAACTCGAGAAAAACCATGAGACTTCCCCCTCGCCGCGAGATGAGGCCCGATTCCCCTGCACTGCGTGCAGAGCAATTCTGTGTTGCACATCACACATGAAAGGAGCCTTGATTTCCTTGATGGCACTCCAGAGAAATCCCAAGAACACTGTTTCAAGGTTGAGGGATCCTGAGGTCACTGTAGCAACACGAAAGAGCTCCGTGGACCAAAATTCAACTCGAGATGAGAGGTTAGTCCCTGGCTTCGACTCCAGAGGAATACCACCTTACCACAAGCACCTCAAGAGGAGGCTCCTCTCAGCTCTGTGTATGTGAGAGGGACCCTGAGTTTGTGGCCTCAAGTGGAATGGAGACCGCGATGCCCTGACTCGAAATAAGGCTGGATATCCCTGCAGTGACTTGAATGCAGGCTCGTCTTGCATCTCCCAAGACGAAAGGATGTCTGAATCCCCTGTGGAGACCACAGAGAAAGACCTAGTTCCCCACCTCATCGCGACCGGAGGCCTCACATCCTTTGAAAACTCCAGAGGTACGCGGAGATCAGTGCCTCCAAAGGAGACGATGCCTGACTCCTCGTGAAACTTGATAGGAGTCCCAGAATTCCTTTGGCAAGTGGAAAGGGACCCTTGGTCTCCCGCCTCAGCTGGAGAGGCGTCCCAATTGCCCTGCCAAGCCTCGAGGAGAATCCCGAGTTGTCCCTCGCAACTAGGCAGGAGTCCTGACGTCGCTGAACAAACACGTGGGTGGAAGGGCCATCCCCGTCGTAACTCGAGAATATACCCCAGGTTCCCGCCGCAACTCGAGAAAAACCATGAGACTTCCCCCTCGCCGCGAGATGAGGCCCGATTCCCCTGCTCTGCATGCAGAGCAATTCCGTGTTGCACATCACACATGAAAGGAGCCTTGATTTCCTTGATGGCACTCCAGAGAAACCCCAAGAACACTGTTTCAAGGTTGAGGGATACTGAGGTCACTGTAGCAACAAGAAAGAGCTCCGTGGACCAAAAATCAACTCGAGATGAGAGGTTAGTCCCTGGCTTCGACTCCAGAGGAATACCACCTTACCACAAGCACCTCAAGAGGAGGCTTCTCTCAGCTCTATGTATGTGAGAGGGACCCTGCGTTTGCGGCCTCAAGTGGAATGGAGACCGCGATGCCCTGACTCGAAATAAGGCCGGATATCCCTGCAGTGACTTGAATGCAGGCTCGTCTTGCATCTCCCAAGACGAAAGGATGTCTGAATCCCCTGTGGAGACCACAGAGAAAGACCGAGTTCCCCACCTCATCGCGACCGGAGGCCTCACATCCTTTGAAAACTCCAGAGGTACGCGGAGATCAGTGCCTCCAAAGGAGACGATGCCTGACTCCTCGTGAAACTTGATAGGAGTCCCAGGATTCCTGTGGCAAGTGGAAAGGGACCCTTGGTCTCCCGCCTCAGTGGGGAGCCGTCGCAATTGCCCTGCCAAGCCTCGAGGAGAATCCCGAGTTGTCCCTCGCAACTAGGCAGGAGTCCTGACGTCGCTGAACAAACACGTGGGTGGAAGGGCCATCCCCGTCTTAACTCGAGAATATACCCCAGGTTCCCGCCGCAACTCGAGAAAAACCATGAGACTTCCCCCTCGCCGCGAGATGAGGCCCGATTCCCCTGCACTGCGTGCAGAGCAATTCCGTGTTGCACATCACACATGAAAGGAGCCTTGATTTCCTTGACGGCACTCCAGAGAAACCCCAAGAACACTGTTTCAAGGTTGAGGGATCCTGAGGTCACTGTAGCAACACGAAAGAGCTCCGTGGACCAAAAATCAACCTGAGATGAGAGGTTAGTCCCTGGCTTCGACTCCAGAGGAATACCACCTTACCACAAGCACCTCAAGAGGAGGCTTCTCTCAGCTCTATGTATGTGAGAGGGACCCTGAGTTTGCGGCTTTAAGTGGAATGGAGACCGCGATGCCCTGACTCGAAATAACGCGGGATATCCCTGCAGTGACTTGAATGCAGGCTCGTCTTGCATCTCCCAAGACGAAAGGATGTCTGAATCCCCTGTGGAGACCACAGAGAAAGACCTAGCTCCCCACCTCATCGCGACCGGAGGCCTCACATCCTTTGAAAACTCCAGAGGTACGCGGAGATCAGTGCCTCCAAAGGAGACGATACCTGACTCCTCGTGAAACTTGATAGGAGTCCCAGGATTCCTGTGGCACGTGGAAAGGGACACTTGGTCTCCCGCCTCAGCTGGAGAGGCGTCCCAATTGCCCTGCCAAGCCTCGAGGAGAATCCCGAGTTGTCCCTCGCAACTAGGCAGGAGTCCTGACGTCGCTGAACAAACACGTGGGTGGAAGGGCCATCCCCGTCGTAACTCGAGAATATACCCCAGGTTCCCGCCGCAACTCGAGAAAAACCATGAGACTTCCCCCTCGCCGCGAGATGAGGCCCGATTCCCCTGCTCTGCATGCAGAGCAATTCCGTGTTGCACATCACACATGAAAGGAGCCTTGATTTCCTTGATGGCACTCCAGAGAAACCCCAAGAACACTGTTTCAAGGTTGAGGGATACTGAGGTCACTGTAGCAACAAGAAAGAGCTCCGTGGACCAAAAATCAACTCGAGATGAGAGGTTAGTCCCTGGCTTCGACTCCAGAGGAATACCACCTTACCACAAGCACCTCAAGAGGAGGCTTCTCTCAGCTCTATGTATGTGAGAGGGACCCTGCGTTTGCGGCCTCAAGTGGAATGGAGACCGCGATGCCCTGACTCGAAATAAGGCCGGATATCCCTGCAGTGACTTGAATGCAGGCTCGTCTTGCATCTCCCAAGACGAAAGGATGTCTGAATCCCCTGTGGAGACCACAGAGAAAGACCGAGTTCCCCACCTCATCGCGACCGGAGGCCTCACATCCTTTGAAAACTCCAGAGGTACGCGGAGATCAGTGCCTCCAAAGGAGACGATGCCTGACTCCTCGTGAAACTTGATAGGAGTCCCAGGATTCCTGTGGCAAGTGGAAAGGGACCCTTGGTCTCCCGCCTCAGTGGGGAGCCGTCGCAATTGCCCTGCCAAGCCTCGAGGAGAATCCCGAGTTGTCCCTCGCAACTAGGCAGGAGTCCTGACGTCGCTGAACAAACACGTGGGTGGAAGGGCCATCCCCGTCTTAACTCGAGAATATACCCCAGGTTCCCGCCGCAACTCGAGAAAAACCATGAGACTTCCCCCTCGCCGCGAGATGAGGCCCGATTCCCCTGCACTGCGTGCAGAGCAATTCCGTGTTGCACATCACACATGAAAGGAGCCTTGATTTCCTTGACGGCACTCCAGAGAAACCCCAAGAACACTGTTTCAAGGTTGAGGGATCCTGAGGTCACTGTAGCAACACGAAAGAGCTCCGTGGACCAAAAATCAACCTGAGATGAGAGGTTAGTCCCTGGCTTCGACTCCAGAGGAATACCACCTTACCACAAGCACCTCAAGAGGAGGCTTCTCTCAGCTCTATGTATGTGAGAGGGACCCTGAGTTTGCGGCCTTAAGTGGAATGGAGACCGCGATGCCCTGACTCGAAATAACGCGGGATATCCCTGCAGTGACTTGAATGCAGGCTCGTCTTGCATCTCCCAAGACGAAAGGATGTCTGAATCCCCTGTGGAGACCACAGAGAAAGACCTAGCTCCCCACCTCATCGCGACCGGAGGCCTCACATCCTTTGAAAACTCCAGAGGTACGCGGAGATCAGTGCCTCCAAAGGAGACGATACCTGACTCCTCGTGAAACTTGATAGGAGTCCCAGGATTCCTGTGGCACGTGGAAAGGGACACTTGGTCTCCCGCCTCAGCTGGAGAGGCGTCCCAATTGCCCTGCCAAGCCTCGAGGAGAATCCCGAGTTGTCCCTCGCAACTAGGCAGGAGTCCTGACGTCGCTGAACAGACACGTGGCTGGAAGGGCCATCCCCGTCGTAACTCGAGAATATACCCCAGGTTCCCGCCGCAACTCGAGAAAAACCATGAGACTTCCCCCTCGCCGCGAGATGAGGCCCGATTCCCCTGCACTGCGTGCAGAGCAATTCCGTGTTGCACATCACACATGAAAGGAGCCTTGATTTCCTTGATGGCACTCCAGAGAAACCCCAAGAACACTGTTTCAAGGCTAGAGGGATCCTGAGGTCACTGTAGCAACACGAAAGAGCTCCGTGGACCAAAAATCAACTCGAGATGAGAGGTTAGTCCCTGGCTTCGACTCCAGAGGAATACCACCTTACCACAGGCACCTCAAGAGGAGGCTTCTCTCAGCTCTAGCTATGTGAGAGGGACCCTGGGTTTGCGGCCTCAAGTGGAATGGACACCGCGATTTCCTGACGCGAAATAAGGCCGGATATCCCCGCAGTGACTTGAATGCAGGCTCGTCTTGCATCTCCCAAGACGAAAGGATGTCTGAATCCCCTGTGGAGACCACAGAGAATGACCTAGTTCCCCACCTCATCGCGACCGGAGGCCTCACATCCTTTGAAAACTCCAGAGGTACGCGGAGATCAGTGCCTCCAAAGGAGACGATGCCTGACTCCTCGTGAAACTTGATAGGAGTCCCAGGATTCCTGTGGCACGTGGAAAGGGACACTTGGTCTCCCGCCTCAGCTGGAGAGGCGTCCCAATTGCCCTGCCAAGCCTCGAGGAGAATCCCGAGTTGTCCCTCGCCACTAGGCAGGAGTCCTGACGTCCCTGAACAAACACGTGGGTGGAAGGGCCATCCCCGTCGTAACTCGAGAATATACCCCAGGTTCCCGCCGCAACTCGAGAAAAACCATGAGACTTACCCCTCGCTGCGAGATGAGGCCCGATTCCCCTGCACTGCGTGCAGAGCAATTCCGTGTTGCACATCACACATGAAAGGAGCCTTGATTTCCTTGATGGCACTCCAGAGAAACCCCAAGAACACTGTTTCAAGGCTGGAGGGATCCTGAGGTCCCTGTAACAGCACGAAAGAGCTCCGTGGACCATGAATCAACTCGAGATGAGAGGTTAGTCCCTGGCTTCGACTCCAGAGGAATACCACTTTACCACAAGCACCTCAAGAGGAGGCTCCTCTCAGCTCTGTGTATGTGAGAGGGACCCTGAGTTTGCGGCCTCAAGTGGAATGGAGACCGCGATGCCCTGACTCGAAATAAGGCTGGATATCCCTGCAGTGACTTGAATGCAGGCTCGTCTTGCATCTCCCAAGACGAAAGGATGTCTGAATCCCCTGTGGAGACCACAGAGAAAGACCTAGTTCCCCACCTCATCGCGACCGGAGGCCTCACATCCTTTGAAAACTCCAGAGGTACGCGGAGATCAGTGCCTCCAAAGGAGACGATGCCTGACTCCTCGTGAAACTTGATAGGAGTCCCAGAATTCCTTTGGCAAGTGGAAAGGGACCCTTGGTCTCCCGCCTCAGCTGGAGAGGCGTCCCAATTGCCCTGCCAAGCCTCGAGGAGAATCCCGAGTTGTCCCTCGCAACTAGGCAGGAGTCCTGACGTCGCTGAACAAACACGTGTGTGGAAGGGCCATCCCCGTCGTAACTCGAGAATATACCCCAGGTTCCCGCCGCAACTCGAGAAAAACCATGAGACTTCCCCCTCGCCGCGAGATGAGGCCCGATTCCCCTGCTCTGCATGCAGAGCAATTCCGTGTTGCACATCACACATGAAAGGAGCCTTGATTTCCTTGATGGCACTCCAGAGAAACCCCAAGAACACTGTTTCAAGGTTGAGGGATACTGAGGTCACTGTAGCAACAAGAAAGAGCTCCGTGGACCAAAAATCAACTCGAGATGAGAGGTTAGTCCCTGGCTTCGACTCCAGAGGAATACCACCTTACCACAAGCACCTCAAGAGGAGGCTTCTCTCAGCTCTATGTATGTGAGAGGGACCCTGCGTTTGCGGCCTCAAGTGGAATGGAGACCGCGATGCCCTGACTCGAAATAAGGCCGGATATCCCTGCAGTGACTTGAATGCAGGCTCGTCTTGCATCTCCCAAGACGAAAGGATGTCTGAATCCCCTGTGGAGACCACAGAGAAAGACCGAGTTCCCCACCTCATCGCGACCGGAGGCCTCACATCCTTTGAAAACTCCAGAGGTACGCGGAGATCAGTGCCTCCAAAGGAGACGATGCCTGACTCCTCGTGAAACTTGATAGGAGTCCCAGGATTCCTGTGGCAAGTGGAAAGGGACCCTTGGTCTCCCGCCTCAGCTGGAGAGCCGTCGCAATTGCCCTGCCAAGCCTCGAGGAGAATCCCGAGTTGTCCCTCGCAACTAGGCAGGAGTCCTGACGTCGCTGAACAAACACGTGGGTGGAAGGGCCATCCCCGTCTTAACTCGAGAATATACCCCAGGTTCCCGCCGCAACTCGAGAAAAACCATGAGACTTCCCCCTCGCCGCGAGATGAGGCCCGATTAACCTGCACTGCGTGCAGAGCAATTCCGTGTTGCACATCACACATGAAAGGAGCCTTGATTTCCTTGACGGCACTCCAGAGAAACCCCAAGAACACTGTTTCAAGGTTGAGGGATCCTGAGGTCACTGTAGCAACACGAAAGAGCTCCGTGGACCAAAAATCAACCTGAGATGAGAGGTTAGTCCCTGGCTTCGACTCCAGAGGAATACCACCTTACCACAAGCACCTCAAGAGGAGGCTTCTCTCAGCTCTATGTATGTGAGAGGGACCCTGAGTTTGCGGCCTTAAGTGGAATGGAGACCGCGATGCCCTGACTCGAAATAACGCGGGATATCCCTGCAGTGACTTGAATGCAGGCTCGTCTTGCATCTCCCAAGACGAAAGGATGTCTGAATCCCCTGTGGAGACCACAGAGAAAGACCTAGCTCCCCACCTCATCGCGACCGGAGGCCTCACATCCTTTGAAAACTCCAGAGGTACGCGGAGATCAGTGCCTCCAAAGGAGACGATACCTGACTCCTCGTGAAACTTGATAGGAGTCCCAGGATTCCTGTGGCACGTGGAAAGGGACACTTGGTCTCCCGCCTCAGCTGGAGAGGCGTCCCAATTGCCCTGCCAAGCCTCGAGGAGAATCCCGAGTTGTCCCTCGCAACTAGGCAAGAGTCCTGACGTCGCTGAACAGACACGTGGGTGGAAGGGCCATCCCCGTCGTAACTCGAGAATATACCCCAGGTTCCCGCCGCAACTCGAGAAAAACCATGAGACTTCCCCCTCGCCGCGAGATGAGGCCCGATTCCCCTGCACTGCGTGCAGAGCAATTCCGTGTTGCACATCACACATGAAAGGAGCCTTGATTTCCTTGATGGCACTCCAGAGAAACCCCAAGAACACTGTTTCAAGGCTAGAGGGATCCTGAGGTCACTGTAGCAACACGAAAGAGCTCCGTGGACCAAAAATCAACTCGAGATGAGAGGTTAGTCCCTGGCTTCGACTCCAGAGGAATACCACCTTACCACAGGCACCTCAATAGGAGGCTTCTCTCAGCTCTAGCTATGTGAGAGGGACCCTGGGTTTGCGGCCTCAAGTGGAATGGACACCGCGATTTCCTGACGCGAAATAAGGCCGGATATCCCCGCAGTGACTTGAATGCAGGCTCGTCTTGCATCTCCCAAGACGAAAGGATGTCTGAATCCCCTGTGGAGACCACAGAGAAAGACCTAGTTCCCCACCTCATCGCGACCGGAGGCCTCACATCCTTTGAAAACTCCAGAGGTACGCGGAGATCAGTGCCTCCAAAGGAGACGATGCCTGACTCCTCGTGAAACTTGATAGGAGTCCCAGGATTCCTGTGGCACGTGGAAAGGGACCCTTGGTCTCCCGCCTCAGCTGGAGAGGCGTCGCAATTGCCCTGCCAAGCCTCGAGGAGAATCCCGAGTTGTCCCTCGCAACTAGGCAGGAGTCCTGACGTCGCTGAACAAACACGTGGGTGGAAGGGCCATCCCCGTCGTAACTCGAGAATATACCCCAGGTTCCCGCCGCAACTCGAGAAAAACCATGAGACTTCCCCCTCGCCGGGAGATGAGACCCGATTAACGTGCACTGCGTGCAGAGCAATTGCGTGTTGCACATCACACATGAAAGGAGCCTTGATTTCCTTGATGGCCCTCCAGAGAAACCCCAAGAACACTGTTTCAAGGCTAGAGGGATCCTGAGGTCCCTGTAGCAGCACGAAAGAGCTCTGTGGACCATGAATCAACTCGAGATGAGAGGTTAGTCCTTGGCTTCGACTCCAGAGGAATACCACCTTACCACAAGCACCTCAAGAGGAGGCTTCTCTCAGCTCTAGGTATGTGAGAGGGACCCTGATTTTGCGGCCTCAAGTGGAATGGACACTGCAATGCCCTGACGCAAAATAAGGCCGGATATCCCTGCAGTGACTTGAATGCAGGCTCGTCTTGCATCTCCCAAGATAAACGGATGTCTGAATCCCCTGTGGAGACCACAGAGAAAGACCTAGTTACCCACCTCATCGCGACCGGAGGCCTCACATCATTTGAAAACTCCAGAGGTACGCGGAGATCAGTGCCTCCAAAGGAGACGATGCCTGACTCCTCGTGAAACTTGATAGGAGTCCCAGGATTCCTGTGGCACGTGGAAAGGGACACTTGGTCTCCCGCCTCAGCTGGAGAGGCGTCCCAATTGCCCTGCCAAGCCTCGAGGAGAATCCCGAGTTGTCCCTCGCAACTAGGCAGGAGTCCTGACGTCGCTGAACAAACACGTGGGTGGAAGGGCCATCCCCGTCGTAACTCGAGAATATACCCCAGGTTCCCGCCGCAACTCGAGAAAAACCATGAGACTTCCCCCTCGCCGAGAGATGAGGCCCGATTCCCCTGCACTGCGTGCAGAGCAATTCCGTGTTGCACATCACACATGAAAGGAGCCTTGAATTCCTTGATGGCACTCCAGAGAAACCCCAAAAACACTGTTTCAAGGCTAGAGGGATCCTGAGGTCACTGTAGCAACACGAAAGAGCTCCGTGGACCAAAAATCAACTCGAGATGAGAGGTTAGTCCGTGGCTTCGACTCCAGAGGAATACCACCTTACCACAGGCACCTCAAGAGGAGGCTTCTCTCAGCTCTAGCTATGTGAGAGGGACCCTGAGTTTGCGGCCTCAAGTGGAATGGACAACGCAATTTCCTGACGCGAAATAAGGCCGGATATCCCTGCAGTGACTTGAATGCAGGCTCGTCTTGCATCTCCCAAGACGAAAGGATGTCTGAATCCCCTGTGGAGACCACAGAGAATGACCTAGTTCCCCACCTCATCGCGACCGGAGGCCTCACATCCTTTGAAAACTCCAGAGGTACACGGAGATCAGTGCCTCCAAAGGAGACGATGCCTGACTCCTCGTGAAACTTGATAGGAGTCCCAGGATTCCTGTGGCACGTGGAAAGGGACACTTGGTCTCCCGCCTCAGCTGGAGAGGCGTCCCAATTGCCCTGCCAAGCCTCGAGGAGAATCCCGAGTTGTCCCTCGCAACTAGGCAGGAGTCCTGACGTCCCTGAACAAACACGTGGGTGGAAGGGGCATCCCCGTCGTAACTCGAGAATATACCCCAGGTTCCCGCCGCAACTCGAGAAAAACCATGAGACTTCCCCCTAGCTGCGAGATGAGGCCCGATTCCCCTGCACTGCGTGCAGAGCAATTGCGTGTTGCACATCACACATGAAAGGAGCCTTGATTTCCTTGATGGCACTCCAGAGAAACCCCAAGAACACGGTTTCAAGGCTGGAGGGATCCTGAGGTCCCTGTAGCAGCACGAAAGAGCTCCGTGGACCATGAATCAACTCGAGATGAGAGGTTAGTCCCTGGCTTCGACTCCAGAGGAATACCACCTTACCACAAGCACCTCAAGAGGAGGCTTCTCTCAGCTCTAGGTATGTGAGAGGGACCCTGAGTTTGCGGCCTCAAGTGGAATGGACACCGCGATGCCCTGACTCGAAATAAGGCCGGATATCCCTGCAGTGACTTGAATGCAGGCTCGTCTTGCATCTCCCAAGACGAAAGGATGTCTGAATCCCCTGTGGAGACCACAGAGAAAGACCTAGTTCCCCACCTCATCGCGACCGGAGGCCTCACATCCTTTGAAAACTCCAGAGGTACGCGGAGATCAGTGCCTCCAAAGGAGACGATGCCTGACTCCTCATGAAACTTGATAGGAGTCCCAGGATTCCTGTGGCACATGGAAAGGGACCCTTGGTCTCCCGCCTCAGCTGGAGAGGCGTCCCAATTGCCCTGCCAAGCCTCGAGGAGAATCCCGAGTTGTCCCTCGCAACTAGGCAGGAGTCCTGACGTCGCTGAAGAAACACGTGGGTGGAAGGGCCATCCCCGTCGTAACTCGAGAATATACCCCAGGTTCCCGCCGCAACTCGAGAAAAACCATGAGACTTCCCCCTCGCCGCGAGATGAGGCCCGATTCCCCTGCACTGCGTGCAGAGCAATTCCGTCTTGCACATCACACATGAAAGGAGCCTTGATTTCCTTGACGGCACTCCAGAGAAACCCCAAGAACACTGTTTCAAGGTTGAGGGATCCTGAGGTCACTGTAGCAACACGAAAGAGCTCCGTGGACCAAAAATCAACCCGAGATGAGAGGTTAGTCCCTGGCTTCGACTCCAGAGGAATACCACCTTACCACAAGCACCTCAAGAGGAGGCTTCTCTCAGCTCTATGTATGTGAGAGGGACCCTGAGTTTGCGGCCTTAAGTGGAATGGAGACCGCGATGCCCTGACTCGAAATAACGCGGGATATCCCTGCAGTGACTTGAATGCAGGCTCGTCTTGCATCTCCCAAGACGAAAGGATGTCTGAATCCCCTGTGGAGACCACAGAGAAAGACCTAGCTCCCCACCTCATCGCGACCGGAGGCCTCACATCCTTTGAAAACTCCAGAGGTACGCGGAGATCAGTGCCTCCAAAGGAGACGATGCCTGACTCCTCGTGAAACTTGATAGGAGTCCCAGGATTCCTGTAGCACGTGGAAAGGGACACTTGGTCTCCCGCCTCAGCTGGAGAGGCGTCCCAATTGCCCTGCCAAGCCTCGAGGAGAATCCCGAGTTGTCCCTCGCAACTAGGCAGGAGTCCTGACGTCGCTGAACAAACACGTGGGTGGAAGGGGCATCCCCGTCGTAACTCGAGAATATACCCCAGGTTCCCGCCGCAACTCGAGAAAAACCATGAGACTTCCCCCTCGCTGCGAGATGAGGCCCGATTCCCCTGCACTGCGTGCAGAGCAATTGCGTGTTGCACATCACACATGAAAGTGAAAGGTTGTTGCTGAACGATAAGACGCGGGATTCTTGGCCTCCGGAGGAGACGAATTCAATCCGGGGCCAGAGACGAGGCTGGATCGCTCAGAGCTTTTGTGTTATAAAGTTTTATTAAAGTATAGAGAAAGCTTCTGACATAGGCATCAGAAGGGGGCAAAAGAGTACCCCCCTCCTAGTCTTTAGCTGTATGTTATATAGTCACTCACAGTCTGTTAATGAAATGAAAGGAATGTCATAAAATTTAGAATAGCATCAGATAATTCATTCCAGGCCATAAAACGATTGACTTGAATCTTGTAGAAGGGCAGAATACCAACAAATAGTTCCGTTTACATAGATTAGGGGAACAATACCTGAGTAAGTAAGTTAGGCCGTTTGGCGGAACCAACTTGAAGATAGAGTCTGGGGTTCATTAACATAGCTTAAGACAACATTTCCATACGAAAAAGGCATGTATTGGTTAACTCAAAGTTTGAGAGTAGTTAGCTTTAGGTGAGACCAGGTGTCATGGCAACACAGAATGTTAAGAGAAACCTCCTTTTAAATTTGTATAGAGAAGGAAAAACAGATCGCTGGTTTGTTTCTTCCTGCCGCTTAAGAGAGATAAAAATGTCTGGCACTTACAGCCTCTTTCCTCCATTTGGAGACCCCTGGCCTTCTTGCCTGTTACCCTCTCATTCCCCCCTTTTCTTTTAGGAGAATTATGTTGCCTAGGGAAAAGGGGCGTCGTTTTCATTCCATAACTGCTTCCGAGCTGACAAGGGGCGTTGTCCCTAAATTGGTGAGGCAACATATTCTCCTAATCCTCATAATGAGGATGTCTGATCCAGGGGCCCCAAATAGTAGTCGGAAGAAGCTGCAGTGATAGCAGGAGTTTGAGCAACCATTTGTAACTTAAAAGCTTTCATGCGACTAGAAACAAATCTAGTTACACAGTTACAGATGCAGGGAGCAAACAGCAAAAACAAAACAATCAGAATTATTGTAATTAAGATAGTTTTCCACCATGGGGAACTAGTTAACGTCTCCCAAAGTGAGGCAATTGAGGCTTCAGGAGTATCCATGGCCCCAATCATCTTGTTCATGTGTTTAGTAAAATGAGTAACATTAGTGCTCATATCAGGTATATATGTGCAGCATTGAGTATGAATGATGGCACAAGTTCCTCCTTGTGCAGCTGTCAGAATATCTAAAGCCAATCTGTTTTGTAAAACCACCTTTCTAATTTGTGCTTGTTCAGCAATTTCAGACAATAGAGTATAAGGATTAGGCACCACGGGGTGTAAAGGAACCACAGCCTCATTTATTATTCGTAAATCTTGAACTAATCTCCATTTATCATTTGATTTTTTTACACCCAAAATAGGAGTGTTGCATGGACTGTTACAGGGAACTAATAGGGCCTGCTCTTTTAAATTCTCAATGATGGGTTTTAATCCTTCCTTAACCTCAGGTTTCAGTGGATACTGCTTCTTATGTGGGAATAAGTGTGGGTCTTTGAGCTTGACAACCACAGGAATAGCATTTTGTGCTCGACCCACAGATTTTCCATCAGCCCATACTCTAGGATTCACATTTTGTTCAACTAAAGGGAGAGAAAGGGAAGGCTCCATATTCATGAAAACAGAGGCATGGACCTTGCTCAGTATATCCCTCCCCAAAAGGGGTGAGGGTGATTCTGGCACGATAAGAAACTTGTGTGAAAATAGCACAGAATCCCAGTTGCATGATAGAGAATAACTGAAGTAATACCTTTTGGCTCGTCCAGACAGTCCCATTACGGAAGCGGATCGGGAAGAAAGTGGGCCAGGGGCTTCAGTAAGCACGGAGTAAGTTGTCCCAGTATCTAAAAGGAAATTGACGGATTGGCCTCCCACTGTTATTAATACCCGGGGTTCCTCAGGTGTAATTAGGACGGGAGCTTGTGTGGGGACCCCCGGGCACCTTCAGTCCTGATTGTCTTGAGAGTCAGACCCCTGAGACCTACGCCTCTGGGGGCAGTCTCTCCTCCAGTGTGGTCCCTTGCAGACCGGACATGGAGCCGGGGGCGGCTTAGATGCTTGAGGGCAATCCCGCTTGAGATGCCCCTCCTTTCCACAGCAATAGCAAGCCCATCCCTTTTCACCTGGGTCCCTCTGGGCATTTTTCTCAGGCTGCTTAAGAACGGTTTTCATAGCCATTGCGAGGGCTTCCGCCTTTTCCTTCGTCTTTCTCTGCCTTTCTTTCTTTTCCTCATATTCCCTACCATAATAGACTGTCTGAGCCAGTTGTAACAGATTATCTAAAGACTGATTTGGTCCATACGCCCGTTTTGATAACTTACGGCGAATATCTGGAGCCGACTGAGTGAGAAATTTATCTTTTAAGATCACTTTCCCTTCTTCACTTTCGGGATCAATCTCAGTGAATCTGCAAAGGGCTTCTCTCAGTCTATCTAGGAATTTACCAGGAGCTTCTTTCTCCTCCTGTTCTATGTCTGCCAGTTTGCCATAGTTTAAAGGCTTAGAACGCGCCTGTCTGAGTCCTTCAAGAATACATCTGACAAAATGACTCTGATCCCATCTTCCTTTAGCAGTGTTATAGTCCCAGTCTGGTTCTGTAGCTGGGACCGCCTGACTCCCAGTGGGGACCGTGGCCATGCAGTATCACATAGGAAGACCAGGTGTGTCTTCTTTAAGCCCTGGGGATCAAATCTATCCCAGTTTTTCAGGATACAGTTCAAAGGAGTGAGGCTGGAATTGTTAGCTCCCATCTGTAAGAGAGAAAAAAAGCGACCAGCGCCATTTTTTCTACCGGAGGCGTCCCTCCCTGCTCTAGATGGGGGTGTAGACAGACGTTACACCAAAGCTTTTCCTTCCTGGTCGGACTTAGTCTGTCCCTTACCGACGCAGGCGTCACACTCGTCCCTCCCGGTTCTACCACCGAGACGGGGTGGGGATACACCAGGGGTAGACCTGATGACATCCCTGACTGACGTCCAGCCCTTCACCTCGCTTGCCTCTGATGCCACCCGGGGCGCAATCAGAGTAACCTTCCGGAATGCTTCCCAAGCTAAGACCTCTGGGGGAAACATTCATCACCTGAGTGCCTGTGCACGACCCTGAGTACATTTCTGACCGCAATAAGACCGATACAACATGAAACTGAGATGTTCCTTCCAAGCGTCACCACACCGGTGTAAGAGCCTCCTCTGGTCCACTAAGAGCCAGTGTTACCAAAGGAAAAAACCATTGCAGTTCCAATCTGAGTAACCTTTAACCTCAGAGATGCTCTGGGAGTTGGAGCTCCATCTAGCTTCCGAGCTTTCCATGCCTAGCGAGGCTAGGCGCTTCCTGACTACCAATCCAAGTTTGAGACCTAGACCACAGTAGAGTAGCAACATAGGTCACAAGTCCCTTGAAAGTCTATGATCCGATAGATAAGGTTAGTACTTCTAATTCCCAAGGAGTTATGAAATGGTCAAAGAGACCGAAAAGTTTGACCGAGAAAGGAGAGTTCGGTCCACACACTTTGCCCGTTTCTGGTCAGTTCCCGAAGGAGACATTGGTTGCCTCTTGGCATTGGCAGGTCAGTATAAACGCCCGACAGGTTTTTGCCATAGCCTTATGAGGTCACCGCGGGACCGCAGAGCAGGGCTCCTCACTTGCTTCGCGCAGGGCGTTTCATTCATTTACACAAGCACACCATAGAGTTAGTAAAGTACAGCGGAAAACGTGTTCGCTAGGAGAACAAAGAACTAGAGCTCCAAGCATCCTTACCTTGTCCTGAAGGATCCCGGACGAGCCCCCAAGATGAAAGGTTGTTGCTGAACGATAAGACGCGGGATTCTTGGCCTCCGGAGGAGACGAATTCAATCCGGGGCCAGAGACGAGGCTGGATCGCTCAGAGCTTTTGTGTTATAAAGTTTTATTAAAGTATAGAGAAAGCTTCTGACATAGGCATCAGAAGGGGGCAAAAGAGTACCCCCCTCCTAGTCTTTAGCTGTATGTTATATAGTCACTCACAGTCTGTTAATGAAATGAAAGGAATGTCATAAAATTTAGAATAGCATCAGATAATTCATTCCAGGCCATAAAACGATTGACTTGAATCTTGTAGAAGGGCAGAATACCAACAAATAGTTCCGTTTACATAGATTAGGGGAACAATACCTGAGTAAGTAAGTTAGGCCGTTTGGCGGAACCAACTTGAAGATAGAGTCTGGGGTT
This sequence comes from Cervus elaphus, assembly GCF_910594005.1. Classification (NCBI taxonomy): domain Eukaryota; kingdom Metazoa; phylum Chordata; class Mammalia; order Artiodactyla; family Cervidae; genus Cervus; species Cervus elaphus. The sequence continues at coordinate 1,770,164 of NW_025316783.1, read as the reverse complement.
CATTAACATAGCTTAAGACAACATTTCCATACGAAAAAGGCATGTATTGGTTAACTCAAAGTTTGAGAGTAGTTAGCTTTAGGTGAGACCAGGTGTCATGGCAACACAGAATGTTAAGAGAAACCTCCTTTTAAATTTGTATAGAGAAGGAAAAACAGATCGCTGGTTTGTTTCTTCCTGCCGCTTAAGAGAGATAAAAATGTCTGGCACTTACAGCCTCTTTCCTCCATTTGGAGACCCCTGGCCTTCTTGCCTGTTACCCTCTCAAAAGGAGCCTTGATTTCCTTGATGGCACTCCAGAGAAACCCCAAGAACACTGTTTCAAGGCTGGAGGGATCCTGAGGTCCCTGTAGCAGCACGAAAGAGCTCCGTGGACCATGAATCAACTCGAGATGAGAGGTTAGTCCCTGGCTTCGACTCCAGAGGAATACCACCTTACCACAAGCACCTCAAGAGGAGGCTTCTCTCAGCTCTAGGTATGTGAGAGGGACCCTGAGTTTGTGGCCTCAAGTGGAATGGACACCGCGATGCCCTGACTCGAAATAAGGCCGGATATCCCTGCAGTGACTTGAATGCAGGCTCGTCTTGCATCTCCCAAGACGAAAGGATGTCTGAATCCCCTGTGGAGACCACAGAGAAAGACCTAGTTCCCCACCTCATCGCGACCGGAGGCCTCACATCCTTTGAAAACTCCAGAGGTAAGCGGAGATCAGTGCCTCCAAAGGAGACGATGCCTGACTCCTCATGAAACTTGATAGGAGTCCCAGGATTCCTGTGGCACATGGAAAGGGACCCTTGGTCTCCCGCCTCAGCTGGAGAGGCGTCCCAATTGCCCTGCCAAGCCTCGAGGAGAATCCCGAGTTGTCCCTCGCAACTAGGCAGGAGTCCTGACGTCGCTGAAGAAACACGTGGGTGGAAGGGCCATCCCCGTCGTAACTCGAGAATATACCCCAGGTTCCCGCCGCAACTCGAGAAAAACCATGAGACTTCCCCCTCGCCACGAGATGAGGCCCGATTCCCCTGCACTGCGTGCAGAGCAATTCCGTGTTGCACATCACACATGAAAGGAGCCTTGATTTCCTTGATGGCACTCCAGAGAAACACCAAGAACACTGTTTCAAGGCTAGAGGGATCCTGAGGTCACTGTAGCAACACGAAAGAGCTCCGTGGACCAAAAATCAACTCGAGATGAGAGGTTAGTCCCTGGCTTCGACTTCAGGGGAATACCCCCTTACCACAAGCACCTCAAGAGGAGGCTTCTCTCAGCTCTAGGTATGTGAGAGGGACCCTGAGTTTGCGGCCTCAAGTGGAATGGACACCGCGATGCCCTGACTCGAAATAAGGCTGGGTATCCCTGCAGTGACTTGAATGCAGGCTCGTCTTGCATCTCCCAAGACGAAAGGATGTCTGAATCCCCTGTGGAGACCACAGAGAAAGACCTAGTTCCCCACCTCATCGCGACCGGAGGCCTCACATCCTTTGAAAACTCCAGAGGTACGCGGAGATCAGTGCCTCCAAAGGAGACGATGCCTGACTCCTCGTGAAACTTGATAGGAGTCCCAGGATTCCTGTGGCACGTGGAAAGGGACCCTTGGTCTCCCGCCTCAGCTGGAGAGGCGTCCCAATTGCCCTGCCAAGCCTCGAGGAGAATCCCCAGTTGTCCCTCGCAACAAGGCAGGAGTCCTGACGTCGCTGAAGAAACACGTGGGTGGAAGGGCCATCCCCGTCGTAACTCGAGAATATAACCCAGGTTCCCGCCGCAATTCGAGAAAACCATGAGACTTCCCCCTCGACGCGAGAGGAGGCCCGATTCCCCTGCACTGCGTGCAGAGCAATTCCGTGTTGCACATCACACATGAAAGGAGCCTTGATTTCCTTGATGGCACTCCAGTGAAACCCCAAGAACACTGTTTCAAGGCTAGAGGGATCCTGAGGTCACTGTAGCAACACGAAAGAGCTCCGTGGACCAAAAATCAACTCGAGATGAAAGGTTAGTCCCTGGCTTCGACTCCAGGGGAATACCACCTTACCACAAGCTCCTCAAGAGGAGGCTTCTCTCAGCTCTAGGTATGTGAGAGGGACCCTGATTTTGCGGCCTCAAGTGGAATGGACACCGCGATGCCCTGACTCGAAATAAGGCCGGATATCTCTGCAGTGACTTGAATGCAGGCTCGTCTTGCATCTCCCAAGATAAACGGATGTCTGAATCCCCTGTGGAGACCGCAGAGAAAGACCTAGTTACCCACCTCATCGCGACCGGAGGCCTCACATCCTTTGAAAACTCCAGAGGTACGCGGAGATCAGTGCCTCCAAAGGAGACGATGCCTGACTCCTCGTGAAACTTGATAGGAGTCGCAGGATTCCTGTGGCACGTGGAAAGGGACCCTTGGTCTCCCGCCTCAGCTGGAGAGGCGTCCCAATTGCCCTGCCAAGCCTCGAGGAGAATCCCGAGTTGTCCCTCGCAACTAGGCAGGAGTCTGACTTCGCTGAACAAACACGTGGGTGGAAGGGCCATTCCCGGCGTAACTCGAGAATATACCCCAGGTTCCAATCGCAACTCGATAAAAACCATTAGACTTCCCCCTCGCCGCAAAATGAGGCCCGATACCCTGCACTGCGTGCAGAGCAATTCCGTGTTGCACATCACACATGAAAGGAGCCTTGATTTCCTTGATGGCACTCCAGAGAAACCCCAAGAACACTGTTTCAAGGCTAGAGGGATTCTGAGGTCACTGTAGCAACACGAAAGAGTTCCGTGGACCAAAAATCAACTCGAGATGAGAGGTTAGTCCCTGACTTCGACTCCAGAGGAATACCACCTTACCACAAGCACCTCAAGAGGAGGCTTTTCGCAGCTCTAGGTATGTGAGAGGGACCCTGAGTTTGAGGCCTCAAGTGGAATGGACACCGCAATGCCCTGACTCGAAATAAGGCCGGATATCACTGCAGTGACTTGAATGCAGGCTCGTCTTGCATCTCCCAAGACGAAAGGATGTCTGAATCCCCTGTGGAGACCACAGAGAAAGACCTAGTTCCCCACCTCATCGCAACTGGAGGCCTCACATCCTTTGAAAACTCCAGAGGTAGGCGGAGATCAGTGCCTCCAAAGGAGACGATGCCTGATTCCTCGTGAAACTTGATAGGAGTCCCAGGATCCCTGTGGCACGTGGAAAGGGATTCTTGGTCTCCCGCCTCAGCGGGAGAGTCGTCCCAATTGCCCTGCCAAGCCTCGAGGAGAATCCCGAGTTGTCCCTCGCAACTAGGCCGGAGTCCTGACGTGGCTGAACAAACACGTGGGTGGAAGGGCCATCCCCGTCGTAACTCGAGAATATACCCCAGGTTCCCGCCGCAACTCGAGAAAAACCATGAGACTTCCCCCTCGCCGCGAGATCAGGCCCGATTCCGCTGCACTGCGTGCAGAGCAATTCCGTGTTGCACATCACACATGAAAGGAGCCTTGATTTCCTTGATGGCACTCCAGAGAAACCCCAAGAACACTGTTTCAAGGTTGAGGGATCCTGAGGTCACTGTAGCAACACGAAAGAGCTCCGTGGACCAAAAATCAACTCGAGATGAGAGGTTAGTCCCTGGCTTCGACTCCAGAGGAATACCACCTTACCACAAGCACCTCAAGAGGAGGCTTTTCGCAGCTCTAGGTATGTGAGAGGGACCCTGAGTTTGCGGCCTCAAGTGGAATGGAGACCGCGATGCCCTGACTCGAAATAAGCCTGGATATCCCTGCAGTGACTTGAATGCAGGCTCGTCTTGCATCTCCCAAGACGAAAGGATGTCTGAATACCCTGTGGAGACCACAGAGAAAGACCTAGTACCCACCTCATCGCGACCGGAGGCCTCACATCCTTTGAAAACTCCAGAGGTACGCGGAGATCAGTGCCTCCAAAGGAGACGATGCCTGACTCCTCGTGAAACTTGATAGGAGTCCCAGGATTCCTGTGGCACGTGGAAAGGGACCCTTTGCCTCCCGCCTCAGCTGGAGAGGCGTCCCAATTGCCCTGCCAAGCCTCGAGAAGAATCCCGAGTTGTCCCTCGCAACTAGGCAGGAGTCCTGACGTCGCTGAACAAACATGTGGGTGGAAGGGCTATATCCGTCGTAACTCGAGAATATACCCCAGGTTCCTGCCGCAACTCGAGAAAAACCATGAGGCTTCCCCCTCACCGCGAGATGAGGCCCGATTCCCCTGCACTGCGTGCAGAGCAATTCCGTGTTGCACATCACACATGAAAGGAGCCTTGATTTCCTTGATGGCACTCCAGAGAAACCCCAAGAACACTGTTTCAAGGTTGAGGGATGCTGAGGTCACTGTAGCAACACGAAAGAGCTCCGTGGACCAAAAATCAACTCGAGATGAGAGGTTAGTCCCTGGCTTCGACTCCAGAGGAATACCACCTTACCACAAGCACCTCAAGAGGAGGCTTCTCTCAGCTCTAGGTATGTGAGAGGGACCCTGAGTTTGCGGCCTCAAGTGGAATGGAGACCCCGATGCCCTGACTCGAAATAAGGCTGGATATCCCTGCAGTGACTTGAATGCAGGCTCGTCTTGCATCTCCCAAGACGAAAGGATGTCTGAATCCCCTGTGGAGACCACAGAGAAAGACCTAGTTCCCCACCTCATCGCGAACGGAGGCCTCACATCCTTTGAAAACTCCAGAGGTACGCGGAGATCAGTGCCTCCAAAGGAGACGATGCCTGATTCCTCCTGAAACTTTATAGGAGTCTCAGGATTCCTGTGGCACGTGGAACGGGACCCTTGGTCTCCCGCCTCAGCTGGAGAGGGGTCCCAATTGCCCTGCCAAGCCTCGAGGAGAATCCCGAGTTGTCCCTCGCAACTAGGCAGGAGTCCTGATGTCGCTGAACAAACACGTGGGTGGAAGGGCCATCCCGGTCGTAACTCGAGAATATACCCCAGGTTCCCGCCGCAACTCGAGAAAAACCATGAGACTTCCCCCTCGCCGCGAGATGAGGCCCGATTCCCCTGCACTGTGTGCAGAGCAATTCCGTGTTGCACATCACACATGAAAGGAGCCTTGATTTCCTTGATGGCACTGCAGAGAAACCCCAAGAACACTGTTTCAAGGCTAGAGGGATTCTGAGGTCACTGTAGCAACACGAAAGAGCTCCGTGGACCAAAAATCAACTCGAGATGAAAGTTTAGTCCCTGGCTTCGACTCCAGGGGAATACCACCTTACCACAAGCTCCTCAAGAGGAGGCTTCTCTCAGCTCTAGGTATGTGAGAGGGACCCTGATTTTGCGGCCTCAAGTGGAATGGACACCGCGATGCCCTGACTCGAAATAAGGCCGGATATCCCTGCAGTGACTTGAATGCAGGCTCATCTTGCATCTCCCAAGATAAACGGATGTCTGAATCCCCTGTGGAGACCGCAGAGAAAGACCTAGTTCCCCACCTCATGGCGACCGGAGGCCTCACATCCTTTGAAAACTCCAGAGGTACGCGGAGATCAGTGCCTCCAAAGGAGACGATGCCTGACTCCTCGTGAAACTTGATAGGAGTCCCAGGATTCCTGTGGCACGTGGAAAGGGACCCTTGGTCTCCCGCCTCAGCTGGAGAGGCGTCCCAATTTCCCTGCCAAGCCTCGAGGAGAATCCCGAGTTGTCCCTCGCAACTAGGCAGGAGTCTGACGTCGCTGAAGAAACACGTGGGTGGAAGGGCCATCCCCGTCGTAACTCGAGAATATACCCCCGTTCCAATCGCAACTCGAGAAAAACCATGAGACTTCCCCCTCGCCGCAAAATGAGGCCCGATACCCTGCACTGCGTGCAGAGCAATTCCGTGTTGCACATCACACATGAAAGGAGCCTTGATTTCCTTGATGGCACTCCAGAGAAACCCCAAGAACACTGTTTCAAGGCTAGAGGGATCCTGAGGTCACTGTAGCAACACGAAAGAGCTCCGTCGACCAAAAATCAACTGGAGATGAGAGGTTAGTCCCTGGCTTCGACTCCAGAGGAATACCACCTTACCACAAGCACCTCAAGAGGAGGCTTCTCTCAGCTCTATGTATGTGAGAGGGACCCTGAGTTTGCGGCCTCAAGTGGAATGGACACCGCGATGCCCTGACTCGAAATCAGGCCGGATATCCCTGCAGTGACTTGAATGCAGGCTCGTCTTGCATCTCCCAAGATGAAAGGATGTCTGAATCACCTGTGGAGACCACAGAGAAAGACCTAGTTCCCCACCTCATCGCAACTGGAGGCCTCACATCCTTTGAAAACTCCAGAGGTACGCGGAGATCAGTGCCTCCAAAGGAGACGATGCCTGATTCCTCGTGAAACTTGATAGGAGTCCCAGGATCCCTGTGGCACGTGGAAAGGGATTCTTGGTCTCCCGCCTCAGCGGGAGAGTCGTCCCAATTGCCCTGCCAAGCCTCGAGGAGAATCCCGAGTTGTCCCTCGCAACTAGGCCGGAGTCCTGACGAGGCTGAACAAACACGTGGGTGGAAGGGCCATCCCCGTTGTAACTCGAGAATATACCCCAGGTTCCCGCCGCAACTCGAGAAAAACCATGAGACTTCCCCCTCGCCGCGAGATCAGGCCCGATTCCGCTGCACTGCGTGCAGAGCAATTCCGTGTTGCACATCACACATGAAAGGAGCCTTGATTTCCTTGATGGCACTCCAGAGAAACCCCAAGAACACTGTTTCAAGGCTAGAGGGATCCTGAGGTCAGTGTAGCAACACGAAAGAGCTCCGTCGACTAAAAATCAACTCGAGATGAGAGGTTAGTCCCTGGCTTCGACTCCAGAGGAATACCACCTTACCACAAGCACCTCAAGAGGAGGCTTCTCTCAGCTCTAGGTATGTGAGAGGGACCCTGAGTTTGCGGCCTCAAGTGGAATGGACACCGCGATGCCCTGACCCGAAATAAGGCCGGATATCCCTGCAGTGACTTGAATGCAGGCTCGTCTTGCATCTCCCAAGACGAAAGGATGTCTGAATCCCCTGTGGAGACCACAGAGAATGACCTAGTTCCCCACCTCATCGCGACCGGAGGCCTCACATCCTTTGAAAACTCCAGAGGTACGCGGAGATCAGTGCCTCCAAAGGAGACGATGCCTGACTCCTCGTGAAACTTGATAGGAGTCCCAGGATTCCTGTGGCACGTGGAAAGGGACCCTTGGTCTCCCGCCTCAGCTGGAGAGGCGTCCCAATTGCCCTGCCAAGCCTCGAGGAGAATCCCGAGTTGTCCCTCGCAACAAGGCAGGAGTCCTGCCGTCGCTGAACAAACACGTGGGTGGAAGGGCCATCCCCGTCGTAACTCGAGAATATACCCCAGGTTCCCGCCGCAACTCGAGAAAAACCATGAGACTTCCCCCTCGACGCAAAATAAGGCTCGATACCCTGCACTGCGTGCAGAGCAATTCCGTGTTGCACATCACACATGAAAGGAGCCTTGATTTCCTTGATGGCACTCCAGAGAAACCCCAAGAACACTGTTTCAAGGCTAGAGGGATCCTGAGGTCACTGTAGTAACACGAAAGAGCTCCGTGGACCAAAAATCAACTCGAGATGAGAAGTTTTTCCCTGGCTTCGACTCCAGAGGAATACCACCTTACCACAAGCACCTCAAGAGGAGGCTTCTCTCAGCTCTAGGTATGTGAGAGGGACCCTGAGTTTGCGGCCTCAAGTGGAATGGACACCGCGATGCCCTGACTCGAAATAAGGCCGGATATCCCTGCAGTGACTTGAATGCAGGCTCGTCTTGCATCTCCCAAGACGAAAGGATGTCTGAATCCCCTGTGGAGACCACAGAGAAAGACCTAGTTCCCCACTTCATCGCGACCGGAGGCCTCACATCCTTTGAAAACTCCAGAGGTAGGCGGAGATCAGTGCCTCCAAAGGAAACGATGCCTGACTCCTCGTGAAACTTGATAGGAGTCCCAGGATTCCTGTGGCACGTGGAAAGGGACCCTTGGTCTCCCGCCTCAGCTGGAGAGGCGTCCCAATTGCCCTGCCAAGCCTCGAGGATAATCCCGAGTTGTCCCTCGCAACTAGGCAGGAGTCCTGACGTTGCTGAAGAAGCACGTGGATGGAAGGGCCATCCCCGTTGTAACTCGAGAATATACCCCAGATTCCCGCCGCAACTCGAGAAAAACCAATAGACTTCCCCCTTGCCGCGAGATGAGGCCCGATTCCCCTGCACTGCGTGCAGAGCAATTCCGTGTTGCACATCAAAAATGAAAGGAGCCTTGATTTCCTTGATGGCACTCCAGAGAAACCCCAAGAACACTGTTTCAAGGTTGAGGGATCCTGAGGTCACTGTAGCAACACGAAAGAGCTCCGTGGACCAAAAATCAACTCGAGATGAGAGGTTAGTCCCTGGCTTCGACTCCAGAGGAATACCACCTTACCACAAGCACCTCAAGAGGAGGCTTCTCTCAGCTGTATGTATGTGAGAGGGACCCTGAGTTTGCGGCCTCAAGTGGAAGGGAGACCGTGATGCCCTGACGCGAAATAAGGCCGGATATCCCTGCAGTGACTTGAATGCAGGCTCGTCTTGCATCTCCCAAGACGAAAGGATGTCTGAATCCCCTGTGGAGACCACAGAGAATGACCTAGTTCCCCACCTCATCGCGACCGGAGGCCTCACATCCTTTGAAAACTCCAGAGGTACACGGAGATCAGTGCCTCCAAAGGAGACGATGCCTGACTCCTCGTGAAACTTGATAGGAGTCACAGGATTCCTGTGGCACGTGGAAAGGGACACTTGGTCTCTCGCCTCAGCTGGAGAGGCGTCCCAATTGCCCTGCCAAGCCTCGAGGAGAATCCCGAGTTGTCCCTCGCAACTAGGCAGGAGTCCTGACGTCGCTGAACAAACACGTGGGTGGAAGGGCCATCCCCGTCGTAACTCGAGAATATACCCCAGGTTCCCGCCGCAACTCGAGAAAAACCATGAGACTTCCCCCTCGCCGCGAGATGAGGCCCGATTCCCCTGCACTGCGTGCAGAGCAATTCCGTGTTGCACATCACACATGAAAGGAGCCTTGATTTCCTTGATGGCACTCCAGGGAAACCCCAAGAACACTGTTTCAAGGCTGCAGGGATCCTGAGGTCCCTGTAGCAGCACGAAAGAGGTCCGTGGACCATGAATCAACTCGAGATGAGAGGTTAGTCCCTGGCTTCGACTCCAGAGGAATACCACCTTACCACAAGCACCTCAAGAGGAGGCTTCTCTCAGCTCTAGGTATGTGAGAGGGACCCTGAGTTTGCGGCCTCAAGTGGAATGGAGACCGCGATGCCCTGACTCGAAATAAGGCCGGATATCCCTGCAGTGACTTGAATGCAGGCTCGTCTTACATCTCTCAAGACGAAAGGATGTCTGAATCCCCTGTGGAGACCACAGAGAAAGACCTAGTTCCCCACCTCATGGCGACCGGAGGCCTCACATCCTTTGAAAACTCCAGAGGTACGCGGAGATCAGTGCCTCCAAAGGAGACGATGCCTGACTCCTCGTGAAACTTGATAGGAGTCCCAGGATTCCTGTGGCACGTGGAAAGGGAACCTTGGTCTTCCGCCTCAGCTGGAGAGGCGTCCCAATTGCCCTGCCAAGCCTCGAGGAGAATCCCGAGTTGTCCCTCGCAACTAGGCAGGAGTCCTGCCGTCGCTGAACTAACACGTGTGTGGAAGGGCCATCCCCATCGTAACTCGAGATTATACCGCAGGTTCCCGCCGCAACTCGAGAAAAACCACGAGACTTCCCCCTCGCCGCGAGATGAGGCCCGATTCCCCTGCACTGCGTGCAGAGCAATTCCGTGTTGCACATCACACATGAAAGAAGCCTTGATTTCCTTGATGGCACTCCAGAGAAACCCCAAGAACACTGTTTCAAAGTTGAGGGATCCTGAGGTCACTGTAGCAACACGAAAGAGCTCCGTGGACCAAAAATCAACTCGAGATGAGAGATTAGTCCCTGGCTTCGACTCCAGAGGAATACCACCTTACCACAAGCACCTCAAGAGGAGGCTTCTCTCAGCTCTAGGTATGTGAGAGGGACCCTGAGTTTGCGGCCTCAATTGGAATGGAGACCGCGATGCCCTGACTCGAAATAAGGCCGGATATCCCTGCAGTGACTTGAATGCAGGCTCGTCTTACATCTCCCAAGACGAAAGGATGTCTGAATCCCCTGTGGAGACCACAGAGAAAGACCTAGTTCCCCACCTCATCGCGACCGCAGGCCTCACATCCTTTGAAAACTCCAGAGGTACGCGGAGATCAGTCCCTCCAAAGGAGACGATGCCTGACTCCTCGTGAAACTTGATAGGAGTCCCAGGATTCCTGTGGCACGGGGAAAGGGACACTTGGTCTCCCGCCTCAGCTGGACAGGGGTCCCAATTGCCCTGCCAAGCCTCGAGGAGAATCCCGAGTTGTCCCTCGCAACTAGGCAGGAGTCCTGACGTCGCTGAACAAACACGTGGGTGGAAGGGCCATCCCCGTCGTAACTCGAGAATATACCCCAGGTTCCCGCCGCAACTCGAGAAAAACCATGAGACTTCCCCCTCGCCGCGAGATGAGGCCCGATTCCCCTGCACTGCGTGCAGAGCAATTCCGTGTTGCACATCACACATGAAAGGAGCCTTGATTTCCTTGATGGCACTCCAGAGAAACCCCTAGAACACTGTTTCAAGGCTGGAGGGATCCTGAGGTCCCTGTAGCAGCACGAAAGAGCTCCGTGGACCATGAATCAACTCGAGATGAGAGGTTAGTCCCTGGCTTCGACTCCAGAGGAATACCACCTTACCACAAGCACCTCAAGAGGAGGCTTCTCTCAGCTCTAGGTATGTAAGAGGTACCCTGAGTTTGCGGCCTCAAGTGGAATGGACACCGCGATGCCCTGACTCGAAATAAGGCCGGATATCCCTGCAGTGACTTGAATGCAGGCTCGTCTTACATCTCTCAAGACGAAAGGATGTCTGAATCCCCTGTGGAGACCACAGAGAATGACCTAGTTCCCCACCTCATCGCGACCGGAGGCCTCACATCCTTTGAAAACTCCAGAGGTACGCGGAGATCAGTGCCTCCAAAGGAGACGATGCCTGACTCCTCGTGAAACTTGATAGGAGTCCCAGGATTCCTGTGGCACGTGGAAAGGGACCCTTGGTCTCCCGCCTCAGCTGGAGAGGCGTCCCAATTGCCCTGCCAAGCCTCGAGGAGAATCCCGAGTTGTCCCTCGCAACTAGGCAGGAGTCCTGACGTCGCTGAAGAAGCACGTGGGTGGAAGGGCCATCCCCGTCGTAACTCGAGATTATACCGCAGGTTCCCGCCGCAACTCGAGAAAAACCATGAGACTTCCCCCTCGCCGCGAGATGAGGCCCGATTCCCCTGCACTGCGTGCAGAGCAATTCCGTGTTGCACATCACACATGAAAGGAGCCTTGATTTCCTTGATGGCACTCCAGAGAAACCCCAAGAACACTGTTTCAAGGTTGAGGGATCCTGAGGTCACTGTAGCAACACGAAAGAGCTCCGTGGACCAAAAATCAACTCGAGATGAGAGGTTAGTCCCTGACTTCGACTCCAGAGGAATACCACCTTACCACAAGCACCCCAAGAGGAGGCTTCTCTCAGCTTTAGGTATGTGAGAGGGACCCTGAGTTTGCGGCCTCAAGTGGAATGGAGACCGCGATGCCCTGACTCGAAATAAGGCCGGATATCCCTGCAGTGACTTGAATGCAGGCTCGTCTTGCATCTCCCAAGACGAAAGGATGTCTGAATCCCCTGTGGAGACCACAGAGAAAGACCTAGTTCCCCACCTCATCGCGACCGGAGGCCTCACATCCTTTGAAAACTCCAGAGGTACGCGGAGATCAGTGCCTCCAAAGGAGACGATGCCTGACTCCTCGTGAAACTTGATAGGAGTCACAGGATTCCTGTGGCACGTGGAAAGGGACACTTGGTCTCCCGCCTCAGCTGGAGAGGCGTCGCAATTGCCCTGCCAAGCCTCGAAGAGAATCCCGAGTTGTCCCTCGCAACTAGGCAGGAGTCCTGACGTCCCTGAACAAACACGTGGGTGGAAGGGGCATCCCCGTCGTAACTCGAGAATATACCCCAGGTTCCCGCCGCAACTCGAGAAAAACCATGAGACTTCCCCCTCGCCGCGAGATGAGGCCCGATTCCCCTGCACTGCGTGCAGAGCAATTCCGTGTTGCACATCACACATGAAAGGAGCCTTGATTTCCTTGATGGCACTCCAGAGAAACCCCTAGAACACTGTTTCAAGGCTGGAGGGATCCTGAGGTCCCTGTAGCAGCAAGAAAGAGCTCCGTGGACCAAGAATCAACTCGAGATGAGAGGTTAGTCCCTGGCTTCGACTCCAGAGGAATACCACCTGACCACAAGCACCTCAAGAGGAGGCTTCTCTCAGCTCTAGGTATGTGAGAGGTACCCTGAGTTTGCGGCCTCAAGTGGAATGGACACCGCGATGCCCTGACTCGAAATAAGGCCGGATATCCCTGCAGTGACTTGAATGCAGGCTCGTCTTACATCTCTCAAGACGAAAGGATGTCTGAATCCCCTGTGGAGACCACAGAGAAAGACCTAGTTCCCCACCTCATGGCGACCGGAGGCCTCACATCCTTTGAAAACTCCAGAGGTACGCGGAGATCAGTGCCTCCAAAGGAGACGATGCCTGACTCCTCGTGAAACTTGATAGGAGTCCCAGGATTCCTGTGGCACGTGGAAAGGGACCCTTGGTCTTCCGCCTCAGCTGGAGAGGCGTCCCAATTGCCCTGCCAAGCCTCGAGGAGAATCCCGAGTTGTCCCTCGCAACTAGGCAGGAGTCCTGACGTCGCTGAACAAACACGTGGGTGGAAGGGCCATCCCCGTCGTAACTCGAGAATATACCCCAGGTTCCCGCCGCAACTCGAGAAAAACCATGAGACTTCCCCCTCGCCGCGAGATGAGGCCTGATTCCCCTGCACTGCGTGCAGAGCAATTCCGTGTTGCACATCACACATGAAAGGAGCCTTGATTTCCTTGATGGCACTCCAGAGAAATCCCTAGAACACTGTTTCAAGGCTGGAGGGTTCCTGAGGTCCCTGTAGCAACACGAAAGAGCTCCGTGGACCATGAATCAACTCGAGATGAGAGGTTAGTCCCTGGCTTCGACACCAGAGGAATACCACCTTACCACAAGCACCTCAAGAGGAGGCTTCTCTCAGCTCTAGGTATGTGAGAGGGACCCTGAGTTTGCGGCCTCAAGTGGAATGGACACCGCGATGCCCTGACTCGAAATAAGGCCGGATATCCCTGCAGTGACTTGAATGCAGGCTCGTCTTGCATCTCCCAAGACGAAAGGATGTCTGAATCCCCTGTGGAGACCACAGAGAAAGACCTAGTTCCCCACCTCATCGCGACCGGAGGCCTCACATCCTTTGAAAACTCCAGAGGTACGCGGAGATCAGTGCCTCCAAAGGAGACGATGCCTGACTCCTCGTGAAACTTGATAGGAGTCCCAGGATTCCTGTGGCACGTGGAAAGGGACCCTTGGTCTCCCACCTCAGCTGGAGAGGCGTCCCAATTGCCCTGCCAAGCCTCGAGGAGAATCCCGAGTTGTCCCTCGCAACTAGGCAGGAGTCCTGGCGTCGCTAAACAAACACGTGGGTGGAAGGGCCATCCCCGTCGTAACTCGAGAATATACCCCAGGTTCCCGACACAACTCGAGAAAAACCATGAGACTTCCCCCTCGCCGCGAGATGAGGCCCGATTCCCCTGCACTGCGTGCAGAGCAATTCGGTGTTGCACATCACACATGAAAGGAGCCTTGATTTCCTTGATGGCACTCCAGAGAAACCCCTAGAACACTGTTTCAAGGCTGGAGGGATCGTGAGGTCCCTGTAGCAGCACGAAAGAGCTCCGTGGACCATGAATCAACTCGAGATGAGAGGTTAGTCCCTGGCTTCGACTCCAGAGGAATACCACCTTACCACAAGCACCTCAAGAGGAGGCTTCTCTCAGCTCTAGGTATGTAAGAGGTACCCTGAGTTTGCGGCCTCAAGTGGAATGGACACCGCGATGCCCTGACTCGAAATAAGGCCGGATATCCCTGCAGTGACTTGAATGCAGGCTCGTCTTGCATCTCCCAAGACGAAAGGATGTCTGAATCCCCTGTGGAGACCACAGAGAAAGACCTAGTTCCCCACCTCATCGCGACCGGAGGCCTCACATCCTTTGAAAACTCCAGAGGTACGCGGAGATCAGTGCCTCCAAAGGAGACGATGCCTGACTCCTCGTGAAACTTGATAGGAGTCCCAGGATTCCTGTGGCACGTGGAAAGGGACCCTTGGTCTCCCGCCTCAGCTGGAGAGGCGTCCCAATTGCCCTGCCAAGCCTCGAGGAGAATCCCGAGTTGTCCCTCGCAACTAGGCAGGAGTCCTGACGTCGCTGAAGAAACACGTGGGTGGAAGGGCCATCCCCATCGTAACTCGAAAATATACCCCAGGTTCCCGCCGCAACTCGAGAAAAACCAATAGACTTCCCCCTCGCCGCGAGATGAGGCCCGATTCCCCTGCACTGCGTGCAGAGCAATTCGGTGTTGCACATCACACATGAAAGGAGCCTTGATTTCCTTGATGGCACTCCAGAGAAACCCCTAGAACACTGTTTCAAGGCTGGAGGGATCCTGAGGTCCATGTAGCAGCACGAAAGAGCTCCGTGGACCATGAATCAACTCGAGATGAGAGGTTAGTCCCTGGCTTCGACTCCAGAGGAATACCACCTTACCACAAGCACCTCAAGAGGAGGCTTCTCTCAGCTCTAGGTATGTGAGAGGGACCCTGAGTTTGCGGCCTCAAGTGGAATGGACACCGCGATGCCCTGACTCGAAATAAGGCCGGATATCCCTGCAGTGACTTGAATGCAGGCTCGTCTTGCATCTCCCAAGACGAAAGGATGTCTGAATCCCCTGTGGAGACCACAGAGAATGACCTAGTTCCCCACCTCATCGCGACCGGAGGCCTCACATCCTTTGAAAACTCCAGAGGTACGCGGAGATCAGTGCCTCCAAAGGAGACGATGCCTGACTCCTCGTGAAACATGATAGGAGTCCCAGGATTCCTGTGGCACGTGGAAAGGGACCCTTGGTCTCCCGCCTCAGCTGGAGAGGCGTCCCAATTGCCCTGCCAAGCCTCGAGGAGAATCCCGAGTTGTCCCTCGCAACTAGGCAGGAGTCCTGGCGTCGCTAAACAAACACGTGGGTGGAAGGGCCATCCCCGTCGTAACTCGAGAATATATCCCAGGTTCCCGACACAACTCGAGAAAAACCATGAGACTTCCCCCTCGCCGCGAGATGAGGCCCGATTCCCCTGCACTACGTGCAGAGCAATTCGGTGTTGCACATCACACATGAAAGGAGCCTTGATTTCCTTGATGGCACTCCAGAGAAACCCCTAGAACACTGTTTCAAGGCTGGAGGGATCCTGAGGTCCCTGTAGCAGCACGAAAGAGCTCCGTGGACCATGAATCAACTCGAGATGAGAGGTTAGTCCCTGGCTTCGACTCCAGAGGAATACCACCTTACCACAAGCACCTCAAGAGGAGGCTTCTCTCAGCTCTAGGTATGTGAGAGGTACCCTGAGTTTGCGGCCTCAAGTGGAATGGACACCGCGATGCCCTGACTCGAAATAAGGCCGGATATCCCTGCAGTGACTTGAATGCAGGCTCGTCTTGCATCTCCCAAGACGAAAGGATGTCTGAATCCCCTGTGGAGACCACAGAGAAAGACCTAGTTCCCCACCTCATCGCGACCGGAGGCCTCACATCCTTTGAAAACTCCAGAGGTAGGCGGAGATCAGTGCCTCCAAAGGAAACGATGCCTGACTCCTCGTGAAACTTGATAGGAGTCCCAGGATTCCTGTGGCACGTGGAAAGGGACCCTTGGTCTCCCGCCTCAGCTGGAGAGGCGTCCCAATTGCCCTGCCAAGCCTCGAGGATAATCCCGAGTTGTCCCTCGCAACTAGGCAGGAGTCCTGACGTCGCTGAAGAAGCACGTGTGTGGAAGGGCCATCCCCGTGGTAACTCGAGAATATACCGCAGGTTCCCGCCGCAACTCGAGAAAAACCAATAGACTTCCCCCTCGCCGCGAGATGAGGCCCGATTCCCCTGCACTGCGTGCAGAGCAATTCCGTGTTGCACATCACACATGAAAGGAGCCTTGATTTCCTTGATGGCACTCCAGAGAAACCCCAAGAACACTGTTTCAAGGCTAGAGGGATCCTGAGGTCACTGTAGCAACACGAAAGAGCTCCGTGGACCAAAAATCAACTCGAGATGAGAAGTTAGTCCCTGGCTTCGACTCCAGAGGAATACCACCTTACCACAAGCACCTCAAGAGGAGGCTTCTCTCAGCTCTAGCTATGTGACAGGGACCCTGAGTTTGCGGCCTCAAGTGGAATGGACACCGCGATTCCCTGACGCGAAATAAGGCCGGATATCCCTGCAGTGACTTGAATGCAGGCTCGTCTTACATCTCTCAAGACGAAAGGATGTCTGAATCCCCTGTGGAGACCACAGAGAATGACCTAGTTCCCCACCTCATCGCGACCGGAGGCCTCACATCCTTTGAAAACTCCAGAGGTACGCGGAGATCAGTGCCTCCAAAGGAGACGATGCCTGACTCCTCGTGAAACTTGATAGGAGTCCCAGGATTCCTGTGGCACGTGGAAAGGGACCCTTGGTCTCCCGCCTCAGCTGGAGAGGCGTCCCAATTGCCCTGCCAAGCCTCGAGGAGAATCCCGAGTTGTCCCTCGCAACTAGGCAGGAGTCCTGACGTCGCTGAAGAAACACGTGGGTGGAAGGGCCATTCCCATCGTAACTCGAAAATATACCCCAGGTTCCCGCCGCAACTCGAGAAAAACCATGAGACTTCCCCCTCGCCGCGAGATGAGGCCCGATTCCCCTGCCCTGCGTGCAGAGCAATTCGGTGTTGAACATCACACATGAAAGGAGCCTTGATTTCCTTGATGGCACTCCAGAGAAACCCCTAGAACACTGTTTCAAGGCTGGAGGGATCCTGAGGTCCATGTAGCAGCACGAAAGAGCTCCGTGGACCATGAATCAACTCGAGATGAGAGGTTAGTCCCTGGCTTCGACTCCAGAGGAATACCACCTTACCACAAGCACCTCAAGAGGAGGCTTCTCTCAGCTCTAGCTATGTGAGAGGGACCCTGAGTTTGCGGCCTCAAGTGGAATGGACACCGCGATGCCCTGACTCGAAATAAGGCCGGATATCCCTGCAGTGACTTGAATGCAGGCTCGTCTTGCATCTCCCAAGACGAAAGGATGTCTGAATCCCCTGTGGAGACCACAGAGAAAGACCTAGTTCCCCACCTCATCGCGACCGGAGGCCTCACATCCTTTGAAAACTCCAGAGGTACGCGGAGATCAGTGCCTCCAAAGGAGACGATGCCTGACTCCTCGTGAAACTTGATAGGAGTCCCAGGATTCCTGTGGCACGTGGAAAGGGACCCTTGGTCTCCCACCTCAGCTGGAGAGGCGTCCCAATTGCCCTGCCAAGCCTCGAGGAGAATCCCGAGTTGTCCCTCGCAACTAGGCAGGAGTCCTGACGTCGCTGAAGAAGCACGTGGGTGGAAGGGCCATCCCCGTAGTAACTCGAGAATATACCCCAGGTTCCCGCCGCAACTCGAGAAAAACCAATAGACTTCCCCCTCGCCGCGAGATGAGGCCCGATTCCCCTGCACTGCGTGCAGAGCAATTCCGTGTTGCACATCACACATGAAAGGAGCCTTGATTTCCTTGATGGCACTCCAGAGAAACCCCAAGAACACTGTTTCAAGGCTAGAGGGATCCTGAGGTCACTGTAGCAACACGAAAGAGCTCCGTGGACCATGAATCAACTCGAGATGAGAGGTTAGTCCCTGGCTTCGACACCAGAGGAATACCACCTTACGACAAGCACCTCAAGAGGAGGCTTCTCTCAGCTCTAGGTATGTGAGAGGGACCCTGAGTTTGCGGCCTCAAGTGGAATGGACACCGCGATGCCCTGACTCGAAATAAGGCCGGATATCCCTGCAGTGACTTGAATGCAGGCTCGTCTTGCATCTCCCAAGACGAAAGGATGTCTGAATCCCCTGTGGAGACCACAGAGAAAGACCTAGTTCCCCACCTCATCGCGACCGGAGGCCTCACATCCTTTGAAAACTCCAGAGGTACGCGGAGATCAGTGCCTCCAAAGGAGACGATGCCTGACTCCTCGTGAAACTTGATAGGAGTCCCAGGATTCCTGTGGCTCGTGGAAAGGGACCCTTGGTCTCACACCTCAGCTGGAGAGGCGTCCCAATTGCCCTGCCAAGCCTCGAGGAGAATCCCGAGTTGTCCCTCGCAACTAGGCAGGAGTCCTGGCGTCGCTAAACAAACACGTGGGTGGAAGGGCCATCCCCGTCGTAACTCGAGAATATACCCCAGGTTCCCGACACAACTCGAGAAAAACCATGAGACTTCCCCCTCGCCGCGAGATGAGGCCCGATTCCCCTGCACTGCGTGCAGAGCAATTCCGTGTTGCACATCACACATGAAAGGAGCCTTGATTTCCTTGATGGCACTCCAGAGAAACCCCTAGAACACTGTTTCAAGGCTGGAGGGATCCTGAGGTCCCTGTAGCAGCACGAAAGAGCTCCGTGGACCATGAATCAACTCGAGATGAGAGGTTAGTCCCTGGCTTCGACTGCAGAGGAATACCACCTTACCACAAGCACCTCAAGAGGAGGCTTCTCTCAGCTCTAGGTATGTGAGAGGTACCCTGAGTTTGCGGCCTCAAGTGGAATGGAGACCGGGATGCCCTGACTCGAAATCAGGCCGGATATCCCTGCAGTGACTTGAATGCAGGCTCGTCTTGCATCTCCCAAGACGAAAGGATGTCTGAATCCCCTGTGGAGACCACAGAGAAAGACCTAGTTCCCCACCTCATCGCGACCGGAGGCCTCACATCCTTTGAAAACTCCAGAGGTAGGCGGAGATCAGTGCCTCCAAAGGAAACGATGCCTGACTCCTCGTGAAACTTGATAGGAGTCCCAGGATTCCTGTGGCACGTGGAAAGGGACCCTTGGTCTCCCGCCTCAGCTGGAGAGGCGTCCCAATTGCCCTGCCAAGCCTCGAGGATAATCCCGAGTTGTCCCTCGCAACTAGGCAGGAGTCCTGACGTCGCTGAAGAAGCACGTGGGTGGAAGGGCCATCCCCGTCGTAACTCGAGAATATACCCCAGGTTCCCGCCGCAACTCGAGAAAAACCAATAGACTTCCCCCTCGCCGCGAGATGAGGCCCGATTCCCCTGCACTGCGTGCAGAGCAATTCCGTGTTGCACATCACACATGAAAGGAGCCTTGATTTCCTTGATGGCACTCCAGAGAAACCCCAAGAACACTGTTTCAAGGCTAGAGGGATCCTGAGGTCACTGTAGCAACACGAAAGAGCTCCGTGGACCAAAAATCAACTCGAGATGAGAAGTTAGTCCCTGGCTTCGACTCCAGAGGAATACCACCTTACCACAAGCACCTCAAGAGGAGGCTTCTCTCAGCTCTAGCTATGTGACAGGGACCCTGAGTTTGCGGCCTCAAGTTGGAATGGACACCGCGATTCCCTGACGCGAAATAAGGCCGGATATCCCTGCAGTGACTTGAATGCAGGCTCGTCTTACATCTCTCAAGACGAAAGGATGTCTGAATCCCCTGTGGAGACCACAGAGAATGACCTAGTTCCCCACCTCATCGCGACCGGAGGCCTCACATCCTTTGAAAACTCCAGAGGTACGCGGAGATCAGTGCCTCCAAAGGAGACGATGCCTGACTCCTCGTGAAACTTGATAGGAGTCCCAGGATTCCTGTGGCACGTGGAAAGGGACCCTTGGTCTCCCGCCTCAGCTGGAGAGGCGTCCCAATTGCCCTGCTAAGCCTCGAGGAGAATCCCGAGTTGTCCCTCGCAACTAGGCAGGAGTCCTGACGTCGCTGAAGAAACACGTGGGTGGAAGGGCCATCCCCATCGTAACTCGAAAATATACCCCAGGTTCCCGCCGCAACTCGAGAAAAACCATGAGACTTCCCCCTCGCTGCGAGATGAGGCCCGATTCCCCTGCACTGCGTGCAGAGCAATTCCGTGTTGCACATCACACATGAAAGGAGCCTTGATTTCCTTGATGGCACTCCAGAGAAACCCCTAGAACACTGTTTCAAGGCTGGAGGGATCCTGAGGTCCATGTAGCAGCACGAAAGAGCTCCGTGGACCATGAATCAACTCGAGATGAGAGGTTAGTCCCTGGCTTCGACTCCAGAGGAATACCACCTTACCACAAGCACCTCAAGAGGAGGCTTCTCTCAGCTCTAGGTATGTGAGAGGGACCCTGAGTTTGCGGCCTCAATTGGAATGGAGACCGCGATGCCCTGACTCGAAATAAGGCCGGATATCCCTGCAGTGACTTGAATGCAGGCTCGTCTTGCATCTCCCAAGATGAAAGGATGTCTGAATCCCCTGTGGAGACCACAGAGAAAGACCTAGTTCCCCACTTCATCGCGACCGGAGGCCTCACATCCTTTGAAAACTCCAGAGGTAGGCGGAGATCAGTGCCTCCAAAGGAAACGATGCCTGACTCCTCGTGAAACTTGATAGGAGTCCCAGGATTCCTGTGGCACGTGGAAAGGGACCCTTGGTCTCCCGCCTCAGCTGGAGAGGCATCCCAATTGTCCTGCCAAGCCTCGAGGAGAATCCCGAGTTGTCCCTCGCAACTAGGCAGGAGTCCTGACGTCGCTGAAGAAGCACGTGGGTGGAAGGGCCATCCCCGTTGTAACTCTAGAATATACCCCAGGTTCCCGCCGCAACTCGAGAAAAACCAATAGACTTCCCCCTTGCCGCGAGATGAGGCCCGATTCCCCTGCACTGCGTGCAGAGCAATTCCGTGTTGCACATCACACATGAAAGGAGCCTTGATTTCCTTGATGGCACTCCAGAGAAACCCCAAGAACACTGTTTCAAGGCTAGAGGGATCCTGAGGTCACTGTAGCAACACGAAAGAGCTCCGTGGACCAAAAATCAACTCGAGATGAGAGGTTAGTCCCTGGCTTCGACTCCAGGGGAATACCACCTTACCACAAGCACCTCAAGAGGAGGCTTCTCTCAGCTCTAGCTATGTGACAGGGACCCTGAGTTTGCGGCCTCAAGTGGAATGGACACCGCGATTCCCTGACGCGAAATAAGTCCGGATATCCCTGCAGTGACTTGAATGCAGGCTCGTCTTACATCTCTCAAGACGAAAGGATGTCTGAATCCCCTGTGGAGACCACAGAGAATGACCTAGTTCCCCACCTCATCGCGACCGGAGGCCTCACATCCTTTGAAAACTCCAGAGGTACGCGGAGATCAGTGCCTCCAAAGGAGACGATGCCTGACTCCTCGTGAAACTTGATAGGAGTCCCAGGATTCCTGTGGCACGTGGAAAGGGACCCTTGGTCTCCCGCCTCAGATGGAGAGGGGTCCCAATTGCCCTGCCAAGCCTCGAGGAGAATCCCGAGTTGTCCCTCGCAACTAGGCAGGAGTCCTGACGTCGCTGAACAAACACGTGGGTGGAAGGGCCATCCCCGTCGTAACTCGAGAATATACCCCAGGTTCCCGCCGCAACTCGAGAAAAACCATGAGACTTCCCCCTCGCCGCGAGATGAGGCCCGATTCCCCTGCACTGCGTGCAGAGCAATTCCGTGTTGCACATCACACATGAAAGGAGCCTTGATTTCCTTGATGGCACTCCAGAGAAACCCCAAGAACACTGTTTCAAGGCTAGAGGGATCCTGAGGTCACTGTAGCAACACGAAAAAGCTCCGTGGACCAAAAATCAACTCGAGATGAGAGGTTAGTCCCTGGCTTCGAATCCAGAGGAATACCACCTTACCACAAGCACCTCAAGAGGAGGCTTCTCTCAGCTCTAGCTATGTGAGAGGGACCCTGAGTTTGCGGCCTCAAGTGGAATGGACACCGCGATGCCCTGGCTCGAAATAAGGTTGGATATCCCTGCAGTGACTTGAATGCAGGCTCGTCTTGCATCTCCCAAGACGAAAGGATGTCTGAATCCCCTATGGAGACCACAGAGAATGACTTAGTTCCCCACCTCATCGCGACCGGAGGCCTCACATCCTTTGAAAACTCCAGAGGTACGCAGAGATCAGTGCCTCCAAAGGAGACGATGCCTGACTCCTCATGAAACTTGATAGGAGTCCCAGGATTCCTGTGGCACGTGGAAAGGGACCCTTGGTCTCCCGCCTCAGCTGGAGAGGCGTCGCAATTGCCCTCCCAAGCCTCGAGGAGAATCCCGAGTTTTCCCTCGCAACTAGGCAGGAGTCCTGACGTCGCTGAACAAACACGTGGGTGGAAGGGCCATCCCCGTCGTAACTCGAGAATATACCCCAGGTTCCCGCCGCAACTCGAGAAAAACCATGAGACTTCCCCCTCGCCGCGAGATGAGGCCCGATTCCCCTGCACTGCGTGCAGAGCAATTCCGTGTTGCACATCACACATGAAAGGAGCCTTGATTTCCTTGATGGCACTCCAGAGAAACACCAAGAACACTGTTTCAAGGCTAGAGGGATCCTGAGGTCACTGTAGCAACACGAAAGAGCTCCGTGGACCACAAATCAACTCGAGATGAGAGGTTAGTCCCTGGCTTCGACTCCAGAGGAATACCACCTTACCACAAGCACCTCAAGAGGAGGCTTCTCTCAGCTCTAGCTATGTGAGAGGGACCCTGAGTTTGCGGCCTCAAGTGGAATGGACACCGCGATTCCCTGACGCGAAATAAGGCCGGATATCCCTGCAGTGACTTGAATGCAGGCTCGTCTTGCATCTCCCAAGACGAAAGGATGTCTGAATCCCCTGTGGAGACCACAGAGAATGACCTAGTTCCCCACCTCATCGCGACCGGAGGCCTCACATCCTTTGAAAACTCCAGAGGTACGCGGAGATCAGTGCCTCCAAAGGAGACGATGCCTGACTCCTCGTGAAACTTGATAGGAGTCCCAGGATTCCTGTGGCACGTGGAAAGGGACACTTGGTCTCCCGCCTCAGCTGGAGAGGCGTCCCAATTGCCCTGCCAAGCCTCGAGGAGAATCCCGAGTTGTCCCTCGCAACTAGGCAGGAGTCCTGACGTCGCTGAACAAACACGTGGGTGGAAGGGCCATCCCCGTCGTAACTCGAGAATATACCCCAGGTTCCCGCCGCAACTCGAGAAAAACCAATAGACTTCCCCCTCGCCACGAGATGAGGCCCGATTCCCCTGCACTGCGTGCAGAGCAATTCCGTGTTGCACATCACACATGAAAGGAGCCTTGATTTCCTTGATGGCACTCCAGAGAAACCCCAAGAACACTGTTTCAAGGCTGGAGGGATCCTGAGGTCCCTGTAGCAGCACGAAAGAGCTCCGTGGACCATGAATCAACTCGAGATGAGAGGTTAGTCCCTGGCTTCGACTCCAGAGGAATACCACCTTACCACAAGCACCTCAAGAGGAGGCTTCTCTCAGCTCTAGGTATGTGAGAGGTACCCTGAGTTTGCGGCCTCAAGTGGAATGGACACCGCGATGCCCTGACTCGAAATAAGGCCGGATATCCCTGCAGTGACTTGAATGCAGGCTCGTCTTGCATCTCCCAAGACGAAAGGATGTCTGAATCCCCTGTGGAGACCACAAAGAAAGACCTAGTTCCCCACCTCATGGCGACCGGAGGCCTCACATCCTTTGAAAACTCCAGAGGTACGCGGAGATCAGTGCCTCCAAAGGAGACGATGCCTGACTCCTCGTGAAACTTGATAGGAGTCCCAGGATTCCTGTGGCACGTGGAAAGGGACACTTGGTCTCCCGCCTCAGCTGGAGAGGCGTCCCAATTGCCCTGCCAAGCCTCGAGGAGAATCCCGAGTTGTCCCTCGCAACTAGGCAGGAGTCCTGGCGTCGCTAAACAAACACGTGGGTGGAAGGGCCATCCCCGTCGTAACTCGAGAATATACCCCAGGTTCCCGACACAACTCGAGAAAAACCATGAGACTTCCCCCTCGCCGCGAGATGAGGCCCGATTCCCCTGCACTGCGTGCAGAGCAATTCGGTGTTGCACATCACACATGAAAGGAGCCTTGATTTCCTTGATGGCACTCCAGAGAAACCCCTAGAACACTGTTTCAAGGCTGGAGGGATCCTGAGGTCCCTGTAGCAGCACGAAAGAGCTCCGTGGACCATGAATCAACTCGAGATGAGAGGTTAGTCCCTGGCTTCGACTCCAGAGGAATACCACCTTACCACAAGCACCTCAAGAGGAGGCTTCTCTCAGCTCTAGGTATATGAGAGGTACCCTGAGTTTGCGGCCTCAAGTGGAATGGACACCGCGATGCCCAGACTCGAAATAAGGCCGGATATCCCTGCAGTGACTTGAATGCAGGCTCGTCTTGCATCTCCCAAGACGAAAGGATGTCTGAATCCCCTGTGGAGACCACAGAGAAAGACCTAGTTCCCCACCTCATCGCGACCGGAGGCCTCACATCCTTTGAAAACTCCAGAGGTAGGCGGAGATCAGTGCCTCCAAAGGAAACGATGCCTGACTCCTCGTGAAACTTGATAGGAGTCCCAGGATTCCTGTGGCACGTGGAAAGGGACACTTGGTCTCCCGCCTCAGCTGGAGAGGCGTCCCAATTGCCCTGCCAAGCCTCGAGGATAATCCCGAGTTGTCCCTCGCAACTAGGCAGGAGTCCTGACGTCGCTGAAGAAGCACGTGTGTGGAAGGGCCATCCCCGTGGTAACTCGAGAATATACCGCAGGTTCCCGCCGCAACTCGAGAAAAACCAATAGACTTCCCCCTCGCCGCGAGATGAGGCCCGATTCCCCTGCACTGCGTGCAGAGCAATTCCGTGTTGCACATCACACATGAAAGGAGCCTTGATTTCCTTGATGGCACTCCAGAGAAACCCCAAGAACACTGTTTCAAGGCTAGAGGGATCCTGAGGTCACTGTAGCAACACCAAAGAGCTCCGTGGACCAAAAATCAACTCGAGATGAGAAGTTAGTCCCTGGCTTCGACTCCAGAGGAATACCACCTTACCACAAGCACCTCAAGAGGAGGCTTCTCTCAGCTCTAGCTATGTGACAGGGACCCTGAGTTTGCGGCCTCAAGTGGAATGGACACCGCGATTCCCTGACGCGAAATAAGGCCGGATATCCCTGCAGTGACTTGAATGCAGGCTCGTCTTACATCTCTCAAGACGAAAGGATGTCTGAATCCCCTGTGGAGACCACAGAGAATGACCTAGTTCCCCACCTCATCGCGACCGGAGGCCTCACATCCTTTGAAAACTCCAGAGGTACGCGGAGATCAGTGCCTCCAAAGGAGACGATGCCTGACTCCTCGTGAAACTTGATAGGAGTCCCAGGATTCCTGTGGCACGTGGAAAGGGACCCTTGGTCTCCCGCCTCAGCTGGAGAGGCGTCCCAATTGCCCTGCCAAGCCTCGAGGAGAATCCCGAGTTGTCCCTCGCAACTAGGCAGGAGTCCTGACGTCGCTGAACAAACACGTGGGTGGAAGGGCCATTCCCATCGTAACTCGAAAATATACCCCAGGTTCCCGCCGCAACTCGAGAAAAACCATGAGACTTCCCCCTCGCCGCGAGATGAGGCCCGATTCCCCTGCCCTGCGTGCAGAGCAATTCGGTGTTGAACATCACACATGAAAGGAGCCTTGATTTCCTTGATGGCACTCCAGAGAAACCCCTAGAACACTGTTTCAAGGCTGGAGGGATCCTGAGGTCCATGTAGCAGCACGAAAGAGCTCCGTGGACCATGAATCAACTCGAGATGAGAGGTTAGTCCCTGGCTTCGACTCCAGAGGAATACCACCTTACCACAAGCACCTCAAGAGGAGGCTTCTCTCAGCTCTAGCTATGTGAGAGGGACCCTGAGTTTGCGGCCTCAAGTGGAATGGACACCGCGATTCCCTGACGCGAAATAAGGCCGGATATCCCTGCAGTGACTTGAATGCAGGCTCGTCTTGCATCTCCCAAGACGAAAGGATGTCTGAATCCCCTGTGGAGACCACAGAGAATGACCTAGTTCCCCACCTCATCGCGACCGGAGGCCTCACATCCTTTGAAAACTCCAGAGGTACGCGGAGATCAGTGCCTCCAAAGGAGACGATGCCTGACTCCTCGTGAAACTTGATAGGAGTCCCAGGATTCCTGTGGCACGTGGAAAGGGACACTTGGTCTCCCGCCTCAGCTGGAGAGGCGTCCCAATTGCCCTGCCAAGCCTCGAGGAGAATCCCGAGTTGTCCCTCGCAACTAGGCAGGAGTCCTGACGTCGCTGAACAAACACGTGGGTGGAAGGGCCATCCCCGTCGTAACTCGAGAATATACCCCAGGTTCCCGCCGCAACTCGAGAAAAACCAATAGACTTCCCCCTCGCCACGAGATGAGGCCCGATTCCCCTGCACTGCGTGCAGAGCAATTCCGTGTTGCACATCACACATGAAAGGAGCCTTGATTTCCTTGATGGCACTCCAGAGAAACCCCAAGAACACTGTTTCAAGGCTGGAGGGATCCTGAGGTCCCTGTAGCAGCACGAAAGAGCTCCGTGGACCATGAATCAACTCGAGATGAGAGGTTAGTCCCTGGCTTCGACTCCAGAGGAATACCACCTTACCACAAGCACCTCAAGAGGAGGCTTCTCTCAGCTCTAGGTATGTGAGAGGTACCCTGAGTTTGCGGCCTCAAGTGGAATGGACACCGCGATGCCCTGACTCGAAATAAGGCCGGATATCCCTGCAGTGACTTGAATGCAGGCTCGTCTTGCATCTCCCAAGACGAAAGGATGTCTGAATCCCCTGTGGAGACCACAAAGAAAGACCTAGTTCCCCACCTCATGGCGACCGGAGGCCTCACATCCTTTGAAAACTCCAGAGGTACGCGGAGATCAGTGCCTCCAAAGGAGACGATGCCTGACTCCTCGTGAAACTTGATAGGAGTCCCAGGATTCCTGTGGCACGTGGAAAGGGACACTTGGTCTCCCGCCTCAGCTGGAGAGGCGTCCCAATTGCCCTGCCAAGCCTCGAGGATAATCCCGAGTTGTCCCTCGCAACTAGGCAGGAGTCCTGACGTCGCTGAAGAAGCACGTGTGTGGAAGGGCCATCCCCGTGGTAACTCGAGAATATACCGCAGGTTCCCGCCGCAACTCGAGAAAAACCAATAGACTTCCCCCTCGCCGCGAGATGAGGCCCGATTCCCCTGCACTGCGTGCAGAGCAATTCCGTGTTGCACATCACACATGAAAGGAGCCTTGATTTCCTTGATGGCACTCCAGAGAAACCCCAAGAACACTGTTTCAAGGCTAGAGGGATCCTGAGGTCACTGTAGCAACACCAAAGAGCTCCGTGGACCAAAAATCAACTCGAGATGAGAAGTTAGTCCCTGGCTTCGACTCCAGAGGAATACCACCTTACCACAAGCACCTCAAGAGGAGGCTTCTCTCAGCTCTAGCTATGTGACAGGGACCCTGAGTTTGCGGCCTCAAGTGGAATGGACACCGCGATTCCCTGACGCGAAATAAGGCCGGATATCCCTGCAGTGACTTGAATGCAGGCTCGTCTTACATCTCTCAAGACGAAAGGATGTCTGAATCCCCTGTGGAGACCACAGAGAATGACCTAGTTCCCCACCTCATCGCGACCGGAGGCCTCACATCCTTTGAAAACTCCAGAGGTACGCGGAGATCAGTGCCTCCAAAGGAGACGATGCCTGACTCCTCGTGAAACTTGATAGGAGTCCCAGGATTCCTGTGGCACGTGGAAAGGGACCCTTGGTCTCCCGCCTCAGCTGGAGAGGCGTCCCAATTGCCCTGCCAAGCCTCGAGGAGAATCCCGAGTTGTCCCTCGCAACTAGGCAGGAGTCCTGACGTCGCTGAACAAACACGTGGGTGGAAGGGCCATTCCCATCGTAACTCGAAAATATACCCCAGGTTCCCGCCGCAACTCGAGAAAAACCATGAGACTTCCCCCTCGCCGCGAGATGAGGCCCGATTCCCCTGCCCTGCGTGCAGAGCAATTCGGTGTTGAACATCACACATGAAAGGAGCCTTGATTTCCTTGATGGCACTCCAGAGAAACC